>NC_068363.1:96646887-96959818 GCF_020536995.1 Dreissena polymorpha
TGCTTACACACATGCATTGAATCTAAACAATGTCTGTGCGTAGGGTGGTCTAAATGCATAATAAAACCAAATAGTTGAAAAACATTTGTTACGTTATAGTTTGTTGTTAATAAACCACACGGCCGATAGTTAAGATGCGTAGAGATTAAATCACGAGTGCGAAGCACGAGTGATCAAAACCACGCATCTTAACTTCCAACTTCCGGTCGTGGGTAATTCAACAACAAACAATAAAAATTACACGAATTTTTCGATTCTAACAAACACGATTTTTACTAAAGATTTATACATGTATATTATTTTTCTTGTGTACTATTTTATGTGAAGTTCCGCCCATAAAAATAACTTTCGGCTGTTCTGTCAATCAAACCGCAACTTTCATTCATTTATTGCCGGATTATTACGCTGGTGGAAAATGTATCGGCATTTTTTGTTTAGTCACAGCGCGTGCTTTCAGTGTATAAGGTCCGCCGACAATTAATGCAGAATATCCGATTTTCTTCTTTGTTTATATGAAAGTTTACTGACTGTATCATGCATGAAATGCACAATTTCCACGAGGATAACATCGAGGTTTTAATCTCCGAAGTAACTGTCAACGATTTATCGTGGACGAGCACACATTACGGACCGATAAGTGTGCTAGGTATAAGCCAGTGAAATTATCGATTGATATTGACACTGGGTTTTCCAAGCTTTACTAATACACAACCGCGCGAATCTTCGTTGATTGGTGTCATACGCTGATACTAGTCGGCTGACGTGCAATAGACTGGTCCTGACCGGTTTAGAGATTGCAGTGTATGGTTTATCACACCTAATCGAGACAAGAATGTAATAAGGGTATGCTAGCATGTTCACTGCGTAATCGATTTCATGACATGGGAATTTTAGCAAACAGAATCGGACCGACTCTTTGGGATTTTCAATCGGTCTTTCATGACCCCAATCGGCCTAGGACCGACAAAACCGACAAAATATGATCCCTGATTATTGGATATTTACTGAGTTCAACTACAGATGTATAGTGTTAGATGAACATTATTGGAAATCTACTGAGTTCAACTACAGGTGTTTAAGTGTCAGATGTACATTATTGGATATTTACTGAGTTCAACTACAGGTGTATAGTGTCAGATGTACATTATTGGATATTTACTGAGTTCAACTACAGGTTTATAGTGTCCGATGTACATTATTGGATATTAACTGAATTCAACTACAGGTGTATAGTGTCAGATGTACATTATTGACAATTTACTGAGTTTAACTACAGGTGTATAGTGTCCAATGTACATTATTGGATATTTACTGAGTTCAACTACAGATGTATAGTGTCAGATGTACATTATTGAAAATTTACTGAGTTCATCTACAGGTGTATAGTGTCAGGTGTAGATTATTGGATATTGACTGATTTCATCTACAGGTGTCAAGTAAAGATGGATATTTACTCAGTTCTCTGATCTTGTTTTCACATTCAGTCAGTTTTCTTCTTTTCATCTAGCTCCATTTTCTCAGCCTCTTTCTGAAATACAAGAAGAACCATGGCTCTCAATAACAATTGTGTTTAAGTCAGTTAATCATTTCTTGACTTGTAAGTACGTTTTTATATTACAACAACAATTTACGAAGTATATACTGGTACCTAACACATAATAACAAGGACAGTAAATGGTGCAAAAGATAAAGTGAATCTGTACAGTGTACCATTAAGGAACTTGGGTAATCATTATACTTCAGGAGCAATGAGTATTAGTGATCTGGATAAGTGACACTGATTGGGTCATTTTAAAAGTACCAATACAATACGTGATCCTCCAGCGTGATGGGTTTTTAATTATTCACAATTGTAAAAATTAAGTATGAGAGATGCCTATGCTAGTTTAACAATAAAATTGTAAAGCTGAATGTTACAAACAGCAAATGCGGACACATGCTAGATGAATATGAAAATGATTGCTGACATTAACTTAGAAGGTTAGGTGAGTTAATAGCGCTGTTATCAAAGAAATAAAAAAGGTTAAGGGATTAATGTTGTGCAGCTAATTCCTGGGTCAAACCTTGCAGCACCCAGTAAAACCTCACAATACCTGGTCAATCCTCACAATACCTGGTCAAACCTTACAATACCAGGTCAAACCTCACAATACCTGGTAAAACGTACAATACCAGGTCAAACCTCACAATACCTGGTCAATCCCTCCCATACCAGGTCGAACCCTACACTACCTGGTCAAACCTCACAATACCTGGTCAAACCACACAATACCTGGTAAAACCATACAATGCATGGTTAAACCTATATACCTGATGAATCCTTACAATACCTGGTCAAACCTTACAATATCTGGTCAAATCTTACAATAATAGGTCAAACCTTACAATAATAGGTCAAACCTCACAAAACCAGGTAAACCTCAAAATACCAGGTCAAACCTCACAATATCAGGTCAAACAATACATACCAGGTCATACCTTACAATATCAGGTCATACCTTACAATACCAGGTAAAATCTTACAATATCAGGTCAAACCTTACAATACCAGATCAAATCTTACAAAATCAGGTCATACCTTACAATACCAGGTCAAATCTTACAATATCAGGTCATACCTTACAATACCAGGCCAAATCTTACAATATCCGGTCAAACCTTACAATACCAGGTCAAACCTCACAATACCTGGTCAAACCTCACAAAACCAGGTCAAACCTTACAATACCAGGTCAAACCTTACAATACTGGGTAAAACTTGTCAAACTGGGCATATGGAATGTAGGTCCATTATCATAGAATCACACCTTTTGTTCTGTTATTTTCTGATAGCAGCAAGTAGACTATTGAAACTCAATTCCATTTAAATGAAAATACCTACATAAATCTTAAAAATAAATACTATTTCTATGATGTATAAATCTTCAGTATTATTATAAATATCATTTGCAGCATCTAAAATCGTAATCATATAATTTGAAAGCAAATCCAACTAATGTTGGTATGGGAAACAAAAGTAACTCTTGAACAAAGCAGCACTATAATATTGGCCTTTAAAGAAGCTTCTGTAACTAGGCACTCCCTACAAGATCATCGCTAGCAACCAGCTGTGTTTGGAGGTATACCTTCAAGTTCATTATATCCGCTGTGGCGTGGCTAAGTTCTGTTTGTTTTGTGTTCAGATCCGTTCTTATATTGTCCAACTCAAAATTGGCTGTTGTTACGAGCTGAAATTATGTCAGGGGTCATAGGGTCAACTAGTTACCATAGCAACCATCACCAAAATTAAGGTTCTTTATTAGCTATGAAACTATAGACAAGGTTTTAATAATTTCCTGTTTAAAGTAAGCTACATGTATTAATGCATAAAAAAGCATAAGAAGTAGCATTCAATATAAAACACACAATAACTTAACGAATTTAATAATAATAATAATTATTATTATAATAATGATATTACTAATAAAATACATAAATAATCTGTTTTCATGTAAATGATTAATAACAAAGAAAACAAGAGATGTGTTTGTCAGAAACACAATGCCCCCTATTGCGCTGCTTTGAAGCCATATATTTGACCTTTGACCTTGAAGGATGACCTTGACCTTTCACACTCAAAGTGCAGCTCCATGAGATACACATACATGCCAAATATCAAGTTGCTATCTTTAATAATGCAAAAGTTATTGCAAAACTTTAACCAAGGTTAAAGTTTTGGGACACACACAATGAATGAATGACAGACAGACAGGCCAAAAACAATATACCCCCGATCTTTTGATCCGGGGGCATAAAAAGTAAATTACTTATAAAATTAGACAAGAGTAAAACAAGTGGAAAACTAGAAACAGATCAAAGCATCTGAAGCAATTCACATTCTGAAAAATGATGAAAAGATTAATCTGCTGCTTTTAATTTGAAATGATTTTCACAAAGATAAGCCGCCAAGGATTGTTAGCAGTAAGCCATATAGCATTCATGATGAAGCAATTCCAGCTAATCATGCTCATACATCAGAATATTAACAAACCTACCAAGCTAAAGAAATCTTTCGCTGCTTGTTCAATGAACAAATCGGCTAAAAAAGAACCTTAATGCAACATCTTTTACACTAACAAAACCAACAAGTTAATTCACCTGTATATATTTTAAAGCTAAATGGGTGTTACATACCAGTAATAATTGCATTTTTTCAGTAGGACATGTTCTTTTGTAACAAACCTAGGTGAACATTTCCACACCTATGCACATTCAACTTCTTAGGTAGCAGATACTGAATTCTTTCTTTAAGTCTGATAACCAACCTTCTGTAATTTGGACTCCTCTTTTTCAACCTCTTTCCTGACTTTGTTTAAGGACTGAAATTCATCAAGTAAAGGATGTTCAATAGCTGGGTCAATTGAATCTAAGGTTGAAAATTGAATATTCAAATATATTATGAAGAACGAAAATTCAAATATCATTTTAAAATTCTTTCCCATCCCTAGTTTTTATTATTGTTGTGTTTTAGAAGATTGCTTAATGCAATTTCAATAACTGGTTATATATAGACATATTTAACTTCTTTCTAAAGGCAATACCTAGAGAAACTAACCCCCTGGCCTATCTCAGTACCAGCCTACACCCACCTTCCTGGTCTCCTGGTACTCAATCTCTCGCTCGTCCATGGTCCGTATCAGGTCCTGCAACTCCTCCTCCCGCTGCCGTTGCTGCCGGAGACAGTCATCATGGGTGATACGGGACTGACGGATGCCCCTCATGAGCCGCTCTATCTCCAGCTTGGCCTCATCACGCTGCAGACTTGTGTCACGCAGTTGCTTCAACAAGACACATACAGGCATTTAGCAGACTTGTGTCATGCAGTTGCTCTCAACAAGACACATACAGGCATTTAGCAGACTTGTGTCACGCAGTTGCTTCAACAAGACACATACAGGCATTAAGCAGACTTGTGTCATGCAGTTTGCTTTCACAAGACACATACAGGCATTTAGCAGACTTGTGTCATGCAGTTGCTTCAACAAGACACATACAGGCATTTAGCAGACTTGTGTCATGCAGTTGCTTCAATAAGACACATACAGGCATTTAGGCAGACTTGTGTCATGCAGTTGCTTCAACAAGACACATACAGGCATTTAGCAGACTTGTGTAACGCAGTTGCTTCAACAAGACACATACAGGCATTTAGCAGACTTGTGTCATGCAGTTGCTTCAACAAGACACATACAGGCATTAAGCAGACTTGTGTAACGCAGTTGCTTCAAAAAGACACATACAGGCATTTAGGCTTTTCATCAAATGAGCCTCGTTCTGGAAGAATGAGGCTTTTAATGCGTTTGCATAAAGTGTAATCCCAGATAAGCCGTCATGTATGTGGTTTGCACAGTCTTATCAGGGACGACACTTTCCACACAATTGTCTGACAAAGAAATTACTGAAAAGCAAAACCACTTAATTTTCTTTCAAAATTATTCGAAATGATTCTAGCATGCAAATCATTTAATGGATACAATTGTTTCAATCCTAGTAATGCCATTCACAAAATATTTGTGAAATGTGCGGACAGGCAACTATTCTATAGGATCAATGTGGTTTAACGTTTGAGGGGTACGTTTCTATAGAAGCCAAGTGGTGTAAGATTTATGGATACATTTGTTGTACCTGTTCTAGGTGAGCCATGGTCTTTTCTCCATCCTTTAGTTGCTCTTTCAGACCCTTCAGCTCTGTTTTGCCATCTGAATACAAACAGACAGATATAGCACTTGACTGCACACATAAAAAACTTATAAACAGAAATATCTTGCCAATAATTGTTTTACTTATATATTTTATTAATTTCAGTTTTGATAAGGCCCTTTAAACAGATCAAAAGTAAAAGGTATAAAGGTTTAAACATTAACAATTTGAACACTGAAGCTGATTTCATATTTATTTTGATATGTTTCTAAAGAAAATTCTGCAGAGATATTTGTTCTATCATCAATTAACAAACACAGAATTATCTACCCTTGATAACATAAGTCACAGACTAAGACTTCGTTACCCACAAATGATAGCATCCTCCACAGATAGACTTAGTTACTCACAAATGATTGCATTCTCCACAGAAAGACTTATTTACATCCGAATGATAGCATTTTCCACAGAAAAACTTAGTTACCCACCAATGATAGCATTATCCACAGAAAGACTTAGTTACCCACCAATGATATCATTCTCCACAGAAGGACTTAGTTCTGCACCAATGATAGTGTTCTCCACAGAAAGACTTAGTTACCTACCAATGATAGCATTCTCCACAGAAAGACTTAGTTACCTACAGATGATAGCATTCTCCACAGAAAGACTTAGTTACACACCAATGATAGCATTTTCCACATAAAGACTTAGTTACCCATCAATGATAGCATTCTCCACAGAAAGACTTAGTTACGCACCAAAATGACATTCTCCACAAAAAGACTTAGTTACCCTAAAATAATATCATTCTCCACAGAAAGACTTAGTTACCCACCAAAGATGACATTCTCCACAGAAATACTTAGTTACGCACCAATGATAGCATTCTACACAGAAAGACTTAGTTACCCATCAATAATAGCATTCTCCACAGAAAGAGTTAGTACCCACCAATGATAGAATTCTTCACAGAAAGACTTAGTTACCCACCTATTCAAGCATTCTCCACAGAAAGACTTAGTTACCCACCAATGATAGCATTCTCCATGAAAAGACTTAGTTTCTCACCAATTATAGCATTCTCCACAGAAAGACTTAGTTACCCACCAATGATAGCATTCTCCATAGAAAGACTTAGTTTCTCACCAATGATAGTATTCTCCACAGAAAGACTGAATTACCCACCAATGATAACATTCTCCACAGAAAGACTAATTTATGCATAAATGATAGCATTCTCTACAGAAAGACTCAGTTAGCCACCAATAATAGCATTCTCTGCATAAAGACTTAGTTACCCACCAATGATAGCAGTCTCCACAGAAAGGCTTAGCTACTCACCAATTATATCATTCTCCACAGAAAGACTTAGTTACCCACCAATGATAGCATTCTCCATAGAAAGACTAAGTTTCTCACCAATGATAGCATTCTCCACAGAAAGACTTAGTTACCCCCCAATGATAGCGTTCTCCACAGGAAGACTTAGTTACCCACCAATGATAGCATTCTCCACAGAAAGACTTAGTTCCTCACCAATGATAGCATTCTCCACAGAAAGACTTAGTTACCCCCCAATGATAGCGTTCTCCACAGAAATACTTAGTTACCCACCAATAATAGCGTTCTTCACATTTCCCACATCCTTGGCTATAGCAGTTTTTCCCTGTTCAGTTCGTCCATCTCCCGTTCCCCCCCGCCTCACCAGCTCCTGTTCCAGCGTATCCAGGCGACGAGATGTGCTGTCAATCTTCTCTTCCATTGTACTCTGACTCCTGAAAGGGGAAAAGTCCACATTCTTATCATGTAGAATTCGTGTAATTCTGTCATGCAAATACAAGCAGATTAAAGGAGAAACTTTAGCTAATATTACCTACATCAACCATTAAAAATTTAATCAGGGAAAACTGCAACACCTGTCCATGTCATGCCTTGAATACCCCACTGCCCCCTTAATGCTGCTTTGTAAGAGGGCATGGGCAGATCTGTTTGAAGAACTGGTATCCTAAAAATTCAAGCTTCATACCTGTGACATTGCTATGAAGCCAAGATGATCCCTGAACAAAATTTTAGCCAATTACTGTGAAATTATCAAAGCAAGAGTTATGGCTCTTGTGCACTTAACTTCCCATCATTGAGCTATATATTGAAATATTAAAAATCATATTGATACTTACTATAGTTTGCAAGATATCTCCTTTTAAAATTTCCATTTAACAAGAGGGTGACGATGGCCCTTAGGCACTCTTGACCTGGTTATCGAGTTTTTGACCCCAATAGACCCAGATTTAAACATGGTCATGCTATTGTCAAGATTAACATTCTGACCAAGTTTCATCGAGATTTGGTCATAAATGTGGCCTCAAGAATGGTAACAGGATTATATGATTTGACAATATTTGAGCTGAGTTTTAATCAGGCTCAATCATGTACATCAAAACAAAATCGACACAGAAGTTAATGAGAAGTTGCCTTCACACTCTGAAAGGGCATAAGGGCACAAACCATTGTAACAGACCAATAAACCAATCAATTAACAAACCAAACCAACTGATCTAGTGACTCATGATTAACCCTTATCAAATTGTGTTTGTGGTGGTTCATTAACAAGTATTATGGTATTATACATCTTTTCTAAAGTATACCAATCTTTCACACTAGATTCAGCCCACACTATCAATGCACTTGCTCTGGAGAACAACCCCTTGGGGCCCACCTTCTCATGTGTGTGACCTTGGCATCGAGTGTCTTCAGTGACTCATCAAGCATCTCTTTCTCTCTGCTCATGGTGGCTATGCGGTCCTCATACGACTGTTTCTCCATGGCCAGCCGCTCCACGTCCTCTCTGTCCCGCTCTATGCAGCTTCGCAGCCTCTCCATCTCCACTGTCTTCTTGTTCACATCAGAGTTCAGCTGCTCGAGGGCATTCTTCTCCTACAGATATACAAACCAGAAATATGTAGTATAAGATTCTTTAAACATAAATGATTTGATATTTGTATGAGTATCCAATCTTTGTTTAGTTCAATTACAGTTTAAATTACATTTGCCAACATATTAAATGTTTTAGTTCAATTACAGTTTAAATTACATTTGCCAACATATTAAATAACATACCTTTTTATTTCTTGAATGCATTCAACTTAGAATTCTATTTAAGAAAATGTATGGTTATGGGAGTCCGTTTATGAAACAAGAGCTGTCAGAGGACAGCGCGCTCTACTATTCGAGTGCTTGACAGTATAACGTAAGCCATCATGGGGAAATTGTTCATATTCAATAATTCATAGAGACGATCTTTCAAAAATAAAAAAAAAGGAAAAAATAATTTATTTTTTTTTTTGGGGGGGGGGGGGGGGGGAAGGGGGGTATAATGTGGGGTGTGGTAATTTATTAGATGTTGTTTAAAAAAAAAAAAATTTGGAGGGGGAGGGGGTGGGATAGGGGGGATGGGGGGGGGTGAGAGGGGGGTATAATGTGGGGTGTGGTAATTTATAAGATGATGTTTAAAAAAAAAAAAATTGGGGGGGGAGGTTGGGGGGGGGGAAGGATTCTGGGTAGGGGCGTGGGGTATTGTTTGGGTGGAATCCATTGTGGTATTCAGGTAAGTGTTGTTTTGTCAAAGTAATAATAAAATGTGATCATAAATAAAGAAGTTATGGCAATTAAAGCAAAATGTTCAATTATCTAAGTGTAAAAGGGACCATAATTATGTCAAAATGCTTGATACAGTGGTCTGCTCTTGTTTATAGGTTGGGGTAATGTTGGTAAACAAGTATGTAACATATAAAAGCAATATGTCAACGGATATAGGAAATATTTGGGGTAGTACGCAAACTTTAACATAGATTTATCAATAATATGCATATTCTAAGTATAAAAAGGGCAATAATTAAGACAAAATGCTTGATAGAGTTGTCTGCTATTGTTTATATGTTGGGGTCATGTTGGTAACAAGTATGCAAAATATGAAAGCAATATGTCAAGGGACAATGAAAATAATTGGGGTAGTACGAAAACTTTAACATTTGCACGCAGATGCCGACGCCGGGGTGAGTAGGATAGCTCCACTATATATATTTCATATATAATAGTCGAGCTAAAAATTTTGACTTTATTTTTTACTTCAGTTGAAGGTTTTACATTTAATAACATTTGGATTTGAAAGAGTATATAATGACCTCAATGAGCTCCCTCTGAGTCCTCTCCAGCTCTGCTAGGCGCTGTGCATGCTGGGACTTGAGGTTGTCCAGCTCTGTCTGCTCCAGACGCTGCATCTCAAACGTGTGCTTCAGATCAGACTTGTGCTTGCTCACTGAGTTCACCAGTTTCTGTGTGTGCACATGTAGCAATGAGCAGCACTCTATGAAAACGGGGCTTAATGCATGTGCGTAGTGTCGCCCCTGATTAGCCTGTGCACTCTGAACATGCTAATCAAAGACCACACTTTCCACCTAGACTATAGTTCCATTAAGAAACTTTCTTTCAACGAAAAATTCTATTACAACGGAAAGTGCCATTCCTGATTAGCCTGTACGGACTGCACAGGCTAATCTTGTTAAACTTTAGGGATATGCATTAAGCCCCATTTTATCAGAGTGAGGCTCAAATAAATTGTCGAGCAAACATCTCACCTGATCTTATTCTGAGATTTGATTGACAATGTTTTAGCCATTCTGAAAGCTAGCACTTTAATATTAAGAGGACATTCTATTGTAAAAACATTTGTTCACTGTCAAGAGTGTTGGCTAAATGTGACAGAAGTAAATACTACCACAAGCTATTGTCCATTTAGACACCTTCAGGCTCTAAAGCAATACAAAAGTAAAAACTATTAGGAAACTAGGAAACATTCATGTAGAAAACTAGGGAAAAACTAGGAAATTCAGGAGCAGTGAAAAAAAGCTAAGAGGTTTAAATTTCTTCCACCCAGGTTTAAAAAAATTCAAATATGGTGCATGCAACATGTCCTAACAGTAAAAACGATAGTCCAGCTTTAGAAACAGTCAGATAACATGAATTACTTGTACATGTTACTGTTAAATGAATGGTACTTTTTATTTTAAAACATTTGTCAACCAGAGGTAAAGAATGCTTTAAACTTTGTAAACTTCTTATGCATATTATTATGGTAACAAGTTTTCATAAAAACATCAAATCTGTATTGCTTTGGATCAAATATCAGCAACAAATGAATGCAAAAATATTCAAGTCGTTAAAAAATTTATAAGAATAATATTTATTGTATATATTTATAGTATTTATAGAGTACTTTTCTTAAAGGGCCCTGAACTAGTGTAGGAAAAACTAAAAAAAAACACTCCAGAGCGTGCACATTGTGACTGGTGTATTTACAGACCTGCATGGTGCACATTGTGACTGGTGTATTTACAGACCTGCATGGTGCACATTGTGACTGGTGTATTTACAGACCTGCATGATTTCCTCGCTGGTGCCCATTTCGTCCTTGAGTTTCTGAAGCTCCTGTCTGTGGGACTTGATCTGGGCAGCCAGGTCCGACTTCTGTACCTCCATGTTACGCAGCATGTCACGCTGCTCCTGAACACAACACATGCCAGCATATAGCAGTACATGAACAGCAAACAAGAAACTAACACTATCAAGTCACAATCGACCTCAACTGTTGGTTTGCCTCCTAATTCACAAGAATGTTTGTGAGAAATGATAGGTAGTTCAGAGATTGTTTTCCTTACAAGAACAGGATCTTGTAAAAGGACAAATTCCCAATGCCAAATATAATTTATTTGTTTCCGCTTTCACAGAAAAAAAACACAAGTGATTTATCCTAAATATAAAGAGAAATGTGTTTCTTAGTAGTAAATCATTAAGTAATCTTTCTGTTTTTTTTATAAACACTAGTCAAGTCTTTCTTAATATTTCCCAACTGCATGTTCTCACATCAATATTACACAGGTTTCAGACCCCTTCCCCAAGTGGTGAACCCAAATGCGCCTTGTTATGGGAAAACTGGGCTTAATGCATGTGAGTGATTGTTGTCCCAAATTAACCTCTGAAGTCCTCTATGTGACCTACTGACCTTGATGTCCCTCTTGTTGGCGGAGAGTTCAGCCTCGGTGTCCCTGATCAGCTGGTTGATCTCCCCTTGCTTCCTCTCCAGACTCTCGGTCAGGAACTGCAACTCTGTCCGCTTCTTGCCCATCGCGTGGTCAACCTTCTCCAACTCAGCTTTTTGCAGGTCAATCTACAGACACAGGAAGAATAATGACGAGCACACACAGACAGGGTCTCACACAACTAACAGATTCTTAGACTTGAGACTTATATAATAGAAATTGTTATGATCGAAAAATGATGTGAATTTGAATTATATCTGATATCAATCAAACCTTTACTTCAGACTATTGTAATTATAATTACTAGTTATGACAAACCTATCATTAGTAATATACACCCCCACCTAAAGCACACATATTTAATTATTTACTTAAGTCTGTCAGCTATTTTTAAGTAAAAAAAAAGAATGCTGAACATAATGATTTATACAATTTCAGGTCAGTCACTCTCTGGTAGTTCAGACAAATCAGTATGGCAAAAAAATCAGGTTGCCATTAAAAAAAGATTTAGATGATCAAACATATCACATTGAAGAAAACATCAAAATTCATTCTTCATTAAAAACAAATTCATGTTCAAGAATAAGAAATGAACCTTGTACTAATAAAAGACTTCATTATATTTACAAAGTTTTGAACCAATATGGCACTGAACAAATTATTATAAAGGTAAAGATAACATTTGAAAGGACTGATAAAATATGTAACCACAGTCATCTAAGCATGCAATAAATAAGGTTACACACCATAAACTACAGAAGATGTGTCAATCAGTACCAGGAACCAACAGCATAAATAAACAAAAGAGAGACTGATTTATCAATATTGGAATAAGAAAGAAATCATCATACATTAATAGAAAAAACGTTTGATTGCATTATAAGTGTGAACATATACCATGTATTGCAAACTTGAAGTACATTGTGACCAATTATGAACTTTGACCTAAGTGTGACCTTAATACCTAGCCTCGGGACAAAGGTTTTAACTATACAATATTTTTGAAGTTTTAACATACACATGTCCTAATGTATAGTGTGTTGACATCCAAGTCATCATATTTTTTTCCAAGATTTTGTGTAAATAGCAAAAGATTTATTGAGGGGGTAACCTGAATTCAATCAATAAGAAGTACAATGGATTTAAATATTAACCAACACTTTCAGTACAGGTCTTTTAGTAATTAAAACACAGTATTATGTGAAGTTGGAAAAAGACATCAATTTGGGAATAAATTGTGTTTTTTCAACAGTGCATAATATGCAGTTTTACATGTTGTATTTATTTAGTTTGACATATTATAATTAAAATAAATACTTGCATATATAATAGCATCATTTAAATTGATCTTACTACAAAACTGGATTTTTTATTGATTATTTTTTAAATCCTCATAAAACAAGAATATCAGTGAAACTGATGGATGCTCCCTGATGATGCGCTTTGTCAATCTATGTGTTAATAACCACCTAAAATAATCTTTTATTAGCCTTGGTGACCTTGACCCCAGTGACCTCAAACCTCATAAAAAGGTAGAGGCTCATGCAAGGTACCTACATGCCAAATATGAAAGAGATCGGTAATGTATTGAAGGCCCTATGAGAAACTGTAGGAAAAGCGTGATGGAAAATCTATTATTAGCCTTGGTGACCTTGAGCCTAGTGAAATCAAACCTCATCAAAAGGTAGAGGTCCATGGAAGGTACCTACATGCCAAATATGAAAGAGATCGGTAAAGTAACAAAAGCATGACGGTAAATCTATTATTAGCCTCGGTGACCTTGACCTTAAACCCAGTGACCTCAAACCTCATCAAAAGGTAGAGGTCCATGCAAGGTACCTACATGCCAAATATGAAAGACATCGGTAAAGTATTGAAGGCCCTATTAGAAACTGTAACAAAAGCGTGACGGAAAATCTATTATTAGCCTCGGTGACCTTGACCTAGAACCCAGTGACCTCAAACCTCATCAAAAGGTAGAGGTCCATGCAAGGTACCTACATGCCAAATATGAAAGAGATCGGTAAAGTATTGAAGGCCCTATGAGAAACTGTAACAAGAGCGTGACAGAAAATCTATTATTAGCCACGGTGACCTTGACCTTGAACCCAGTGATCTCAAACCTCATCAAAAGGTAGAGGTCCATGCAAGGTACCTACATGCCAAATATGAAAGAGATCAGTAAAGTATTGAAGGCGCTATGAGAAACGGTAACAAAAGTGTGACGGAAGGACGGAAGTACGGAACTACAAACTGGCAACTATATGCTCCACCAAAAATATTTCGGGGAGCATAATAAAACTGTGTCCATGCGGCGCATGAACACAGTTTAAAAATACAGTAAAAGGATAAAAATACAATCACTGTAAATGAAAAAGTCATGGAAAATTGCTTATTAAGCTGTAAGTATAGATAAAATATTTCAAAAATAAATTCAGATCATGAAATGAATAGTTTTGTTTGAGAAAATCACCAAAATGAGGTCCATTCCCAGTTTGATGTCTTATTCCAAATTCACATAATACTGTGTTTTAATATTTAAGTGTTAATTCACAACAAATCGCGCCATGTTTTTACATATTAATAAAATGTGATGTTACAAAATCCACTAACTGACCAAACTGCATAAAATTATTAACATAAGCATAAGCATTTTTACTTTATTTCTGACTTGAATAGTCTGAGGGGAACATGCTTTAATATGTTGACAACTCTTTGTGTGATGCAAGTTCATGTTTTAAAACATAAAGTTACAAAAGGTTTTCAAAATAAAAAGTTTTAAGATATTTTGTTTCACAATTCTGGTTCCAAATGTGGCTGCAGGTAAAACATTTTTAACTATCCTTTTTGATGTAACACTAAATTGAGAGAGAAAAAACAAGAGGGCAATCATTGCCCCAGACTACCCACCTTATTAATGTTCTACATGTGTATATATATAGAGAAAAAAATCAAGTTATTTGGCTAATTTAAATTTAAATTAACCATGCGACCCAAAGGATGTATCAAGTCATAGCCCAGGGACAGAATTTCAACAAAATGTGTGGATACCCACTTTAAGATGTTAAATAACAAGTTCACACCTTGTGGTTACAGAGAAAAAAGTTATTTTAATTATATAATTTATATTAAATTTTGAATGTGACTCCAGTTGCATAATTTAAACAACCTTTGTAGAGGATCACAAAATGATGTTACCTACAAATGAACCAAATACTAAACCTCTGAGCTTTTGTGTTTCAGAGGAAAGTGTTGTTTTTTACTTTAATTTTTAAAATATATTTTAAGGCCTACATATACAACGGACTGGAATGGTTTGAATAGCATTAAAATAGGGGTGGCCAAGACAAATTCCTGTAAAATTATGGGATGATTGATCTTACAGTTCAAGAGATGTCATTTGAATTAAGTTAAACTAGATGTGTCAGTGACTCTGATCCCCCAGCTACACATGTTGTGCTTTCTAAAAACTGGAAAAAAACACTAAAAATGCCATTATTTAATAAAATATACATTACATTAAAAACTGACAGGGGTCATAATAATGCCAAAAGAGCAGCTAATGTTCATTCAAACAATTGTCATCACCTTCAGGTTATTCAGCTGTGAGCGTTTGAGCAAAATCTTCGAAGCATTTAAAAAGGAGTTGAAAACAAAAACTTTTGCATAAATATTCTGCACTGGAAAAAAACAGAAGAAAGTGCCATAATTCTGCCAAAACTCTTTATTTATATTCAAATTACTATTAAGGTCCTTCAACAGTAACACTTTGAGGGAGATCCACCACATAGTTAAAGAATAGTTGAAAATAACAATTCCACAATATTCCACAATGGAAAAACAAATAAAGGTCCATAATTCTGCCACTCATCTCCCAGGAAACTTAAGATCATTACATTGTGAACTGTTTGGGGAGATCCACCCAGTTGAGTTATAAACACCAGCTTTTGATGGACATACATAACGACAGACTGACAAGTGCCATGCTTAATGCCTCCCATTTCATGGCCGCATTAAAATGAATTGTGTTACAATTCTTGGGCAGTTGAGATTTCTACAATGAATGTTCAGTTTGTAATGAGACATTATCAAATCCTCAGCAAATCCAAAGCAGCAAACTTCATCCCACTTTGGTACATAAATACCTTCTCCATGTACTGACACAGAAATTAACAAAATATCACATGAAAACACAGTCATGTTACATAAGGTGCTACCACAAAGAAAAAGTTACACAAGTGCATGCCACAGTCAAGATTTGCCGCTTGACTTCCATCACCTCCAAATTAAACGAACAGTACTTTTTCAAGAAAGGATTATTCATAATTTGATATTTCTCCTTTTTGTCACGTGTTATTATGTTAAATATTCAATATTATAATTGTTATAATATTGTAAACCTGTTCAACATTGAGTTCCACAAAGATGTCAGTCAAGAGGCAAACCCAACAAATACATTGATTCAGCCATTCTTGGTTTGCATGTGAACAATAATACAAAGTGTGATATTGTTAGAATATTCTTCATAAAATTGCATGAATAAAAACAATGTTCTAATAATGCAGAAATAATGATGCTTAATTTTGATATTAAAGAAACTGTATAGTACAACATTTCTGCAGGGCAAACATCAGGCATGTACTGAAGTGTCCGTGTCATAAATTGGTGTCACGAAATATGCCTAATTTAAGGTCTGGGTTACATTGATCAAGGTTGATAAATAAAATATTTTAACTATTTGAATTACAGAGAAGACAACACTAATTTGTCAAATTTCTGATTCTTCATAGAAATGATGCCATTCAAAAGTGCTACAAGCAATCTGGCTGGCTATTGTACTTGGCCAAGATTTTCAGCCCGCAAAAACTGTGGCAAAGTTTGATGATGATACAATTTAAACTGTTATGAGTTAATGAGCAGACCCATATGCCCCATTTTTTAAACGGGCCTACAAACATGTCTTACATATTTGTAATACTGTGGATATTGATAGCAGTAAGTCCACACAAAAAGTCTTACTTTTCCAGTATGTATTTTTGCACATGTTACTGTCTTTTGCGAAAGAAGTCTTTTACAGTTAATTTTCATCTTTCATTTGTTACAGGTAACAAATGTATTAGAAATCCCAAAATTAATGGGCAAAAGTCAAGACTGACTGAATCATTAACATTGATATTTGTTCACGTTCACTTATATATAAATGTTATCATACAGTGTTGCCATCTCACACAACTGTGTCAACCCTTGAACACAAGGTACTTTGTGCCAACTTTAGGAATCAGACTCAACTTCTATCACAAATATGCAGAAAAAAACACATTTACTTCCATTGCTGATGGAGTTTTTTTTAAATAAGATTTGTATAGAAATTCTTTCACTTTTAAAGTACTATTGTATTCTTGTGTTCAGCACAGTGAGCAGAGTTGGCAGGACTGTAAAGATCTCTCTTGTGTACACATAGTCTGCCATGAATGAATGCATTTCTAAATGTCAATAGGTATACATGCATGCGGAATTATATATATGTCCCTTCACATCCACAGAGGGGGTAATCAGGTGATAGTCAAGATGGCGACGTCCATGCCGAGACAGTCATTTTTCGCCGTTTTATACCCTTTATTACTTCTGTTTAATTTTTTAATTACGCTCACTTTCCAGCCATATCAGTAAAACGGTGATAAGCGTTTATTTTGTATTTAAATTCGCTTAATATCTTGACTTTACTCGGTGCAAATTTTCTTAGTGGAGTCATAATTAGGTCATCCCACTAAGAAATTTTGCGCAGAGTAAAGTCGAGATATATAGCGAATATTACTTTGAAATAAAAGCCAGTAACTTTCTTCCTAATATGGCTGGAAAGTGAGCGGAATGAGAAAACATAATACAAGTAATAATGGTATAAATCGACGAAAAATACCTGCCTCAGCATGGACGTCGCCATGTTGTTTGTCACGTGATTACTCCTCTGATCTAACACACATACTGAATTAAGCAAATGGCGTAAAGTTGACTGAGACCTTTTGAATTTCGATAGTGTTGTTTAACCACGAGAGTCTGAGAACAAAAGCTCACAAACCCCTGGGTTTGGATGTTTGTGAGATCTAACAAATGATGACAATTTTTATTTCAAAACAAATTATTGATAAGAAGATTTTGTATAAGTTTAAGGTTGTATCATTAGGTATATACGCTATCTTTGGTTCATGTATACAAACATTCATGGCTGAATTACTGGGTGGGGTAATTAGATTACATTAATATGTAGACATCTGATGGAGTATTCTAGGTTTCTTACCTTCTTCTTATACTAAATGTGAGACAACAATGCTGAGGATGAGTTACTGAATGAAAAAAGCTTAAATGAACAGGGCTTGATGCATATGCGTAAAGTGTTGTCCCAGATTAGCCTATGCAGCAGTCCACACAGGCTAATCTGGGACATTTTCCCCTTTTATGGAATTTTACATTTAAAGGATGTCTCTTTTAACCCATTTATGCCTACTGTCTAGAAAGAAGGCCTTGGCATACAGCATAGACCCAGATGAGACGCCGCATGATGTGGCGTCTCATCAGGGTCTGCGCTGTTTGCTTAAAGGAATTTCTGTAAGAAATATTCTAAATATAGAAATAAGTATACTGGAAATCCCTTATTTTGGAAATAAATTGATCCAATATAGAAGGATGGGAGAGTCCACTAGGCATAAATGGGTTAAACAAAAATAACACTTTATGCACATGCTCCAACCTGTTTCCCAGACAAAGGGTGAAATTCATGCATGATTCAGTGCACTGAGTTTGTGCTTCATAATATGATATGAAGGTTGAGACTGAAACAATGAATCTATACAACATTTCTGTATCTGGGGGCCGTTTCATCAATATATACGATTTTTCTGGTATCGTAATTTACGTATACATATTTGTGAAGCGATTTACGATTATACATAAATACCGTTTCATCAACGAAATCGTAAAAAGCCGTTTACATAAAATAGGACTACGTAAAGTATGGTGTTTGTTTACCGAAAATATAGTGACACAGTCTAAAATATTTGTATGACGTAATTTTCGCGCAATTGCCAAGCAGACGAAGTAAACAATATGGCGGATAGTGGGCTTAACGTCGAAAAAAGACGAAAGAACAAAAACTGGACAGTTGAGCAAACGACTGTCCTTGTTGAACGATGTGTCGACGGATATAATCTACTCACCGGCGCCCATAAGTTAGGGCTGTCAGAATCCGACAAGGATTCGTACTGGGCCGAAACTATTGAAATGTGAGTTTGTCATGTTTGACAGCTGTCAAATGTTGAAGGTTTTTTATATCGATGTACCGTGCATTTTAATTAATATTATATCAATAGTTTCTGTAATGTTTTTTTCAATATTAATTTCATTTACCCTATTAACTGAGCTTGAATGTCCAACCATTGATAAAATTCAACAATCAATTCAGCTGTCAAAAGTTTTAACATGTTTAATGTGGTTTAGATTCTATATCATAATGCATATGCCATTTTATTTGGTTTTCTGCAGGATTAATGCTGTAGGTCCGGAGCGAAGTCTCGTCGAGGCAAAAAGGAAGTGGATCGAAGTTAAGGTGCATATTCTTTTGTTTAATATTATTCAATCATGTTTTGCTTTAATGGTTCACTTATTTATACACTAGCCATATTTATTCAATCGACTTGCAACAGTTGTCCATACAGTGAAGACAAATACATAATATGGATTTATATTGATGCGTAATCATTCGTTTTAATGTCAACTTTCATCATTTTAAACTTAGGCTAAAATCTGCCTTGCATCAATTTGCTGTTAAAAAGAATTAATATGCAATTGAATTAAAGTCTCCGGAGTGTGTGTTGTAAAGTTTTAACTTTATCATCAATGAATTTGAGTGATATGAGGCAATTAAGTCATTTAAACATGAATTTATAAGCAAACATTTGTTAATTTACGTTTGTTTACCTATATGTTATGTATTTTGACTCCTAATATTTTATACCAGCGATTTTTCCCCCCAAATGGGAAAAGTACCCGAACCATACCAATTACCCGGTAGGAAAAAATTGCGTGAAAAAAATTAAATTGGGAAAATTCGTGCAGTGAAATCTCCCAATTGGGTATTATGGGTATTTTTAATTGCTTGGTATCAATTGCACAAATCATCTCAAATATAGAATAACATTTTTTTTGGCTTGACATGTTCAGTATCAGAGCTCATTTTAATTGTTAACTTGCAGAAAATGCACTTTCGGAACAAAATGGACGAAATTTCGCTTCCATTTGGGGAATTTTTAAACGGCAAATGGAAATTTTGTATGTTTTTTAATTGGGTTAGTACCTTTTACGCCTACATTTGTACTTAATTAAGAAGGGAAAAAATCTTTGCATACATAGGGGGTAACAGAAATTATCAAATTATATTTTAAAACAAAATATATCCCTTTGTAATTACATTTTGTGATGCTGATTAATTAAGTTGATTTGGGTTGTAGATTTTGACAAAGAAAAAAACACAAGATATGGCAAAGGAAAGACGTGCCACTGGTGGTGGACCAGCACCAGGCAAACTAAATGCTTGGGAAGAAAAGGTAAAAATAAAAAGGAGATTAACAGTCATATCCATATTTGGTTGCATGAGAATTAAACTGTTTACATGAGATGTTATATGTGAAAAGTAGTTTTAAAGAACACACACAAGTAAAACGTAAAAATTAAGCGTGTATTTTTTCATATATTGATCAATATATCTCACCTCCTACAAAAATGACCTAATCTGATTGGCGTAGAGAGGTCATGTGCCCATGGAGTTTTTTCAATACACCACCGAGTAATTCCCACACCCAAGGAGTACTCGTGTAGTCAGTTGTGATATAATCGTTACACTGTTAGTAACTGAAGTGTATGGGATATACACCCTTAGTAATTTACTACCATACTTAAGCTTCGCTCTCGTATGTTATGAAATTACTGAGGTTGGATATCCTATACACCGTCAGTTACTAACGGTGTAACGAATAATACACTACATGTATATATACACTTCAGTGAGAAGATACACCATAGCATAGAAAATTGCA
This sequence comes from Dreissena polymorpha, assembly GCF_020536995.1. Taxonomy (NCBI): domain Eukaryota; kingdom Metazoa; phylum Mollusca; class Bivalvia; order Myida; family Dreissenidae; genus Dreissena; species Dreissena polymorpha. The sequence continues at coordinate 96,667,751 of NC_068363.1, forward strand.
TTTAAATAGTGAAAACAGGCAATTGTTTTTTTTAAATGAAATATGTTGTGAACAAGGGAAGTGTTGGCAGAGTAAGAGCATAGTTTCAACCGAATAATATGATAAAATAATGTATATTCATATACTTCCTTTTTTATTCAAATTCAGACACTGACAGTTATCCCAAGCTGTTCTATGTCTGGAGTGAATGAGCACGGAGATGTATTTCTCATGAACTCAATTGGTAACTAAACATTTTATTGCTTTACTACCATAAACCATTTAATTACAATCCATATAACAGTAACTTATTCAATATGTACAAGATGATGTTATGTACAAGTTTAAACAATGAGTAACTCAAATTGTAGTACATGGACATAATAGATATATAGCAAAATTCATACTCATGGTTTACATTTTTGTATGGTATTAATTTACAAGTACATGTTTTGAACAATCTAACATGATAACATAGTATGCTTTCACTTTCAAAAATACCTTTTATTTGCAACCTGTTTTACTTTTTATGCGAGATTAACTATACATTTACGTTTCCAGCTTTGCAATTTGAAGACGATGCACCAGAGGATGCTGAACAATGTATGAATGTTTACATATAAAATAAATTATTTCAATCTTAAACTATGATTTAAAATGTACTTTTCAATATGTATATCTGGTGGATGGACGGACCGACTGACCGACATGTGCAAAACAATATACCCCCGCTTCTTCAAAGGTGGGCATAAAAATTAAAGGACATCAACAAAGACATACCTTCATATAAAATAATTGCGGTTTTCTTATCAATTAAACTATTAAAAATATACTGTATTTATATTTTAAACAAGGCATCAAAGAGAAAAATGAAGTAGAAGAAGTGTCGACTGGACATACCGGTGAACAGGAACATAAGCCCATAACCTGTAAACAGGGACAGAAGCCCATTAGTGGTGAACAGGGACCGAAGCCCATTACTGGTGAACATGGAAAGAAGCCCATTTTGGGTGAACAGGGGCAGAAAAGGAAATATGAAAGCAAGTGTTTTGTATATTTAATTAAAAATAACAATTATTAAATTTCAAAATCATGTAACTGAATTTATTAATAAATACAATCATGTCAGCATTCATGAATGCCAATAAAACATTTAAAACAATCTGACATACCACAAATATTTCGAGATTAAATATTTATACTGTGAACCTTATGTAACAAATATAAAAGAAGTGATTGCTAACTAATTTGCAAGTAATAAAACACATGTGATATTTACAGGTTCTGATGAATCATACAGGATTGAACTCATAAGTATTGAGCGAGAAAGGCTAGAGGTTGAAAAGGCGAGGAATACAATTCTATTGGACATAAGCAATAAATTGGAATCATTAATTACACTAAAAAAAATAAAAATGTTGAGTGAAAACCAACTTTTACCAGAGCATTGAATTGCCTGAGTTTGTTTAATGAACAGTTCATTTGAAAATATGCTTAAATAAAGCAAATAATTGTGTTTACAGTTGCTTTTACTGTCATCAAATTTGTTGCACAATGACACACATGATTTTTAATTTATTCAAGTTTGAAATTATTCAAACAGTCTTATTAAATCTCTCCTTCTGTTTTGACCATCTCTATTTTCGGCTATTGGTACTGGCAAGTCATGATCACCCGCCTCAACTTCTATGGCCTCTAGCAGTGGCACATTTCGTGAGACACACAAATTGTGCAGCCGCATGCACGCCATGACCACTTCAGCAGACTTTTCTGGGGTGAATGGTAGACAACCAGCTGATTTATGGAGGCATCTGGAAATATCAATTTATGTTGATTTACATTTTTTGCTTTCTGTTTGTTTATAGAGAAATATCAGTGAATTAAAATAATAATTTTGGTCGTTTCACCAAAGCTATTATTTTTGCCCCCTTGTGACCCCAATTTAACCATGGCAACGTCTATACCATAAATATGCTTTACTTGAACATACATGTAAATTACTGAAATGTTTGGCTTCATTACATAGCCTTTATTCTGAATATCAACAAGAGCTGTCAGAAGACAGCGCACTCGACTATTCGAGTGCTTGACAGTATAATGTAAGCCATCATGGGGAAATAGTTCATATTCAATAAGGTCAAGGTAAAATAGTCATATTCTAAGTGGAAGAGGAACATTATTGAAATATATTGATTGCTTATGTTTTTAAAGAATTTGTACTTTAAAGATTATTCTGAGTTCAGGAATATTTTATATTGTACATTTGAAATAAAGTATTTGAAGTTTGAAATCAATATATATGATACTTACGAAGTAAAATGGATCAATACACCAAATTAAATACAATATTCAAAGTGACAAAGACCAAAAAACAACATAATTCCATTAAAAAGTCAACCAGTGATATGCAACTTGCATTGTACAGTCCCCTTATGATAGTTAGCGAGTTTTCCAAGTCTTAAAGAAAAAGCTATGATACTTTATGAGTAAAATGTGCCAAAACACAAAACTTAACCAAATGTGCAATTATCTAAGTATAGAAGGGACCATAATTATGTCAAAATGCAAGTCAGAGTTACATAACATTGCATGCACAGTCCCCTTATGATAGATAGTAAGTGTTCCAAGTATGAAAGCAATAGGTTTGGTACTTTAGGAATAAAATGAATCTAAACACAAAACTTAACCAAATTAAAATGAACCTAAACACAAAACTTAACCAAATTTTCAATGTTTAAGTATAAAAAAGTGAACATAATTCTTACAAAATTCTTGTTACATTTGTCTGCTTTTGTTTATAGCTTGAAGTCATGTTGGTAAAGAAGTATGCAAAATATAAAAGCAACATGTCAAGGACATTAAAAATATTTGAGGTAGTATATCGACGTAATTCTTTCGCGCGACAAACCGTCTAATAATGGTGAACAAATGTTCAAACTGATTTTAAAATCTCACAATGAAAAATATTTTATTGCACGGACAATTTTTCGGGACATACCGACCAACAGACAGACCGACAAAGTGACTACTGTATGGTATAAAAAAGACAAAACGTTTTCATGTAAAAATACCTAAATCGAGACTTGAGAACACCAAATGTTCTCTCTACCACCATATGGCCTGATACTAATGCAGCATTGAAGCGTTCCTCTGCAGGTGTTGATGGATTGGACAGCGGAGTCACCAAGTATGATCTCAGTGGGTAACCGCTGTCACCCAGAAGATGTCCAATGTCATTCGCAGCCAAATAGTCCTGTGTTAAATTTATTATAATGTTTTTTAAATAATCTTAAGCATGGGATTTTATTAAATGAGTTCAGGAATTATGTTAATCTATTGAAGATTTTATTAAATGATTTCAGATTTTTTTGTTCGTAAGCAAGCCTTTGGCTGACCAGCATAATCATATTTCATGTAAATAAAAATGTGGTGCATTTATGGAAACAAAAGCTATCAAAAGAGATTTTTGTGTTTGCAAATAATCAAGTAAAACAAAATAACCATTATTTTTTTAATGCTCTACATACTTATGATAGAGATAAGTTAAGGTTTGTTTTTTTAACTAGCAGGTTGTGCCTTTCCATTCGTACACATTAATAATATACACTTATAAGTAAAAATCTAAAATATTTTCAAAGCAATATTAAGATTAATATATTTAATTCATTGAGCTCACAAAATAATACAAACCTTTAATCCACAGTTGTCAAAAACTGATGCATCATGTGTGGACCCGGGCCATCGTGCCACTACATCAATAAATCTAAAAGTAAACACATCATACATAACATATAATGCAATTAAGAGAAGGTGAAAACTTATCGGCTTTTGCTAAGAACAGTATACTGCTACCGTTTATCAAATGCGCTATACCAACAAAATTTATTTAAAAACGCAATGTTAAGGTAACTACTTGAAGTGTAAGTCATACACTTAGAGAACAAGCACAAATTGCAGAATTATATAAGAAATATTTCAGTAAAAGCACATGCTGCTGAATTTTCATAAATAATATATAATATTACCTGAGTTTGTCATCAACCACTGCTTGGATGTTCAGTGCATGATACCCCTTTCTGCACACATATGCCTCTTCATTGGCAGTTGGTGTGCAAATGGGGATCAACGTGCCATCCACTGCACCAATGACATTTGGCAGTCTGCACTTTCTGTAAAATGCATGTTTGCATCTTACCAACTCAGCTCCATTTGGAAATCTGAAAAGTAATACATTGATACAAGAGCAACGCATAATGGGTGCCACGCTCCGCTGCGGGTGCAGTTTTGAATAATTGAAAGCTTCCAAGATTATTTTTTTATCTGAAAGTTCCCAGTGACCTTGACCTTTGACCTAAAAATGGGTGTGGCGTGCAGAACTCATCAAGGTGCATCTACATATGAAGTTTCAAAGTTGTAGATGGAAGCACTTTGATTTTAGAGCCAATGTAAATGTTTTAGCACAACATTCTCTCTAAAACCAATCCATTATCAAAGTGAACAGTTGTCCAAATGACAAATACATTTTAATGAAAGCTTATTTTCAAGACTTTAAAAACACTGGCTAACTCATATAAGACAAAGATTCTGACACAGTAAGGTGTTATTTAAAGTCTCTATAACGCTCAAAAGCAACGAAAATTTCGTTAAGTATTTCATATAATAAAGTGAACACCTTAACAATCAGTGTTCCTTATAGCAATAGCCAAAATTTCAACGCTAGATGTGGTATGATTACATAGATTTTTGTAGATACAAAATGCTCGTTTTTATTTATTTGTGGCCACAATTAATTCCCGCGAATATATCTATTCATACGACACAAGAACACCATTTAAGTGTTCATGTGTCGTATGAATAGATATGCAAAACAAAAATAAAAACGAGCATTTTGTATCTACAAACATCTATTTTACCAGACCACATCTGACGTTGAAATTTCGGCAATTGCCATAAGGAACACTGGTTTTTAATTGGTCAAGTTTATTTTACGAACAATTGTACGAAATCTTCGTTGATTTTGAATAGTAATGTTACTTTAAAGATTAACACATAACACAATTTCAAACAATTCATTTTTTTATTTTCAAACCGATATTTACTTTTTATTTTCATAATGTGTTAGTCATGTGTTGACATATCATGACAAATGCAAAAATGTCATTTAATGTGCAAAAATAATAAAAAAATTAATTTACCTGATGTTATTTAATCTGTTGTTTACAGCTGCAATGAAGTTGTGGAATATTCTGCAAAAACTTGACCTGCTGATGCCATGCAAGTCAGCAACTTCTGAATAAAAATCTCCCTTTGCCAAGTAACGCAGTGAAGCAAGTACCTGAACAAAACATACATTTGTGTAGTATTTTAAACAAATATTTTATAAAAATATGGAATAGTTTTACATAAATAAGTGAATGTTTATGTTGCTTATGATGTTTTGTCGGTCAGAAAACTAGCAACGTCTCTTGAAGCAATTATAAACAAGCAGATGTTGCCTAAAACTTGATTACTTCAGGGTACACTTTGACATTCTTTGAAGTTTACAAGGTATGAGGGGCGCAAGATCAAACCTTGTAAGTCTTGAGAAATTCTTATTTTTAAAATAGCCAGTTTATACCGTGTATCGGTGTATTAAGCCTTTGTTGTCAAATAATTTTTTCAATTGTTATCAATAAAAGAAATTGTAGTACCATGCCCATGTATGTAAAAATACTCTCTTAATCATTAACAAAACTAATGCAACTACACTCAAAGCTCAACATTAACAATTGTCCTATTACCCCTGGCAGGTAAAAGTTTAGTCCAGGCAAGTTATTTTATAATCCAGTTGTCCGCCCAGGCAAGTGCAAAAAGAACAAAGAGCATTAAATTTTGACTTTAATGAGACTTTAATTGCTGTTATCATTTTGTTGAATGTGCCAAAATAAAAAAGGTTTTGTGGTGTTTCATTTTGATCTTTATTAAAAATATGATGTTTACAGTTAATGTGATATTTCATGTTTGGCCAAGTGGCTTTACATTCTGGGCAAGTAGATCTTCTAAGTAGATTTACTTGCCCGGCAGGGCAAGTTGGTTTTAGGTTTATGTTGAGCACTGACACTATTTATGTATTTCACGAATATCCGAAATAATGAATTGTTCGAAAGTATAACAATTTGAACATACGATGCAAAATTCACATAAAATGTTTAGAATTATCCGGAAAAAAACACTAACTGAAAAAGAAAAATTAGCTGCTATGACAATCATTTCTGATTTAAATTACTTATGTGCAAATACAATAAAAAAAACACTTAGCCATTTTTGTGTCCGCTGTTGTTGTTGAATCTATTTCGATTTCACAGACAACCTTGACCTTCTATAATTAGCTGATATTTACCCAAAGATAAAAATAAGCGTAAGAAACTTAGTTTTGTTAACAATCAATAGTAATCAATCCACTTTATAAATTGTACGCTACCTGTGTTATCGGTTTTATAGCGAAAGACCGATTGCATGTCCGCGTTAAGTCGTCTGCGACCAATTCAAGAAGTTCAACTATCGACTCATGATTCAAACGATATCTAGACAGCAACTCCTCTTCGCGGATGTGATCCAATTCAATTCGGGGTTTAAAAAGACGAGGAATCGGTCTTTTTCTGCCCCTTCTTGCATCGCGAAGAATATCTAACGCCGCCATTACGTTAATATACGACTGCTGCTACCCAGTCGTATATTTATGTATGAAATTTATGTTATCTTATTTTACGATTTGCTTGATGAAACGTGATTTCACTGAAACATCGTAATTTATGTAAATCGTAATTTACAACTAGTCGTAAATCGTTGATGAAACGGCTCCCAGGTACAATAATAATATAGCTCCACTTTCAACCCTTAATCTCTGACACAACAATATGATTGATTAAGAACAATACAAGATATATAAGATTAGTTAACTGTTTCCAAGCTAACAAGCTAAATTGGGCACAAGATGTTACCGAATGCTACCAAATACAAGGGATGCATAACTATTTCCTGGATGTGTAAGTTATTGCACACTGATACCCAGTGCAAGAGGTCACCCATGGACAGACTACATAATACCAAGTTCCCACTACTTGTTCACAGTGCACGGTTCCTACCTATCCAAAGAGCTGGGTACCATTGGTCTTCTTGTACTCAATAGTTTTCTCTGCTGCTGTGCATAAACCTGTCTCTACCTTTCACAAATCACTTTGGATCAGTTTGAAAACTGAAAACTAGTAGTTTTTAGTTGTGCAAATATTCTTGGTTAATCAATATTAGTTTAAACCTATTTATTTTAGTTGGATTGCATCAAAAGCATAAAGCGTATCGAAAACACCCTCAAATCCGTTTCCTGGGTAGAACCAGTACACCGTGTCTTTTAGGAAGATCTAAAGAATATTCCCATAGCGGGTATCGAATCAGTGACCTCCCGGTCGCTAGGCGGACACCATTTCCACTAGGCCACAGCAACCTCGAATATTAACAAATATGAATATTAACCAGTGTAACAATATTTTGTTAGGTCCGCGTAAAACATAATTGCTAGGTCACATTTATTTAGTGCAATAAAAAATTATTCAAAGTACTGGTAATTTAAGCAATGAACTGTGTCAAAATCACAGTTTATCAGTTTGCCACGTTTACCATTAAAGAGCGTAATATTGTTTTGGCAATTCACTACACTATTTGACAGTGTAAAAACTGTTTGCCAACTCACCGTTAATAATTGCTGAAACATCTGCAAAGCAACTAGAAATTGGTGTAAAAAAACAACTACAAAATAAAAATCTGAGTACTTATTTAGAAGAATGAAGGCAAAAACTTGTTGCCTTGAAGATCACGAATCTGCCAGTACGGCCAGCTAAATCTTCACAAACCTGTGTTTAGTCACATAAAAAAATGCCCAAAGAACTGATGGTATAATGTACTATTAAAAAATACCCGTATTTTGTGTAAAAATTAACAATTATTTGTTTACTAATTTGTTTAAGTATAATCTATAATATTGTGCCATCTTAACTGATCTAGGATAAAGATGTCATGCATCATCAATGCCTTCAATATTTTAGACACTTTTGCATAGTTTTGTAAACCACAACAATTAAAACAAAGATTGTCCACTCATTACAGCAATCATAATGTTATAATTGCATGTGCAAGAGAAGTTATTGAAGTGTTGACTGGTTAAAAAAAAACACACCAACTTACAATAACCAAAAATGATGTTGTCAGAATACACAACAGGTACAAGTTTCAATTAACTTTTAAGTAATAATTAGTTGATAAAATTTCCTGTGATTCTGAATGAAATATAACCACTTAAACCATGTGCAAACCAAAACACATCTCAACAGACAAAGTTCCCACAAGTAGGCAAGGTTTCAAACGGAGGTGCAAACATTGGTTGTACACTCTATATGCACACCCAAGCCATGCATTTGGATATACAGGGTAGTTAGAAAGCATTCTGTCAACATTGTATAAACAGCAGATCTGATTTACATGTAAAACAAATTAATATGTGCCTTGCTCTGGATAAAATGTGCCTATTGTGTGTGGGTAAAGTGTTGGCCCAGATAAGCCTGTGCAGTCTGCATGGTCTAATTAGGGAAGACATTTACCCCTGTAACTGGATTTTTGCTAAGAAGAAACTTCGTTTAAACGAAAATACCAGAAAAGCAGAAAGTGTTGTTTCTGATTAGCCTGTGCAGTTTGCACAGGCTAATCTGGTACGACACTTTAAGCAGAAGCATTAACCTCCATTTTCCCAGAGCGAGGATGTTTAGAATACATCACAAGGAAATGAGGAAGTGTCTTACTTAACTTCAGTTATAAATAAGTAAAAAGAATGCACTTCTTAAAATGTATTTAGCTTTTATAATAAACAAAACAGACTGTACTAGAGACACAATTCAATAAATACACAATTCTATCACAGTTAAGATCACATACTTCAGCATGAATCAAAAACCAAACAGCTTTAAACAAACATAAGATAGATTAGTATAAGAAAGTCCATTTAGTGGCACACATACACACACATGCAGTCTGCAAAATTAACTTAATTCAATCTAAATAATACAAAAACACAAAGAGAGAGAATAAAATATATGAAATATTTTGGAGTTTAAAAATGGATCTCAATTACTTTGTATCACATTCAGTTTTTATAATCTCTTTTCAAACACAAACAAGTTTGTTCTTCCACAAGTCCATTTCTTTCAAATATCATGTCAGTTAATTATTTTTGTCTACAATATCCCATGTGTTTTAGTTCCACCTGTCTAATAACTAACCATAACATGGAAATCTTTTAGATTGTTTGATCAAATCAATAGCTAGAATTGTTAATCTAATTCACTGATGTTTGGTGTACATAAAGAACTCGGAGTATTTGTGGGCTCCAGAAAAGTGTATTAACTTAACATTACTATCAATGAAAGTTTGTTAATTTTGTAGACTGCAGTTATAGTATGGCACCATCTTTACTTAAAAATCAACATACATTGTTCATTTTCAGTAACAAAACTTGAAATATTTAAGAAAAAACACTACCTAATATAAAGAACCAAAATGTGTTAATAAATTACTTGTTCACTGTTTATAGTTTAGACAACTATTTTAAACAAGTACTACACAACTAACAATTAATAATCATTAAATATTAAGTATCTAAGAATATCACAGTTAAAATGCACCGCACATGTCTCTCGATGTTAAAATACACCAATCCCTATTACACAATAGTTCATCAACAGTCTGCTTCTTTAGGCTGACTTATAATCACTATGCAAAGTCAAAGTTAATTATTTATATTAAATAGAATATAACATGAAGCAATAATAAATTAATAGCAATGTTGAATTAAATGCTTTCAAGATTACTGTTTTTTTGTTGGCAAACATTTTCCTTTTTTTTTTTTTTTAGAGCTTGTAATGACATTCCACTGCTGTCACAGTAATTTCAATTTAAACTTTTCTTAAATTAACTGCTTACTGTGGCAATATTTGTCACAATGTTACATACTGTAAATCCAGAGCTGATACTAAATGTCAATCAGTATGTATAACTAAAAGCGCAGGTTAAGTATTTCAGTGCCACTTTTTACATGTTCATAATGTTGTGATTGATAAATAAAGATGGTTATCCTCAAATGTTCATGTACGAACGTCTACTTTTTCTCTTTGGAGCAGTAACTCTTTCAAGCTGGAAACAAAATGGAAACAAACCCTATAGTTCATAGCCTCCTTAGTTCGTTAATACAACGGTTAACAGATTGTGATTATTTTGTTTCATATTACAGAGTATATAAATACCCTTTTGGTTGTTTCAAAAATATATAATGAGGTAGCCAGGTTTAGAATAAAATAATAATTATCATAATTATACATTTTGGTCTCAAATCAAGACCACTTATGTGAAGCAATATGCTCTGAGTGAAAATAAGTGTACCTAAGACCATATTGTCTTGAGTTGAACATCTCAATACCAATCTACCTATGTTAACTCACAGCTATTAGGCACTTCAAGCAATGGTTATATTACTGGACCAAGTCCTTAACATTAAAGGACGATTCATGATTCAGCTACATCCAGTAGCCATTATGGTATCTTTATGCAATAAAATGACTACAGACAACCTCGGCATACATCCTTCCCTCACATGTTCTGTATGTTCCACTGACACTCTTATATATTTTTTCCAAAGAAATGCACAGCAGCAGAGTAAACTAAGTTCTTACTAAAGGCATATACATCCTTAGCAATATATATAATATGTGATTCTGCCATCAAAGTCTTAAGTCTTCCACAAGTATTCAGAAAAATCTTCAAAAAAGCTATAAATATTAACGTAGGAGAACAACTAAATACAACCAAATAAACTCTCACCATTTTATTAAATTGTCAAACTAATATACATTAAGCGATGCCCAAAGTAGACGTTTGAATTGCAGAACTGATCAGTGGACGTGATAAATGAATGATTAATATAACAGCCCAACATGTATTTAGACATCATTTCAGGGCAGCCTCTGTACAATGCCTGTCATCATAAAGATGTCACTTGTAGAAACTTTTCAAGATAACTCACTGTCAAGTTTGAAATATAATGGTTAAGGGGTTTAAATGTGTATTACCAATATTAACATACCTTTCAAGCCATTATTTTTATCACTTTACTGTATTCAGCTAGTTGATATGGGTAAATATCTTGAGCTGAACATGTATTGAACTTAAATTAAAAGTGCAATGGTTAATATTAAATTTATGAGATGACTGAAATGACTGACATCTACACAAGGATATGATTCAGTTGCTACTAACTATAACAGCAAGGGTCCAATCAAGCACCTACCTGGTCTCTCATGCGCGCAATCTCATTTCTGCGTTTTGCTAGAATGTCCTCTGAGTCCCGCAGTGCTTGCACTGTCTCACGCTCCTTGACAGACGCTGCTGCAAGTTCCGTCTGCAGGCGCGACAAACTGTAACAAGTATCAGACCCATTAGGCCCAAGTAAATGAGTCTCACTTTGAAACAGGGCTTTATGCATGTGCACTGCAAACTGCACAGGCTAATCTGGGGTGACACTTTTATGTACGTGCATTAAGACCCATTTTCTCAGAGAAAGGCTTGGATATTTTACAGAAAGTAGAACGATTGATAGCAAGATACATGCTGAAAATGTCACAAATAAAAATCTGTGCGATAATATCTTTTCTTTGTGACAGCACAATTAGGATATAATTTAGTGAACAGCGAAAAAGAAGTTACATCAAATCATACTGTATATCACAGAACATCTCATTAAATGTTCAGGCAGCTGTAGTCTGATGTATATAAAACAAGATAATTCGTTCAATTGATGTCCCTCGCCATAACTAAAAAGTTTGTGACAGACGGATGGACAGACGGACGGACGCACTGATGGACAAAGCCAAAACTATATCCCTCCCTTTGGCGCTGGATAAAAACTTTAACATATATTATAAATCATTAAGAAAGCCTTAAGAAGCACATGTAGTCTACTCACTTTTGTTGGGTGGCTTTTGAACGGCCATCAAGATCTTTGAATTCAGCATCTCGTTTTGATATTAACTGCAGTAGATCAAACAAACCAATTTATTGACAATTTGATCTAATATTTGAATAGATTGCTGGGAAAAGCACAAACACAGTCAATAGATGCTCTGATCATATGCCTAGTTTCCTCTTTTTCATTATTATTTATAAATTAGTCTTTTAGATATTATAAAATTATCACTTAAGTGTTTAATAATGAAACTTAAATCAAAATTCTGATTTGTCATCCAAAGTGAACTTGACCATAAAGAGAGATAGGTTTCACATGTGATATAGTGAATATTTTTATTATACAATTACAAATGATGAAGTTACTGTCTAAACAAGTTGCATTATACCTAATTTTACCTTTGACCTCAAAAAGCTACTTTCATTTTTAAATAGAGACATGGGCCTTAAACGTATAATGCTGTTGCAAGTAATTTGTAAATTGCATGATGAATAATGACATTAAAGTATGTATGCATACGAAAATACAATGATGGCTATTTTAACTTTAAAAAGTGCTCCATATTTAACCAAACAACCCATGGATAACTTCCAACTTTTATGCTAGGGCAATAATTTTAACAACATCATGCAGATGGTCCCTTAAGCCGTGACTTTCTGAAGCTGGCCCCACCTGAGTGACGTCCCTGAGAAGGCGCTCCTGCTTGCCCCGCTTGCCCTCGCTGTCCTTGATCTCGCGGCGGATGGCGTTGAGTTTCTCCGAGGCCTTGATGAGCTCTACGCCTGCCAGATTGGCCCGCTTCTCCAGCTCTGAGGTCTCCTTCACAGTGCTCTCCAACCCCACGGTAGCCTTGTCATACTCTCGCACTGTCTCTATTGCCTGAAATATATACACAATCATATAGCAGCTAGTAAGCCAGCCTCAGTGTCCCCTTTTTACACTTTTGCACTGTCTCTATTGACAATATAGAAGCAAGTTTTCAAGTAAGGACACGTAACGCTCACAGGGGTGTGATTGAGGTGAAGTTTGAGGGAAGGAAAATTATGTATACTGATTTTGACTACGCAAATGGCTTGCATTAGGCAATGACAAATCTTAAAACAGACATTTAAATAAACACCATCTTAAATTTATTAACAAGATTTATTTATGAAAACCATTCTTATTCACATATAACAAATAATGAAAAGTCACCAGTATTAATTGTGATCAAAATAAATTTGTGTTCCAATCCCTGTGAAGGATGACGACAATCTTTCGTTTGTGATCAATGTCTTTAAATTTGAAATAAGTTAAAAAATGTTACAATGTTGAACTACAGTAATTACTTTAAGTTTTCAGACACTTACAAATAATTGTTTTGTTTAGTGTCCAAAAATTTAGATACAAAAAATATTTAAAAAGTATAGGTTTCCGAAAATTTAGAGACAAAAATCAAGGTGTCCAACAATTATAATTATATTGAAATAAAAGCAATAAATCAATATACAATAATGTTCATGTGATTAATTCTTCTTTTTCTGCTTGAAAAATAAATAAATAGAACATAAAAACAGAAGAAATACTGCTTCTTTAAAAGGACGACACTGTTTCAAATGCTGTTGGATAAATCCATTACTTGCTATTGTTATACATGGTTATTTACCCAATTAAGCAAAGGTAATGGTCCAGTGCCCTCAGGCATGCATCTGTAAGGTTTTATTGCTTTATTCTGGTTGTAAAAATCCATGATCGAAGTGACACAAGATAAACGAAAACAGGACTGAAGTCTTAGAATAGCGCAGTAAAATATACTGTCCGAAAAATGTAGAGATACAAATTATGGAAGAAAACCCATATGTCCGAAAATTAAGTAACGAAAAATAATTATTTTGGCTTAAAAAGAGGGTGTCCGAAAATTAGAGTGTCCGAAAATTTGGAGTAATTACGGTAAGGACAATTAACCAGGGGATCCATAGTTCAAGATTTTTTACCAAGACAGTCGATCTTCCGTACCCATTCAGAAAGTGTTATCGCTTTCAGATTTATATCCACTGTTGTTTGTTCCCTTTCCCATTTTAAATTCTTTTTCAATCTTTTTTAAATCTCCGAGATTTTGTGAGATTCGTTCGTTAAATAGTCTTCATTTTTGCATCACAAAAGCGCCATTTGCAAAAGAATCAGCAAAGAAATGTGGAACACATTTTAAAACACAGATTTTAATTGGAAGATGGGGGAATGAAAGTCAATGACATCGCTTGTTTAAAAAAATGCTTAGGCAGAATCTGCCAGTATAAAATGTGGAATTGGTCGTATCCCCTCATTTTTTTATGATATACTCACCTCCTCCCTGGCACACTTGAGGTCGGTGTTGCACTCCTTGAGAAGCCTGTCAGCCTCCCTCAGTTGTGCCTTTCTCTTGGCCAAGGTCTGCTCCAGGCACTTGATCTCATCCTTCAACATCTTTTTGCGAGAGTTCTCCATGCGCTCATCAAAACTGTCCTCTTCCTCTGGGTACACCCGCGTTTTCCTGCAAAAATAGAAAAGGAGGAAAGGTTACAATTGTGTACAAACAATACATAATAGGTTTTCTTCCTGTGCATGAAATGTACATGCCATGAACAGCGAACAAACTCAATTTTATGTTATTGAAGCAAGTTATCTGGTAATTAATATTTTGCATTAGATACTTCAAACATGCTGCATTCAATTAAGCCTGAATTTCCTGGTGGAAGCCTCGTCAGTATTGATTCTTGGCCAATATGAAAGTCTTTATAAAATAATGTCAAGGTCAAGGTCAAAATTAGTTCAATATGAAGGTCAAACTGAGGTCAGGTGATATTGGTGTGTTGTGAGTGATCATTACATGCATGAAAGTATACATACTTTGTAGGAAGCGGTTTTGATGCTAGACATAATGGTCCTTTATGGTTAACAAAGATTTTTACCTTCTAAATTATTCCATAAATAGGTCCATGTCAAGGGCAAAATGTTGTCGAATGATGTGGGTGTGATGTTATTGTTCAAAGGCATCATCCACGCAAGAATAAAAGCTTTTTAGGAGGAAGAACTAATGTTGAAAGAAATGCCTCATTATGGGTGAACCATGAATTTGAAAGAAGATTAAAACAAGAGATGTGTTTGTCAGAAACACAATGCTCCCTATTGCGCCGCTTTGAAATAAAATTTCAATATATCATTTGGCAGGTTTGGAAATTATCTCCCCTTTAAAGCGTATTACTTCCCTTGGATTGTATATTTTTACTTTTGACCTTGAAGGATGACCTTGACCATTCACCACTCAAAATGTGCAGCTTCATGAGATACACTTGCATGCCAAGTATCAAGTTGCTATCTTCAATATTGCAAAAGTTATGGCCAATGTTAAAGTTTTTGGACGGACACACAAACAGACAGACAGACAGACAGACAAACGGACTGACAGTTCAACTGCTATATGCCACCCTACCGGGGGGCATAACAATAGGTCAATGTCAAGGTCCAAGTGAGGTTATGGTTCAATGGCACTGCAGACTGATGACTCACCTTTTCTTCTTTGCATTCTGGTCCCTTGTGAACTCTAACTCTTCCTTGGCAGACTGTCGTTCAAACTGCAGCCGTCTCTCCTCTGACTTCAAGTTTTTTAGGTTCTTCTGCTGCCGCTCAATGGCCAGGTCTAGGCCCTCCAGCTCATCTCTTCGCTCCTGTACAACAACAACTGAACTTAACACTGAGTGTCAACTTGACACTGTCACCATAGCTGTTATAGCTCCATGGCAACAGTATTTAAACAAAGCTCACCATAAGAACATTGTGCTCATGTGAGCTTTAAAGGTGTATGCCTAGCAAGATCTATGTTTGTTATAATCTATATAATTTCATCACTTGATGTCTTAAAATAACAATATATACGTATGAAATTAAATGTTATATACAAAAAAGTTTGCATAAATACTATCTCAAGTAGTCTTTTGTAAAAAAAATGTATTTAACAGAGCATGTAATTGTATTTTATTGTAAAAAAAAGTTTTCTTTGTAGCAAAAGTACCACAAAATGAACAAGATAAATATAATAAATCCACACACACTTTACTGTGGGTACAGAGCAATTGAGCTGACCCATTTAAAAGCCTTTCAAAAGAATATATCATGCCAACTTTGAATGAAACAACCATTGGTGCATAAAAAGGGATCTGCGTTATTTTGATATGTTTTTCCCCACAGATGTAGAGATCCCTATAACATAATTTGCTTGTTTAATTTCTTGTTTTGCCAACAGTCTCTATATACCTTGAAAATATTTTCATAACATGATCATATTCTATTTTAATAACATGATAATATTCAGAGTTATATTTAGGAACCAATGATTTGTTTTTTATTTGATTAAGATTGATATGAAATTCACTCATCATAGAATAAAAATAGCGAAAATACAAACATTAAATTATTGTACGTGTTATCTGCTGTTTTTTTGTTTAAGAAAGTAATTGAAATATAGACCGAGCCACTTTCGATACCCACTTCCACGTATATTTTTATGAAACATTCAGCTGAGAGACAAGAAATCAGACATAATATGTTGATTGTTAGAGACAAGTGAAAGGTCGCACCGCTAGTTCTCCCTGTAGGCGCCGTATGAGGTTATAGTCATTGTTGTCCTGTACCGCCTCCTGAAGGTCCTACAAACACACACAACATGAACATGATGTCCACATGCCACATGGTGGGGTCACATACCACATGATGGGGTCACAAACCACATGGTGGGGTCACATATCACATGGTGGGGTCACATGCCACATGGTGGGGTTACATACCTCATGGTGGGGTCACATACCACATGGTGGGGTCACATACCACATGGTGGGGTCACATGCCACATGGTGGGGTCACATGCCACGTGGTGGGGTCACATACCACATGGTGGGGTCACATACCACATGGTGGGGTCACATACCACATGGTGGGGTCACATGCCACATGGTGGGGTTACAAACCACATGATGGAGTCACATACCACATGGTGGGGTCACATACCACATGTTGGGGTCACATACCACATGTTGGGGTCACATATCATATGGTGGGGTCACATGCCACATCCAACTGAACTTAAGTTCCAAGAGTCTTGTATTACAATGATGAAACATGTAACATGAGAGGTAAAACATGACATGTTATGTTAACCCCTATGCAAAACATATACTTTTCACAAACTGTATAAGCACCTTTAGCCAGGAACAACACAACTGCACAAATTGTATTGTTATAATTGTGTATTAAAAAAGTGCAATACCATATGAGCCTCTGGGAAAAGGTGGTTTAATACATGTGCATAAAGTGTCATCCTAGATTAGCTTGTGCGGTCCACATAGGCTAATCATGGACAACAATTTCCTCTTTAACAGGATTTTCTCTAAAAAGACACTTCCTTAAAAAAAAAAATACCTTAAAAGCAGAAAGTACCCTTCCTGATTAGCCTGTGTGGACAGCATTCTTATTTGAGATGACACTTTACACACATTAAACCCCCTTTTCACTGAGAAAAGCTCATGTTTTATGTAATGATGCTCAATAAGCAACTATTATTCAACAATGACCCCAAGGGAGAAATAACATGATGTTTCATGACAGTGATACTTCAAGGCAATATTACGAGTACATGTACACATCTGTCATAGAATGTTGACTTACCAATGCTTCTAAAATGTGCACTGTCTGCGTAAGAAAAAGAAATTGGCCAACTCTAGTACAACGTTAAAATAAAACAATTTTAAATATCAGCTTTTAATGATAAATATATATGTTGTTAGTAGTAAGAAATTATAGTACAATTAATTACAATAATATACTGGAATCTAATTGTTTTATTGTCAATCCCCCAACTCTTTGTCTTCATTTTTTCCATTCTATGAAAGATTTGATAAAAAATTTTAAAATACTTATAAATGTCTAAACTTCTTGTAATTCACACGCAGCGATATAATTGGTCAGTTGAAGTCAGGTGACACAATGCTACCTTTTCATTGGCTATCCTGGCTTTTAACTTCTTTAGTTTTTCCTGCAGTTCTGCAATGTAGTCCTCCTGTGGGAACAAACAGGGTACATGAACATGGACACTTTTCCAGAAAACTTTTAAATAATAAATAATTCAGCCATTTTTAATTGTAAAGCGCCATAAGAAGTTACACTTGCTAAAAGTTAAATTAAAGCCATTGACAAACGTTTATTATCAAATGTATTTGCAATGGCCTGAAAAATAGGATAAGTTTATCCATGGACTCCAATTACTGTATTCATAAAATGCCATAAATAGTAACTTATGCATAATGCATAGCTTATCTGTGGTAATAATTAATTAAACAAACTTCAACATGACACTTCAATCAATTACCAGTTTATCAAGTAATCTAAATGTATTAAGCACTATGTCTGAGTGAGCAGAATGGGACAGGATTGGTCAGGTCGCATATCCATATCGTATTCACTGTGATTAATGTAACAGTCCCTGTTCTATTGAGTGAAATGGATTTGAAAAATGTCTGTTAAGATTGCTTAAAGCATGAATACAAATATATGATGATTTGCTTCTTGATGATCATTATTCTTAAACCTGTGGAAGTGGTTGCATCATATCAACTTTTAAACCATCATAAAATATCCTTCGAAATCCTATTTGGAAAATGTACAACCTGCTATATGAAATAAGAACACTTATATGGTGTAAAGTAAACACAGAGTTTCAATGTTATGTCGATATTTCAGATAAAGACACCAATCAAATGTTACAAATGCAATAAAATCTAAATTTATGATCCTTATAAGCATGCATATATTTGTCCAAGACTTAGTTTGTTGACTAGATCCGCTTCTGCTTCATCAGATTATTGGCTTTGAAATCGAACAAATATTGAACCATCAAAATATAATGATACCCTCAAGTTTTTACCTTATATAAAGCTTATATTATACATAAACATGTTGAAATTTGTACGATTCAGATTTAGTTTGAGATATTCAAGATTTCAGGATATTATATAACTATACGATGTCCACCGCTTTTAACAGTATAAGTCATTAAATAAAATCTGAAAAAAAAATGTTTTCTTTGTATCTTTTGATCAGCATACACCACTTAAGCAACTCAGTAATCGAGTTATAACGCTTGATAAATCCCTCTCTGCCTATATTCCATGTCATGATGTGCAGGTAATGTTTATAACTGCTTCAAATAATTCAAAGATCCCATGAACATTTGAGACTCTTTCTGGGAAAACTGGGCATAATGCCACAATTTTCCTTCAGAAGAGACTTTGTTTGAATGAAAAGCAGAAAGTGTTGACCTTATTTAGCCTGTGCAGACTGCACAGGCTAATCTGGGACAACACTACAAACATGCATTTTTCCAACCCCCAAAGGCTTTTTCATGGTTTAAAGATATCACAGTGGCTGCGTACCAAGTCATGGTGTTCAGGAACATTGCAGAACAGGTAGGTATCGTCCCCTCCTGCAGTCCCAGTCTGTGCCATCCTGCGTGGAGACTGATCTCGCGCTACAGGCCCTACACAACAACAACAACAGATGCAGTCAATATTCATTGTATGCAGAGACTGGTTTCGCGCTACAGGCTCCACACAATAACAACAGCAGACGCAGTCAATAGCACTGTTGGCCTACCCTGGACTACTTACAATATAAGCTAATGTCCGGAGTGAACATCTTATTTTTTGACACCCTGACAATATATATGAGCCTTGCTCTGGAAAAACTGGGCTTAATGCATGTGTGTTAAGTGTGCAGTCTGCACAGGCTTATCAGGGATGACACGTTACGTCTCAATTGGATTTTTGCAAATAAAACAATTCCTTTAAACAAAAATTCCCAAAAAGGGAAAGTGTCATCCCTGATAAGCCTGTGCAGACTTCACAGTCTAATCTAGGCTGATACTTTAAGCACATGCATTAAACCATGTTTTCCAAGCATGAATATTTTTTTATCAATTCAATGAGATTTCTAAATCTCCAGATGATCTTAAACTGTTGAAATGTGTATGTGGTTTATGCTGCAGAGACCTCTCATTATGCAAGTGGAATGAAATTCTTCACCGTATAATGTACACTTTTGGTGATATAAAATCTTATCCACGCCTTTCAAAACAAACTTGAATGCCCAGAAATACAATTGGAAAGACTTCAACATGCCTTAGGGGACTAAACCCTTGTTCAGTTGTATAAGCCTCTTCATGTCATGTCAAGAGTGTCTTGATATAATTATATGCTTAACATTTAAAACTTCTCAGTGAACTGATCTGAAAAATTATTACTATACTGAACTGATATAAGAGGTTAATAAAGTATGTGGTATTGTCCCATTTAAATGGCCGTTTTTTTATAACTCAATAGGAGTGATTAGAAACAAGTGAACTTCTATAAAGTTTTAATGAGACAACTATCTTTTTACAGAAACAATTACTCATGAATGCTTGGGGAAGGTCAGGAAACGTTTCTATCCAGCACATGTCTCCAACATTTGTCTATGACATAATGTCATACTTATATACATGACCTCAAACAACACTTTCCGTTTTTATGGAATTTTTCTTAAAAGGAAGTCTTTTCTAAACAAAAATCCAGTCTTGCCAAAAGTGTCATCCCTGATTTGCCTGTGCCGACTGCACAGGCTAATCTGGTACAACACTTTATGCACATGCATTAAGCCTAGTTTTCCCAGAACAAGGCTTAACACATCATGTGACAAGCCTGTGTCTGCACTGTGACTAAATCCAACCAGAAGTTCAAATCAAAGAACTCCCATGGCTTCTTACAAGTTACTAAAACATTTCTTTATTATCTCTCAGAACACATGTCAAACCAATTACAATTAAAACATTAAGGATATTGAACCAGCAACATAGACCACTGTCAATTGTCTAATATATTATATAACGCCCACTTTTAGCTACACACTGTACTTAATTTAAAGCACATGCACTTTTACAAAAACAATTATGTGAACACTTCAGTCTTTAACATAGGACCTCAATTATGTACCCAAACAAGTCTAATTATGTATCCTAAAACTAAAAGCAGATCAATCAAAATCCTCATGAGACCCAGTATATAAAACTAAACTATCAGCCATACTTTTAGACTATAAATCTAATAATGTAGTTAATAAATACAAAGAAATGCCATACCTAAAACTTTCTGCTAATTCCACATGGGTTATTTTACTTTCACACTTCAATTACAGAGCATAATATCTACTTTATTATCCAAAGTAGTGCAGTCAACATGTACCTCTTGAAGTGTTTTCTAAGCAACAATGTCATTTATAAGCTTTCAAAAAACTAAACATAAACATATCAAAACTTCTTAGAAATCCACACTTTGAAATCTGTTTTAATTTGAATATTTCTATAAACACACAAACCGACAAAATTCCAATCTAATTTTAAAGATCAACAGAAAAAGCCATTCACATAAAATGCAATAATTATCCAAATATTGTCCCACTTCTAACAGGCTATGAACTTGCATCTACATGTCAACTATTAATCCCTTGGGCACACTGGGCCATTCAGCCAACAGGCCGAGTTAATCTTGACAGGCTTGTTTAATTTACACACAGCTTAACAACTCCAATCAAGACAAACTTTATTCACACATATATCAGATTTAACCCTTATCACTCTTGAAGAACAATCTCTCTAGATTATTTGTAGACACCCAAAGTATACAATAACGTATAATAAATTCACATACAATCAGCACAACATGCATTCATTAACTCCAAACTGTTTGCTGATAACCCACCAATCATTTATAAACATTGCCTAAATTGTTGTACCCATTTCAAAAGGCGTTTATTGGGTTTATTGCTCCCCTCTATAATCAATACAAAGATGAATTCAACCAGTCCAATATAAGCGGACCATGGAGTCAAGTCAATAGCTCAGCATAACCCATTAAGCTAACCATTATTAACTTTATACAGGTATTATTTATAAAGCTTTATAAAACTGCATAAAGATTGACTAAAGATTGCATTTAAACACTATCATCTGATGAAAAGATCTTATTAACTAAGTTGATCACCAATAATTAATATAGCCCATAAAGTAATGATCAAGCCTATACAAAATCTAAGATATTATTTAATCATGAGCTGCTTATTCCCAAAAGGCATCACTTTTAACACTTTATTAAACTGTGCTAACAACTTATACATAATGTGCTTCCGGATGCCCAGACTGAAGCTCTATGGTCCCACATATGTTGTTTATACACAGTTTTGTATGGTCCCACATATGTTGTTTATACAAAGTTTTGTATGGTCCCACATATGTTGTTTATACACAGTTTTGTATGGTCCCACATATGTTGTTTATACACAGTTTTGTATGGTCCCACATATCAGTGCCCCAGCTAGGCCTAAATCGAAGGGCGCCGCGCCCTGCCCCCCCCCCCATAAATCTCTTATTACATTGTAATTAGTTTTGCCCTTTTCACAAAATACTGCGCGTCGAAAGTGCCCTTTGACAAAATACTGCCCTTTTGACAAAAAAGCCCCCCTGCCCTTTTCAAATCCTAGCTGGAGCACTGCACATATGTTGTTTATACACAGTTTTGTATGGTCCCACATATGTTGTTTATACACAGTTGTGTATGGTCCCACATATGTTGTTTATACACAGTTTTGTATGGTCCCACATATGTTGTTTATACACAGTTTTGTATGGTCCCACATATGTTGTTTATACACAGTTTTGTATGGTCCCACATATGTTGTTTGTATACAGTTTTGTATGGTCCCACATATCAGTGCTCCAGCTAGGCCTAAATCGAAGGGCGCCGCGCCCTGCCCCCCCCCCCCCCCCATAAATCTCTTATTACATTGTAATTAGTTTAATCCTCATTGCAGACATTATATTTGAATGGTTTAATAATAATGGGAATAATACAATTATTTATAACATATAAATTAACATGCAATAGGAAGCATTTCAGAAACACCCGTGCGCTCGAACGTGTCCTTTTCACAAAATACTGCGCGTCGAAAGTGCCCTTTGACAAAATACTGCGCGTCGAAAGTGCCCTTTTGACAAAAAAGCCCCCCTGCCCTTTTCAAATCCTAGCTGGAGCACTGCACATATGTTGTTTATACACAGTTTTGTATGGTCCCACATATGTTGTTTATACACAGTTGTGTATGGTCCCACATATGTTGTTTATACACAGTTTTGTATGGTCCCACATATGTTGTTTATACACAGTTTTGTATGGTCCCACATATGTTGTTTATACACAGTTTTGTATGGTCCCACATATGTTGTTTATACACAGTTTTGTATGGTCCCACATATGTTGTTTATACACAGTTTTGTATGGTCCCACATATGTTGTTTATACACAGTTTTGTATAGTCCAACATATGTTGTTTATACACAGTTTTGTATGGTCCCACATATGTTGTTTATACACAGTTTTGTATGGTCCCACATATGTTGTTTATATACAGTTGTGTATGGTCCCACATATGTTGTTTATACACAGTTTTGTATGGTCCCACATATGTTGTTTATACACAGTTGTGTATGGTCCCACATATGTTGTTTATACACAGTTTTGTGCAGGTTGGACAACATATGCTTTTTACTATAAAAAATATTGGTATTTATTTTTGCAACAACAAAATAATATAGTTTTAGAAATGATGATCTATCTTTTTTTATTAAAATAGTATATTGAACATTGAAATCAAAATATAAACACTGAACTGTTTAAAAACTGTTTTAACATTAGATTTCACATTTCCAAAAAGTGAACTCTGCTTGAATACACTTTATTAAATGCCTTC
Source organism: Dreissena polymorpha (assembly GCF_020536995.1). Lineage (NCBI taxonomy): Eukaryota > Metazoa > Mollusca > Bivalvia > Myida > Dreissenidae > Dreissena > Dreissena polymorpha. The sequence continues at coordinate 96,691,611 of NC_068363.1, forward strand.
AGATAATATCCAGAAACTTTAATGAAATTAGTGTAAATGACATGCATTCATTCATTTTCCTCTTTCTTCTGTACCTATTGATAATCAATTGTTCTAGCATAAAACTAGCACATCAAAGAAGTTATTACATTATTGATGCATGGAACATAAAATATTTGCTAACTTAATTCAACAGAGTCATCCATATAGTCTAACAATGATCCAACCAATATTTAGAGAAAACACATTTTTATCAGGTACATAAAAATACAAATATGCAGATTCCAAGTTGAAAGTCAGCTTCATTCATAAATTGTGATAATGTAATAGAAATGCAGGCTCTAAACAATCATATTTTGTTCTGGTGTAAGCATGTAACATAGGCACATAAATTAATGACACATGTCTCAACCACACTTATTTTTGCCTCTAACAGTGTTGTTTGGTACATACTGTGTTGTGGCAAATAAGTAAGTGCCTGATAAAAATGCTAAAAATTTTCTCTTCTCTTCGTTTGTGCATATGTGACCAAAATCCTGCCAGGCACCTTCCAGTTAATCATTTACAGCAAAAAATGTGAGTTTATTATTATCTAACTACAATAATTTAACCAGCACAATCTTGCAATTATTGGTTGAAACAATTGTCTACTGTTATTTTAGTAATTTGGCATTCTGTAACCACATGCCAATTTACCAAAAACGTAACGGTCCACTAACTCCTCGCATTCATCTGCCTTGATTGTCATGTGCAATGTGTCACCAAATAAACCCAGAATTCTGATAAAATGCACTGTCTAAACATTAAAAGTCATAAATCAAAGGCGAAAATATGGGTTTCTAAATGTTAAAGTTGCTTAAAATATTTATTTAGGCCAAAAATAGAGGGTAGCCAGAAACTTTGCAGTAATTAATGTTTTATATATATAATAACAAGCAAAAACTATCAGAGTTACTGTTGGAATGTTAATCATGTATTATTTTGAGTAACAACACAACTCAAAATCTGCATGAATAAAATGTTTTATGTAGGGATGCAGTAGATTACTAAAGCATTAACCAGTTTACCCATTATAGTAAGCAGTTTATTAAACGGTTAACTGGCAAAAATCGAAAATTTAATATATTGTCTTGTATTTACATGTTCTTAGTCTCTACAAAGATGAAGGCCTATTGTATATCATATATGTTGTATGTCAATGCAATTTGTAGTAAATGTCTGATATGTTCGTTTTTTTTATCCATTTCTTATGTTTGAATATAGATAAATTATTTTATGAATAGTTCTATAAGAATTGAAATATATGATACCATATATTTGGCCTGGCATTCATGAATATTTAATTGAAATCCATAGCCAAATAAAGACAATAAATATTGTGTATTTTTGATAAACGGATCTTTGAAGAAACCTCTAATAGCGTAAATTTCATACAATTTTTAAGTTAAGTTTTCACAGATAAAACAATTCCAATTATCAAAACATGTTCTTGTCTGTAATAACCAAGGTATATGTTTATTGCTTTCATTATTGACACATTATTTACTCATCAACGCGGCCGGTTGTTTAAAGTGGGCAATAGTGTAAATTGACAGTGCGTCAAACTTACCAAATGAATTTTACGTGATCCATGAAAAAATGCACTTAACTTTAACTAGACGATGTAACTGGTTAACTGATCATTAAGTAGGTAAACTGGTGAACCTGTTGCATCCCAATTGTAATGTTATCTAGTAATAATCTGTATAGCTATAGTAAGAAGTGCTGCATGGAGTGACTTACTGATGGGGCTGGGTATGAGTGCAGCTCCTGCCCCTGTCCTAGGCATGCTGTGCCCTGCTATGGGTGTGCCCTGTGCAAGGGGCTCCATGGGCAGGAAGCGAACACTCTGGTCTGGGGAGCGCTCCCTGCCCCACCCCTCGTAGCCTGTTCCTGGGCCATAGGGAGGGCCCCCTCCACCACCACCTCCACCACCACCACCACTGCCCTTGCTGTAGTAGACACGACCTGCTGGCCTAGATGGAGAGGTTGGGTACGCTGGCAGAAAAACCCGTCCAGAGTTGTATGCCACTGCCTGTGCTGGGGCAGTGAAAGCTGATCCTCCTCCAGGCTGCACACCAGGGGTGTTACCCAGAGCAACAGATGGGCCATGGGGATGCGTTGGCAAGGGTGCAAAGCCTGGTGCCATACCTGACGCTGCCTGCCCAGGAGTCTGAGTGGAGCCATAGCCAGGAGTCTGGGTGGCCCCTGTTGCATATCCTGATGACTGGCCATATCCAGATACACTGGTTCCCATGGAAACACCCTGAGGTGGGGGAGGTATAGTGTACCCGGGTGGTATTATGTATCCTTGAGGCCTGGTTCCAGGGGGTCCACTAGTTTGCTGAATACCAGGATGCTTGAGAATGCTTGACTGTGGGGCCCCTGCTGGCTGCATCACAGTTGTTTGGTTCCCAGCATAGCCCCTGATTGGTGATACCTGGGGAGAGGCCATGTACCCAGTGGTGTATGTGCCACCTAGAGGAGCAAACTGTGGTGGCAGACCTGCAGCTTGTAGTTGTCCTGCCCCCATCTGTCCTGTTCCAAGTCCATAGGCCTGCCCTTCCAGTGGGTACCCTCCAACAGGGTACACTGGCCCCTCAGGGGTGGAATACATATTGATGGGTCCGCTGGCCATCTGTGGTCTGAGGGCGGAGGGCCTGTGTATGGGCTCCATTTCGCCAGTGTGCTCCGAGTCTGCAGACCTTGCCCGTCGCTCCTTCTTCTGCTCCTGCCTGCCACTGCGGCGCTCCTTCTGACGGCCACGGTCTCTATGCCGACTGCTGCGTGTCCTATCAGAGTGGTTGTCACACTCGGCGTCTGCACCTGGCAAAAACAAGGTTACCACGGCAACTATCAAACCACTCTGTGCTATAAACCAGCCTTTGGTCATGTAAGGCATGCATTTATTTAAAACCACTCACAGAACTGCAAATAGCAAACAGTCAGATTAATGTTTAAAAAAAATTCAGACTCATTTTTGCATTATGCTTTATAAAAAATAGAATGGTAAATTGAACTATAAGTCGGATGTCTCATATAATAACAACTTCATTAGTCACAAGAATTGGCTAACACTTTGACCTTCATTAAAAAAAAAAACACAAAAAACATGCAAATATATGTCTCTTGTGAGCAACATTATTTGTGAACACTCATGTAGGCTGTGCATTTTGTTTTTGTAAAGGGGTTATTCCTTGAGAACATTTCGTATTACAGATTTGTTTTATTAATGGGACAATCGCAAGTTCAGTTAAATAGTACAATGAAAATATTATATATTGGCTTTAAAATCACAGGCAATAGTTGGTAAGAAGTAGCAAAATTGTATGATATAAATGCATTAAAGGTCAAAAGACTGTTTAAGTAGTCATGTACGTTTCATATTTTATACTTAATTGGATTCATGAAATACCATAAGTATTTACACTTGACAAGGCATCAAAATAGCATGATTAAAATGTTATCAAAAGGAACAATTCTGGTTTGTGTACATTTACAGAACTAACACTGATAAGTTTTTATTGAAGTGAAAGTGCGTTTATAAAAACTGCATATGAGAAAGGCACATCAATATTTGCTAGCCTAGCTACTATTCCCCACTTCAGCCCAAGTGCACACCTACCCCTGTCAGCGTGGCGTTTGAGAGGAGACGGACTGGGTCGTGACCTCCCAGCTGGTTGACCACCCGGTGGTGTCAATACCTCCCGTTGGTCAGCTCCACTAGCTGCAGGGCCCAGGTTTGGCGAGCCCGCCTGGCCCCCAACGGGTCCAACTGCTGACCCCACACCCATGCTCCGAGGGCGCGCAAACCCAGGTGGGGCATAGCTTGTACCCTGGAATACAATCATAGGTCAGAAACATATATTTGCACATATTCCATCATTCAAATACAACCCTTATACCTCTAATATCTATACATTGAGCCACATTCTGGGAACACTGGGATTAATGCATGTGCATTAAGAGTCATTTTTTTTGTTTAAAGAAGTCTCTTCTAAGGAAAAAAAAGTTTAGACAGAAATGTTGTCCCTGCTTTGCCTGTGCAGACTGCACATACTAAACTGGAATTACACTTTACACACATGCATTGAGCCCAGTTTTCCAAAAATAAGGCTCCATTGAAGATGTAATATTGCGCAAACTATTTAACATGGCTCTTTGCTGTATCATACCATGGTGTTCATGCCCGGTGCTGGGGGGACCAGGGACATCTGCTGGTCTCGATACTGGGACAGGAGAGGACGATACGTTGGGCCGGCTGCAGTCCCATGATCCTGGGCAAAACAGTAGCACATCAAAAAAAGAACTGTACAACTCACGAAACACAATCCAACAATGAGAATAGATGCAAAATTATCTGTCTGCTGTCAAAAATATCAAAACAAAATGGATTACAAGCATTGGAGAACATAGAGCACATCCCCAGCATGTACTTACAGTGAGGTAGTACTGAGTGCCGGTGCCCGTGCTGGCCTGCACACCAGCAGGCCGTGATGGTGGAGGCATGGTCTGCACGTATGCAGACTGCATTGCCAGCGTCTCCTTCAGGTTGTTCACTTCTTGTCTAAGTCTCCACAGCTCCTCGTCTGCAGCCGCTGTGCCTGCACACATCACCATGACAACAACATTATATAGCATGAATGTACTGTATCAGCCGCTGTGCCTGCACACATCACCATGGCAACAACATTATAAAGCATGAATGTATTGTATCAGCCGCTGTGCCTGCACACATCACCATGGCAACAACATTATATAGCATGAACGTACTGTATGAACACACTGTGCCTGCACACATCACTGCACCAACATAATATAGCATGAATGTACTGTATGAAGACACTTGAACCATTCCTTCATGAAAACACAAGAATATCAGAGAAACTTATGGGTGCTCCCTAATGATGCGCTTTAGTATTATTATGACAGGGCAACAACTCACTTGAACATAAGAGACATTAGACAATATTTTATTACAAATCACAGGGCTCCCTCAGCAGTACATCCTAAAATATGTGCATGTCGACCAAATAAGTTTAAATCTATTTATTTCAGCTCGATTGTATCAAAAGCCTTAGGCTTATTTTAAACTCTCTCGAGTGCGTTTCCTTGGTCTCCAATTTAGGATGCTGCATATCTATACCTCCCTGAAAAATCAATGCAGCGGAAATACCTGACAAAGTCCTCATGCCCACCCTTAAAGGAAAGTGCATATAAACTTTCATCAAATTCTGATCATTTCCTGAGATCTAAAGCAGAAACAAACAATATTTTGAGAAAATTACATATTTATAATCATTAGGCAATTGAACCCTGAAAAATCATTTGACTCAAACCACCTGAATAGGATGCGCATATCAAACCTATAGGGAAGATACCTATAAAGTTTTATAAAATTTTGATCATTAAAGTCTGACATTCTGCGTGCAAACAAAAAGTGAAATATTACTAATCAAAAATCAATTTCTCCCTGAAATATCATGAGACTGGAATGACCTAACAAGGATGCCTATGTCCAGCCATAATGGATGCTGCATATCAAGCTACATCACATTCAGATCATTAGTGTCTGAGATGAGGCACAGAAACAAAAAGTGGCAGTTTAATAATCAACTGGCCATAACTCCATACAATTGTTTAGACCAGAACAATCTGACAGGGATACATACATCCACCCTAAAAATATCCTGAAAACAAAGTTTAATCCAAATCAGATCATTAGTGTCTGACATGATGAGTAGAAACATGAAGTTAAATAATAATAATCAAGAACTCCCTGAAAAATTATTGGACCCAAACAACCTGACAAAGAGTGTTTATGCCCACCCTATAAATATGCTGCATAACAAGTGTCATTAAATTGATATTTAAAGTGTCTGAGAGCTCTTATGGAAACAAACAATCCTTCAAAAAATTACATTTTTATAATCAAAGGGCAATAACTCCTGACATATTAATTGGACTGGCTTAAGGTGACTACTATGGCAATGCCACCCTAAAGGGGAGCTGCCTATCACTTTTCATCAACTAGCCTAGGTGTCCACCCTAAAAGGAAGCTGCCTATCACGTTTCATCAACTAGTATGGCCATGGCCACTCTAAAAGGAAGCTACCTATCATGTTTCATCAACTAGTATGGCCATGTCCACCCTAAAGGGAAGCTACCTATCATGTTTCATCAACTAGTATAGCCATGGTCACTCTAAAGGGAAGCTACCTATCATGTTTCATCAACTGGTATGGCCATGTCCACCCTAAAGGGAAGCTACCTATCATGTTTCATCAACTAGTATGGCCATGTCCACCCTAAAGGGAAGCTACCTATCATGTTTCATCAACTAGCATGGCCATGTCCACCCTCAAGGGAAGCTACCTATCACGTTTCATCAACTGGTATGGCCATGTCCACCCTAAAAGGAAGCTACCTATCATGTTTCATCAACTAGTAAGGCAATGTCCACCCTAAAGGGAAGCTACCTATCATGTTTCATCAACTAGTAGGGCAATGTCCACCCTATAGGGAAACTGCCTATCATGTTTCATCAACTGTATGGCCATGGCCACTCTAAAGGGAAGCTACCTATCATGTTTCATCAACTAGTATGGCCATGTCCACCCTAAAGGGAAGCTACCTATCATGTTTCATCAACTAGTATGGCCATGTCCACCCTCAAGGGAAGCTACCTATCACGTTTCATCAACTGGTATGGCCATGTCCACCCTAAAGGGAAGCTACCTATCAAGTTTCATCAACTACTATGGCCATGTCCACCATAAAGGGAAGCTACATATCATGTTTCATCAACTGTATGGCCATGGCCACCCAAAAGGGAAGCTACCTATCATGTTTCATCAACTAGTAGGGAAATGTCCACCCTAAAGGGAAGCTGCCTATCATGTTTCATCAACTAGTAGGGCCATATCCATCCTCAAGGGAAACTGCCTATCACGTTTCATCAACTGGTAGGGCAATGTCCATCCTTAAGGGAAGCTACCTATCATGTTTCATCAACTAGTAGGGCAATGTCCACCCTAAAGGGAAGCTACCTATCATGTTTCATCAACTAGTATGGCAATGTCCACCCTATAGGGAAACTGCCTATCATTGTCATCAACTGGTATGGATATGTCCACCCTAAAGGAAAGCTGCCTATCATGTTTCATCAACTAGTAGGGCAATGTCCACCCTAAAGAGAAGCTACCTATCATGTTTCATCAACTAGTATGGTCATGGCCACCTTGAAGGGAAGCTACCTATCATGTTTCATCAACTAGTATGGCCATGTCCACCCTAAAGGGAAGCTACCTATCATGTTCCATCAACTAGTATGGCCATGGCCACCTTAAAGGGAAGCTGCCTATCACGTTTCATCAACTAGTAGGGCAATGTCCACCCTAAAGGGAAGCTACCTATCATGTTACATCAACTAGTGTGGCCATGTCCACCCTAAATGGAAGCTACCTATCATGTTTCATCAACTAGTATGGCCATGGCCACCTTAAAGGGAAGCTGCCTATCATGTTTCATCAACTAGTATGGCCATATCCATCCTCAAGGGAAACTGCCTATCACGTTTCATCAACTGGTAGGGCAATGTCCATCCTTAAGGGAAGCTACCTATCATGTTTCATCAACTAGTAGGGCAATGTCCACCCTAAAGGGAAGCTACCTATCATGTTTCATCAACTAGTAGGGCAATGTCCACCCTATAGGGAAACTGCCTATCACGTTTCATCAACTGGTATGGATATGTCCACCCTAAAGGAAAGCTGCCTATCATGTTTCATCAACTAGTAGGGCAATGTCCACCCTAAAGAGAAGCTACCTATCTTGTTTCATCAACTAGTATGGTCATGGCCACCTTAAAGGGAAGCTACCTATCATGTTTCATCAACTAGTATGGCCATGTCCACCCTAAAGGGAAGCTACCTATCATGTTTCATCAACTAGTATGGCCATGGCCACCTTAAAGGGAAGCTGCCTATCACGTTTCATCAACTAGTAGGGCAATGTCCACCCTAAAGGGAAGCTACCTATCATGTTACATCAACTAGTGTGGCCATGTCCACCCTAAAGGGAAGCTACCTATCATGTTTCATCAACTAGTATGGCCATGGCCACCTTAAAGGGAAGCTGCCTATCATGTTTCATCAACTAGTAGGGCAATGTCCACCCTAAAGGGAAGCTACCTATCATGTTTCATCAACTAGTATGGCCAAGTCCATCCTCAAGGGAAACTGCCTATCACGTTTCATCAACTAGTATGGCCATGGCCACTCTAAAAGGAAGCTACCTATCATGTTTCATCAACTAGTATGGCCATGTCCACCCTAAAGGGAAGCTACCTATCATGTTTCATCAACTAGTATAGCCATGGTCACTCTAAAGGGAAGCTACCTATCATGTTTCATCAACTGGTATGGCCATGTCCACCCTAAAGGGAAGCTACCTATCATGTTTCATCAACTAGTATGGCCATGTCCACCCTAAAGGGAAGCTACCTATCATGTTTCATCAACTAGCATGGCCATGTCCACCCTCAAGGGAAGCTACCTATCACGTCTCATCAACTGGTATGGCCATGTCCACCCTAAAAGGAAGCCACCTATCATGTTTCATTAACTAGTAAGGCAATGTCCACCCTAAAGGGAAGCTACCTATCATGTTTCATCAACTAGTAGGGCAATGTCCACCCTATAGGGAAACTGCCTATCATGTTTCATCAACTGTATGGCCATGGCCACTCTAAAGGGAAGCTACCTATCATGTTTCATCAACTAGTATGGCCATGTCCACCCTAAAGGGAAGCTACCTATCATGTTTCATCAACTAGTATGGCCATGTCCACCCTCAAGGGAAGCTACCTATCACGTTTCATCAACTGGTATGGCCATGTCCACCCTAAAGGGAAGCTACCTATCAAGTTTCATCAACTACTATGGCCATGTCCACCATAAAGGGAAGCTACATATCATGTTTCATCAACTGTATGGCCATGGCCACCCAAAAGGGAAGCTACCTATCATGTTTCATCAACTAGTAGGGAAATGTCCACCCTAAAGGGAAGCTGCCTATCATGTTTCATCAACTAGTAGGGCCATATCCATCCTCAAGGGAAACTGCCTATCACGTTTCATCAACTGGTAGGGCAATGTCCATCCTTAAGGGAAGCTACCTATCATGTTTCATCAACTAGTAGGGCAATGTCCACCCTAAAGGGAAGCTACCTATCATGTTTCATCAACTAGTATGGCCATGTCCACCCTAAAGGGAAGCTACCTATCATGTTTCATCAACTAGCATGGCCATGTCCACCCTCAAGGGAAGCTACCTATCATGTTTCATCAACTAGTAGGGCAATGTCCACCCTATAGGGAAACTGCCTATCATGTTTCATCAACTGTATGGCCATGGCCACTCTAAAGGGAAGCTACCTATCATGTTTCATCAACTAGTATGGCCATGTCCACCCTAAAGGGAAGCTACCTATCATGTTTCATCAACTAGTATGGCCATGTCCACCCTCAAGGGAAGCTACCTATCACGTTTCATCAACTGGTATGGCCATGTCCACCCTAAAGGGAAGCTACCTATCAAGTTTCATCAACTACTATGGCCATGTCCACCATAAAGGGAAGCTACATATCATGTTTCATCAACTGTATGGCCATGGCCACCCAAAAGGGAAGCTACCTATCATGTTTCATCAACTAGTAGGGAAATGTCCACCCCTAAGGGAAGCTGCCTATCATGTTTCATCAACTAGTAGGGCCATATCCATCCTCAAGGGAAACTGCCTATCACGTTTCATCAACTGGTAGGGCAATGTCCATCCTTAAGGGAAGCTACCTATCATGTTTCATCAACTAGTAGGGCAATGTCCACCCTAAAGGGAAGCTACCTATCATGTTTCATCAACTAGTAGGGCAATGTCCACCCTATAGGGAAACTGCCTATCACGTTTCATCAACTGGTATGGATATGTCCACCCTAAAGGAAAGCTGCCTATCATGTTTCATCAACTAGTAGGGCAATGTCCACCCTAAAGAGAAGCTACCTATCATGTTTCATCAACTAGTATGGTCATGGCCACCTTAAAGGGAAGCTACCTATCATGTTTCATCAACTAGTATGGCCATGTCCACCCTAAAGGGAAGCTACCTATCATGTTTTATCAACTAGTATGGCCATGGCCACCTTAAAGGGAAGCTGCCTATCACGTTTCATCAACTAGTAGGGCAATGTCCACCCTAAAGGGAAGCTACCTATCATGTTACATCAACTAGTGTGGCCATGTCCACCCTAAAGGGAAGCTACCTATCATGTTTCATCAACTAGTATGGCCATGGCCACCTTAAAGGGAAGCTGCCTATCATGTTTCATCAACTAGTAGGGCAATGTACCCCCTAAAGGGAAGCTACCTATCATGTTTCATCAACTAGTATGGCCATGTCCATCCTCAAGGGAAACTGCCTATCACGTTTCATCAACTGGTATGGATATGTCCACCCTAAAGGGAAGCTGCCTATCATGTTTCATCAACTAGTAGGGCAATGTCCACCCTAAAGGGAAGCTACCTATCATGTTTCATCAACTAGTATGGCCATGGCCACCTTAAAGGGAAGCTGCCTATCATGTTTCATCAACTAGCATGGCCATGTCCACCCTAAAGGGAAGCTACCTATCACGTTTCATCAACTAGTATGGCCATGGCCACCTTAAAGGGAAGCTGCCTATCATGTTTCATCAACTAGTAGGGCAATGTCCACCCTAAAGGGAAGCTGCCTATCATGTTTCATCAACTAGTATGGCCATGTCCATCCTCAAGGGAAACTGCCTATCAAGTTTCAACAACTGGTATGGATATGTCCACCCTAAAGGGAAGCTGCCTATCATGTTTCATCAACTAGTAGGGCAATGTCCACCCTAAAGGGAAGCTACCTATCATGTTTCATCAACTAGTATGGCCATGGCCACCTTAAAGGGAAGCTGCCTATCATGTTTCATCAACAAGTATGGCCATGTCCACCCTAAAGGGAAGCTACCTATCATGTTTCATCAACTAGTATGGCCATGGCCACCTTAAAGGTAAACTGCCTATCACGTTTCATCAACTAGTAGGGCAATGTCCACCCTAAAGGGAAGCTACCTATCATGTTTCATCAACTAGTATGGCCATGGCCACCTTAAAGGGAAGCTGCCTATCATGTTTCATCAACTAGTTTGGCCATGTCCACCCTAAAAGGGAGCTACCTATCATGTTTCATCAACTAGTAGGGCAATGTCCACCCTAAAGGGAAGCGGCCTATCACATTTCATGAACTAGTTTTGCCTTGTCCACCCTAAAGGGAAGGTACCTATCACTTTTCATCAACTAGTATGGCCATGTCCACCCTAAAGGGAAGCTGCCTACCACGTTTCATCAACTTGTATGGCCATGTCCACCTTAAAGGGAAGCTGCTTATCATGTTTCATCAACTAGTAGGGCAATGTCCACCCTAAAGGGAAGCTGCCTATCATGTTTTATCAACTAGTATGGCCATGGCCACCCTAAAAGGAAGCTGCCTTTCATGTACTATTACATTTGGATCATAAGTGTATGAAATCTCAAGGAGAAATGAAAAATGATATATTGACAATCACAGGGCAATCAAAAATCATTGTACATAAATGACCTTACAAGAAAGCACATGTCCACCCCATAGGGAAGCTGCACAAGGAAAAAATGAAGGACATCGAGAAGGACGTAAATGATCATCAGGGAAATTTATTTCAGACCCACTCAAACTCAACTCTATCAAAATTGAATTTGAAGGAAAGTAAAATGCAGGGAAAATATGCTCTCATAAGGATATGGGAAGCACTATATAAATATGGACAAAGCTTAGAAATTCATAATACATAATACACAGTTGTCTTCATATTGCTCACTCCATTTCTATTTGTATTTTAGAAAACAAATCTGATTACCTGGCAGAAAAAAAGAATGATTGAAACAACAATAAACAAGAGCACCGCCTTGCGGGTGCAGACCGCTCATCTATTTTTCTTTTTAAAGGTGAAGGGACCTATCTCAATTTCAATCACAAATGAGGGAGGGGTGGAGTGGAGAGGGTGTATAGTGTGGGGGTGTGGTCATTTATTACATTATCTTCCAAAAATGAAAAAAAATGCTAAAAAAAATTATTTTTTTTGTTGTTGTTGGGGGGGGGGGGGGGGGATTCTTCACGGTATTTCAAAAATAAAATAATAAAAATAAATATTTGTGTTTTTTAACTGTTTCAAAAAATAATAATTTTTGTTTGTTTTTTTTTGGGGGGGGGAGGGGGGGGGGGGGGGGGGTGTTTGGGGCGGGGTATAGTGTGAGGGTGTGATGGTCATTTATTAGTTAATCTTTAAAAAAAAACAAAAAACAAACAAACAAGATGTGTTTGTGAAACACAATGTCCCCCTATATGACGTTTGACCTTGAAGGATGACCTTGACCTTGTGAAGGATGACCTTAACCTTGACCTTTCACCACTCAAAATGTGCAGCTCAATGAGATACACATGCATGCCAAATATCAAGTTGCTATCTTCAATATTGCAAAAGTATTCATAAAATAAGCAATTTGGGCCACATATATTTGACCTCTGACTTTGAAGGATGACCTTGACCTTGACCTTTCACCACTCAAAATGTGCAGCTCCATGAGATGCACATGCATGCCAAATATCAAGTTGCTATCTTCAATATTGCAAAAGTATTTATAAAATAAGCGATTTGGGCCACATATATTTGACCTCTGACCTTGAAGGATGACCTTGACCTTGACCTTTCACCACTCAAAATGTGCAGCTCCATGAGAAACACATGCATGCCAAATATGAAGTTGCTATCTTCATTATAGCAAAAGTTATTGCAAAATGTTAAAGTTGGCGCAAACAGACAGACCAACAGACAGACCAACAGACAGGGCAAAAACAATATGTCCCCCACTACTATAGTGGGGGACATAAAAAATTGGGGGGGGAGGGGATTTTGGGGGGGGGGGGGGGAGGGGGCATGGGGGATAGTTTGGGTGGAGTCTATTGTGGAATGTCAGGTAAGAGTAGTTTTGTCAAAGTATCAATCAAATCTAATCATAAATAAAGAAGTTATGGCAATTTTACCAAAATTTAATAATTTGAACTTGAGAGTCAAGGTCATTCAAAGGTCAAGGTGAAATTCAACTTGCCATGTACAGTACCCTCATGATAGCATGAAAGTATTTTAAGTTTGAAAGCAATAGCCTTGATACTTTAGAAGTAAAGTGGATCTAAACACAATATTTAACCATATATTCAAAGTTACTAAGTCAAAAAAGGGCCATAATTCTGTAAAAATGACAACCAGAGTTATGCAACTTGTCCTTTACTGTCCCCTTATGATAGTTTGTGAGTGTTCCAAGTATGAAAGCAATATCTATGATACTTTAGGGGTAAAGTGGACCAAAACACAGTATAAAGGGCCCATAATTCCATCAAAATGCCAGTCAGAGTTACATAACTTTGCATGCACAGCCCCCTTATGATAGTTAGTAGGTGTTGCAAGTATTAAAGCAATAGCTTTGATACTTAAGGAATAAAATGGACCTAAACACAAAACTTAACCAAAGTTTTCAATTTTCTAAGTATAAAAAGGGCACATAATTCTGTCAAAATGCACGCCAGAGTTATCTAACTTTGCCTGCCCAGTCCCCTCATGATAGTAAGTAAGTGTACCAAGTTTGAATGCAATAGCATTGATACTTTCTGAGAAAAGTGGACCTAAACGCAAAACTTAACCGGACGCCGACGCCAAGGTGATGACAAATAGCTCATAATTTTTTTTCAAAAAATAGATGAGCTAAAAACGAGAACAAAAACTACTTGTTTTTTGACTGTGTTTAAAGCCAGAGTGTGTTACCTAGACTGCCCCCCTGCCCAGAGATGGTGTCCAGCATGGTGTTGAGGCGACCGATCTCCTCCCTCTGGGCCTCCAGGATGTCATACAGCTTGGCCAGCTCATCCTCTTGTGTTGCTGTACACAGAGATACTAGCTTAGTCTTGAAAGTTTAAAACAACACTTGCATTGTAGTCTAGTAAGTCAGTCTTTTTCTGATTCTGATTTCCTCTGTTCATTTGAATATAAGACATGTGCTGATAGAAAACCGATGCCACACCCCTCCAACCCATATCCGCCATTGCTTTCAAACTTGACCCTTGACTTCTAAGTGTGACCTGGACCTTTGAAGGAGGAAGGTGTTACATGTGGTCTTATAAAAGTTTACATTTGTGCAAAGTTATTTCAAAATCCATCAATATATGGCAAAGTTATGGCTGAGAAAGGAATTTTCACATTTGACCTTCAACCTAAACAAGACCTTGACCTTTGAGGTAGAGAGATGAGTGTCCACCTAAATATAGCAACGTTATTGCTAGGACTGGAATTTTCAAGCTGTTATATGGACAAAACGTAACCGTTGACCTCTAAGTGTGAACAGGACTTTTGAGGTAGGGAGACACGTGTTACAAGATCACATCTTTGCCAATTAATTATAAAATAAATCAACAAATGGCAAAGCTATTGCTGAAATAGGAATTTTCAGATGGAAAAACAGACAACAAGACAAACAGAGTGCTAAATGTCGCCTTAATCAAAGAGGAGAGGGGGAAGAACATAGCAAAAACGTACCATTTATAAATAATTAAATAAGTAAGCTTATGTTGTACACACTGATGATAACTTTCATATGAAAATAAATAACAGTGAACCGTTATAGTAGTTTCTACATATATACCAGCCATGTTTATGTCCCATTATAATAACAAACATGCATATGTCAATGTAAAAAAATGTTAAACTGTTTGTAAAGAGGCCCTACTGATCATCTGGTTGTTCATGTCTGACTGCTGGACCTCCGAGTGAAGCTGGTGTTCCCGATCGTCCAGTGTTCGCTGCAGGAAGTCAGCCACCTGCTGGGCCTGGTCAAGGTCGGCTGCTATCACCTGCATCCTCGCCTCCTGGCGCTCCTGTAGACAATACAATATCATCAGAGGGCAGGGAAACAGACGTGTAGACAACACAATATCATCAGGGGGCAGGGAAACAGAGATGTAGACAACAAAATATCATCAGGGGGAAGGGAAACAGAGATGTAGACAACACAATATCATCAGGGGGCAGGGAAACAGATATGTAGACAACACAATATCATCAGGGGGCAGGGAAACAGATATGTAGACAACACAATATCATCAGGGGGCAGGGAAACAGACATGTTGACAACACAATATCATCAGAGGGCAGTGAAACAGACATGTAGACAACACAATATCATCAGGGGGCAGTGGAACAGACAGGTAAACAACACAATATCATCAGGGGGCAGTGAAACAGACATGTAGACAACACAATATCATCAGAGGGCAGTGAAACAGACATGTAGACAACACAATATCATCAGGGGGCAGGGAAACAGATATGTAGACAACACAATATCATCAGGGGGCAGGGAAACAGACATGTTGACAACACAATATCATCAGGGGGCAGGAAAACAGAGATGTAGACAACAAAATATCACCAGGGGGCAGGGAAACAGAGATGTAGACAACACAATATCATCAGGGGGCAGGGAAACAGAGATGTAAACAACACAATATCATCAGGGGGCAGGGAAACAGAGATGTAGACAACACAATATCATCAGGGGGCAGGGAAACAGAGATGTAGACAACACAATATCATCAGGGGGCAGGGAAACAGAGATGTAGACAACACAATATCATCAGGGGGCAGGGAAATAGAAATGTAGACAACACAATATCATCAGGGGGCAGGGAAACAGATATGTAGACAACACAATATCATCAGGGGCAGGGAAACAGATATGTAGACAAAACAATATCATCAGGGGGCAGAGAAACAGATATGTAGACAACACACTATCATCAGGGGACAGGGAAACAGACATGTTGACAACAAAATATCAACAGAGAACAGGGAAACAGAGATGTAGACAACACAATATCATCAGGGGGGCAGGGAACAGATATGTAGACAACACAATATCATCAGGGGGCAGGGAAACAGACATATAGACAACACAATAACATCAGGGGACATGGAAACAGACATGTAGACAAC
The DNA here is from genome assembly GCF_020536995.1 of Dreissena polymorpha. Taxonomy (NCBI): domain Eukaryota; kingdom Metazoa; phylum Mollusca; class Bivalvia; order Myida; family Dreissenidae; genus Dreissena; species Dreissena polymorpha. The sequence continues at coordinate 96,707,784 of NC_068363.1, forward strand.
ACAATATCATCAGGGGGGCAGGGAAACAGACATGTAGACAACACAATATCATCAGGGGGCAGGGAAACAGACATGTAGACAACACAATATCATCAGGGGGCAGTGAAACAGACATGTAAACAACACAATATCATCAGGGGGCAGTGAAACAGACATGTTGACAACACAATATCATCAGAGGGCAGTGAAACAGACATGTAGACAACACAATATCATCAGGGGGCAGTGGAACAGACAGGTAGACAACACAATATCATCAGGGGGCAGTGATACAGACATGTAGACAACACAATATCATCAGAGGGCAGTGAAACAGATATGTAGACACCACAATATCATCAGGGGGCAGGGAAACAGATATGTAGACAACACAATATCATCAAGGGCAGTGAAACAGATATGTAGACAACACAATATCATCAGGGGGCAGTGAAACAGACATGTAGACAACACAATATTATCAGGGGGCAGGGAAACAGACATGTAGACAACACAATATCATCAAAGGCAGTGAAACAGAGCTGGAGAGTAGATTGGTGAACAATACCAGAAAGAGGATACATTTCAAGCTCTGTATCCACCATGTATTGATTTGATTAATTGTGTATATCATGTTTTGTCACTTAAGGTTGCCTATATGTTTGAACATATAAATGAATATAACTATATAGATAGACAAACAGTTACTATTTATTTTGTATAAACAAGGCTTGTCACAGGATGTAAGATAAAAGCATTAGTATGTCAGAGAGGCAATTCATTATAAAAAGAAGGAACTGGACACAAATGCTGGCAACAAAACATATGGTAATGTGGCATTATAATCCAAAAGTAATATAAAATACTATGCCGCATTACAAAGTTACAGTGCAGAAACAAAATTGTATGGTCTTTGACCTTACATTTTGATCTTGGCCTGTCACTGTGGGGCATCAGTGTTGTATGATGCCAGAAATACCAAGAAATACAACTTGTATAACCCAGTTTTGACAAAAACTTAAGAAGCCATGGCAAATTAATCTTCAGAAAACACTTCACCTGTTCACAATTACCATTGTCCCTACCAACCACTCAGGGCTCCAGATAATTTTTTCAGCCGAGGGGTATTTCACTCATGAAATATTTAATTGATGAGTACAAATCAAAATCTGATAATTTTAAGGAGTATTTATGTTCAAAGGATCATAATTAATAATAGATTGTACATGTAGTGTTAACTCGCTATAACAAGCAGTCTTGTACACAATACAGCAATCACTTTTGTTTCACACAATGTATTTAACAGTTGTTCTGTTGTTTTGCCCTTGGCTTATAAGCAGCCATTAATCTCTTTTTCCGTCTTGATTTGGCAAGCCACTGTTTAGCACACACTGTACAGCCACGATCAAAATCTTCTAAGCTTGGTCCACTCAACTTGTTTACCATATGTGTATTTCGGCTGCCATTTAAAAAGTGCTTAAAGGAAAAAGGTTTTTCACAAGAGATGAACTGATAACAAAAATTAAATGCTTGAAGTTGGGCGATTCGGGTTTTATCGAATGTGATGTCAAATGTTTTCACCATAAGCGTATATCGATTCTCAACAATGCAGCGAGGAGCCCATTGTGTCAACATCGGCCTTTATCGTGGACCAAAATGAAATGATACCGTTCTGACTGAGGAGTAAAATAGGTCGGGAACCACATTCTATAAATAGATGGTCATGTCACTACGTTTTTACCGGTGTGGACACAATGACGGGAACCAGTCATGTTTACATGAATTTATAATTATGCATGTATTAACGGCTAATACGCATTGAAATTGCACACAATGCGTAATCCGAATTTAGCCAGGAGTTTTTTAATCAAGAACATTTTAAGTCATGCGTATTTTCTGTTTTTTTCATGCGTATTTTACGCAAATACGCATCTTATCTGGCCCTCTGCAACCACTACTATTTCTACAAACCGTGACTAATGTACCCTCTACATCTTCATGTGCTACTTGAACTTCTCTATCTCACACTGTTGGCACTTCTCCTGTCATCCTACAGCTTCATGTTATTATAGAAGGAAACTCTAGGGTTCATGTAAACTTGTTCATTACATGCCTTTACATTGCTACTTCATGTACATAGCAGACTACTTTCTTTGCCTTTCACAAGCCTTGCTGTGTAAACCTTTCTTCAACTTGCAATAAATTAAAGCACCTTATGAAACTAATATAGTTTTTCTCTATTCACATACCCTCTGCATCTCCATGTGCTCCTTCAACCTCTCAATCTCTCTCTGGTAGCTCTCTTCCTTGTCCTGAAGGTTCTGCTCCAACATGGCAGCCTCTGTCTCAGCATCCAACAGCTGCAACAGCAAAATAATAGGGTTTGTTTGCATTTTCAACTCCCGTCTTCCTTGGCAATCTTATAAAATCAAAGCAGGTAACTAAAACGAATGCACAACTTTCAACAGTATCTAACAACTGCTCTACATGACTCAAAGGCAAAGGGAGAGGGCCCATACCCACACGTGCTATGGCTTTCAAAGGCAAAGGGAAAGGGCCCATACCCACACTGTGCTATGGCTTTTAAAGGCAAAGGGAGAGAGCTCATATCCACATTTGCTATGGCTTTTAAAGTGAAAGGGAAAGAGCTCATACCCACACATGCTATGGTTTTCAAAGGCAAAGGGAGAGAGCTCATACCCACACGTGCTATGGCTTTCAAAGGCAAAGGGAAAGGGCCCATACCCACACATGCTATGGCTTTCAAAGGCAAAGAGAGGGCTTATACCCACATACGCTATGGCTTTTAAAAGCAAAGGGAGAGGGCTTATACCCACACGTGCTATGGCTTTCAAAGGCAAAGAGGGAGGGCTTATACCCACACTGTGCTATGGCTTTTAAAGGCAAAGGGAGAAGGCTTATACCCACACATGCTATGGCTTTCAAAGGCAAAGAGAAAGGGCTTATACCCTACACGTGCTATGGCTTTCAAAGGCAAAGGGAGAGGGCTCATACCCACACGCGCTATGGCTTTCAAAGGCAAAGAGAGGACTTATACCTACACTTGCTATGGCTTTCAAAGGCAAAGAGAAAGGGCTTATACTCACACGTGCTATGGCTTTCAAAGGCAAAGAGAGAGGGCTTATACCCACACGTGCTATGGCTTTCAAAGGCATAGGGAGAGCGCTTATACCCACACGTGCTATGGCTTTCAAAGGCAAAGAGAGAGGGCTTATACCCACACGTGCTATGGCTTTCAAAGGCAAAGGGAGAGCGCTTATACCCACACGTGCTATGGCTTTCAAAGGCAAAGAGAGAGGGCTTATACCCACACGTGCTATGCCTTTCAAAGGCAAAGAGAGGGGGCTTATACCCACACATGCTATGGACTTTCAAAGGCAAAGGGAGAGGGCCCATAACCACAAGTGCTATGGCTTTCAAAGGCAAAGAGAGAGGGCCTATACCCACATTTGCTATGGCTTTCAAAGGCAAAGGGAGAGGGCCAAAACCCACATGTGCTATGGCTTTCAAAGGCAAAGGGAGATGGCCCATACCCACATGTGCTATGGCTTTCAAAGGCAAAGGGAGAGGGCCCATGTGCTATGGCTTTCAAAGGCAAAGGGAGAGGGCCATTACCCACATGTGCTATGGCTTTCAAAGGCAAAGGGAGAGGGCCCATACCCACATGTGCTATGGCTTTTAAAGGCAAAGGGAGAGGCCCATACCCACACAGTCATGCTATGCCTTTCAAAGGCAAAGGGAGAGGGCCCATACCCACATGTGCCATGGCTTTCAAAGGCAAAGGGAGAGGGCTATACCCACATGTGCTATGGCTTTCAAAGACAAAGGGAGAGGGCCCATACCCACATGTGCCATGGCTTTCAAAGGTAAAGGGAGAGGGCTATACCCACATGTGCTATAACTTTCAAAGGCAAAGGGAGAGGGCTCATACCCACACATGCTATGGCTTTCAAAGGCAAAGGGAGAGGGCTCATACCCACACATGTTATGGCCTGGCTCACTAACTCCCTTGGACTGACAAGTCCAGCACATTACCAACTAAAGTAGCCAACCAGTAGAAAACACACAGAGACAGTTGAGGGCTTTAAAGCTGCCCTCCATTTTGACTAGGCGCACTCCCCGGTGTACTACGCCGTAACTGGCCCTTCACCGTATTAAGCAGAAGCAGAAGAAACACAGAAAACAATTACAGTGGAATTGCGATCATACAGAATGATGGTATTATACAAACAACTGCAATGGGCAAGTAATTTTACCTTATACACGCACTCGTATCATATTATACGGAAAATGCATTTATAGATTTAGAATAAAATAGATAAGAATCCTACATTTCTCCTAAAATAAGTGTGAACATGGAGGCTAGGACAGTGCAGCAAACTTATGTATAAGAGAATTACATAATTCAAAGAGCAAAATCTAACACAACTACGATTATAATTTGTTTGTAAACTTTGAAAAGCTATATCATGTTTATAAGTAATAATTGTTGAATAAATATATGATTACATACTGTTATTACATTTATCATTTATAATGTTTTGTTTGATACACAGTAATGATTCATGATTATGAATCAAATTATAAAGACATGCTTAAAATATAGAACAAAGTAAGATACACATAATTGTATACAGATGTGACTATACCGAAAATGCCATTACATCAATAATCATGGTGGTCCAGTAACTACTAGCTGTCTTAGCAATTCAAAATATATATAACAGTACTAATGCATTTGATGAACAATTGTTTGCTTTGAACAAAGGGAACAAATAAATGAATGATACTGATCATTGTGACGCTCGTGACACTTTTACAAATATCAGTTTTTGTAATCCAAAAATACAAATTGTCAATTATATTAATTGTTAGGATCGGAATCACCCATTTAATTTCCCTGGAACCAATTTGCAGTTGCACAATAGAAAAACAAGTACTGTGCTCATAGCAAGTAACTACAAAAACATGTTTTCAGAAATGGCGAAACACTACCAATACATTTTTTCCACTAAGTTTGTTTAGAAAAACAATACCAACAAATATACTTTTAAATAATAATAATTAGATCAGTTGTATGTAACTTTAAAAGACTGTATAACCGTGTTTTCAAAGCAACATAATACTGATTGACAAATTTTTCAAATTTAAGACGTATAAACTAAAAATGTTACAGAATCATGTTATCGGGGAAAAATGTAAACTTAATGGTCAATGATTAACAAAGGAACATTTCAATTTGCATCACACACAATTAAAAAACAAACATTTACATGAACACTTGCTTGTTATAAATGTGCTGGTTTGAAAAGATTAAATGGAATGTGCAGGGTTACTTGTTCTCTCTTTATTCAACCACTGACAACAACAAGTGCTGAATGCCCAAACCTTCGGTGAAACCAGATAATGTGCTCTCTCAAACTTCATATTGCATTACAAATAAGATAATGTGCTCTCTCAAACTTCATATTGCATTACAAACAAGATAGTGTGCTCTCTCAAAACTTCATATTGCATTACAAATAAGATAATGTGCTCTCTCAAACTTCATATTGCATTACAAACAAGATAGTGTGCTCTCTCAAAACTTCATATTGCATTACAAATAAGATAGTGTGCTCTCTCAAACTTCATATTGCATTACAAATAAGATAGTGTGCTCTCTCAAAACTTCATATTGCATGGCAAACATGGTGAGCACTTACCCCAAGAGCTTTCAAGTCTTTTATGTGAGTATTCATCTAAGAACAGTAGACACAGTAGTGTGTCAAAAATAAATTCACAAAATATTTGCACACCTTTCAAGAAACATTATCAAAAAAGAGCCAAATGTCTTAAGGCGCTCACCTGAGACCCAACACAACAAAACTGTCCTGAGCAGGTAATGTTTCTTAAGGTTTCACAAAAGGCTTACAAGGAAATCTTCCCCTTAAACCATGGCAGCTGTGTTTTTGAAAGGACCCAAATCAAGTCCAAACTATACTGAGATATCATAGGAATAAAAATGTTATAAGCAAGTGGGTAAATAATGTGACTTGGAACTGGATTTTCAATACATGTAGCTTTTATGGTCAAATTTTTAAAGAGACAGGAATCGTTTTTTTAACCTTGTTGAGATATTGATAGAAATAAACATTCAGAGCAAGTTTCATAAAGATTGGGCAAAAATGTGACTTCTAGTCTTGTGTTGACAAGGTTTCACTGTTGAGGTATACATTGTATATGAAACACTGCCCCCAATAACCCGCAAAAAAATGTATAAAATAATCAGAATATGATAAATAACATTATTTATATAATACATTTATTTGCCCCTTAGCAATCATTTTTTCAACCGGCCAAAACAATATTTGAACTTAGCTAAAATATCAAAAGAACACTGCAAGTTTAATGAGTACTGGGCAAAACATGTTACTTCTACTAACGTATAAACAAGGTTTCACTTAAGCCATATTATGGAAATTGTCTCGCCCCTTGGCAGCCATGTTTTTCAACACCATATTTGAACTCTGCTGAAATATTATTTATATAAAAGTTCTGAGCAAATTTAAAGACGTTAGGACAAAACATGACTTCTAGCGTTTTTCACAAGCTTTTTCTTTAATTTGACCAAGTGGCCTTGTTTCTGAAAAAGCTTTTGAAAATGGCCCAGAAATCATTGGGACAAATGCTCTGACACAGTTAAATAAAGATTGGCTAATAAATATGGCCTTCGGGTGTTTACAAGGTTAATGTTAACCATGCATGACAGAAGGAAAAGACACACAAAGGTGATCACAGACACATTGCACTCTGTCAAGCTAAAAACATTCTGATATTTTTTTTATTTAAAACAATATAATGAGATAGAATACAAAACTCTTGTATGAGCCTACCCGTTTGTTAGCGTCATCTTCCTTGGACCTCATGGCACGTTTCAGGGACATGAGTTCGTTCTGCAGCTCATCAAACAGGTGCTTCTCCTCCGAGTTGAGGGAGCTGCGGCGGGAGAACACAGACTCGCCATCCTCCTCATGCACGATCTTCGTGCCCTTGGTCTGACATACAGTTTGGAAGGGTAATATGAGCCGCGTTCTGAGAAAACTGGGCTTAGTGCACGTGCGTAAAGTGTTGTCCCAGACAGGCTAATCAGGGACGACACTTTCCGCTGTTATGGTATTTTTAGTTCCAAGGAAGTCCCTCCTTACTGAAAATCAAGTTTAGGCGGAAAGTGTCGTCCCTGATTAGCCTGTGAGGTCTGCACAGGCTAATCTGGGATGACACTTTAGGCATCTGCATTAAGCCCAGTTTTCTCAGAACAAGGCACATATAATTTATATAATATGATTGGGTAAATAATTGAATCAATGGTTGACCATTGAATGTGTAAATTATTGGATTTGCTTTTTTAAGTTTATTTAAAAAAAAAATATTTACAAAATAATTAAGAAGATATTTATCATTTGTATATATAAGATCTAACGGTTTAATTGTTATTTTAATTAAAAGTGATGTCCACAAAGTCAAAAACACAATTAGTTAATTATGAATACGATGTGTGTGTACATTCTCTAATAAGTCAACTTGGTGTTGAAGTCATAGAAACATACTTTTGTGTGCGACACATGTCTCACGCTAATAATTTTATCCAGCTGAAGGTGTTGGATGAAAAGTTGTAAAAATACAAATTTCACTAAATCACAGTGTTGTGAACTTTTCTTAATTCAATTAAACTCTGATGTCACCCTGTTGTTTTGCTTTGTCATGTCAGGGATGGATGGATTATCATCTGCTGACATTCTCTTGTTAGGTATATTGTTTCACTCAATGTAACACAGTAAAGAGTTGTTGGTTTTTAATGTGATAATGACTGTGCTATATCATCACGAAAAGGAATGACAATGAATATTTTCATGACTACTTCTATATCTTAGTTTAACCTTTATTGAACATCGAAGGCAATTCAACTTCTTATATGTAATATTTTCATGAGCATTTCTATTTCTAAGTTTGACCTTTATTGAACATTGGAGGAAAGTGATGTTTAATGTGCATATCTTAATACTGTAAATCCCCACACTGCCCCAGTAGGACATGTGGTTACATACCCGTTTCTTGGCCTCTTTGAGAGCGTTCTTCAGCCGGTTGTTCTCATCATTGAGCCTCTTGATTTCCTCCTGGTTGGCCTTCGCCTCGTCTCGAAACTGTACATACAACATGGAGTCTCAGAGAAACAATCAGGGCACAACTCTAAATGCTTAGCGATGAAAGGATGATTTCTGTGATTATAAAAGCTACAAGAGTGTCATTGTCTTACTTCAAGGATAAAGTTTAAAAGAGATTTCTCATGTTTGCCCTATGACCTTTAATTGTAACCTTGACTATAGACCTACTTATTGTATGAGGCACTGGGTCTCAGCATGCTTGTTACATTCTTTAAGTAATTAAAAAAGCCTGGTGACAATGAAGACTCCTGAAGAATGCTTTTAATTTGCAAGCATACATTTTCAAGTTTTTTTTCAAAACAATCCATTTGAGTTGTCTTATACATGTGAAAATAAAAACAGACAATTTGTATTGATTTCAAATCAACATATATTGATTTAAACTAGTTTTGTTATTGTTTGCAATTTGTGAATGGTAACGGTAAGAGTTAAAAAACAGAATGGCACATGAAGGATAGGCTGTCAAAACACAAATTCGAACATTTTCAGGTTACCACCTGTAGAAACAAATAGATTATTACACATATTAAGAGAAAAGAGTAGCATATGTTAGTATCTTAATACTTTGATATTTATTTGAACTAGATTTGAATTTGCATGTAAACTTAATCGCGAAGATAAGCGAAAATTAAACACACACAAATGAAACCAGCTCTACAGTAAGTTATGACCTTGACCTACAGGAATGGTCGTTGTGCTCTACATCCTTTTCCACAATTCTGACACTTTCAGTAAATTATTTTAAATAATCTTTTTTTAATCTATTCAGGCTGGACAAAGTTTTGCATAGAACAAAATGTCAGTGGTTGATATCTTATATTTTTTCTTAACATTGAGCTGTTGCCTTTATATAAAACCTCGGGACCAGATTCCCATGCATGACTTGCAACACACAACAATTTTGTTAAGTTATTTTAAATCCGTTCATACTTAACAAAAATATGGTCCAGGCAAAATGTTTATTCCTATATTAAACCTTGAACTGTGACCTAGAGACCTTGCTCTTGTGCATCACACTCAGTCCCATAATGATTTTCACATCTGCCATGAGTTTTAAAATCCATCCATGCCAGACAAAGTGTAAGGGGTTGATTTCTTATAAATTACCTTAAACCTTGAATAATGACGTTGAACTCTGAACAAGGGACCTTGTGCTTGACACAATATATCATGATGTTTATAACACATTATTTTAAAATCCATCCATCTTTGACAAAGTTCTGCCTCAGACAAAATGCTTGGGATGAATATTCTTATATTTGATATTTGACCTTGAAATGTGACCTTGGCCACAGACGTAAAGGACTTGTTCTTACATGAGACACTCAATATCTTTATGTTTATATCCGTTTGTCCATGATAGGCAGCATTATTTTCAGACCAAATAAGAACCGCACCACTGCCCATCCTCAAGTCTGCTTGGACTTTCCAATAAAACAGCCATTTACAAATAGGGCAAACAGCATTTTTACCTTTTTAAGATTGATTCAACAATAAGCATTAAGTTTAATAAATAGACATTTACATTTTAAAGAATTATCTATAAATAGACACAGCAAACAGCTAATCATGCTGAAGTCAAGTAACCCTTGATCTACGGTCATGAATGAATCTCTCCCCCTACCTTTGTCTTCTCATTTTTCACTTTCTCCTCTCGCTTGTTCAGTTTTTGTTCCATACGTTTGAGCTGCTCCCTCAGTGACTGGTTCTCCATGTCTGACTTGTCCAGTCTGGACCTAGTCTGGTCAGCATCCTGGGTACTCTTGTTCATCCTGTCATGTACAAAGCCCTGCAGCTCTTTGAAGGTCTTCCCAAGGACGTCCTTATCATTTTCAGGCTCAATGGTAATCTACAACATATTCGGAATAAATTGTGTATTCTATGAAACTGATATCCTGTATGAGCCTGAATTAACTATTGTTAACATTTCTTCCTGTTACAATGAAGTTATATTGTAAGATATTGTTATTAAGTAGTGATGGCCACGCATATTTGTAAAGAAATAATGCTAAAAGGAATATATGTAATGTTTTCCTACCAAAAAAGATATTGAGAGAGCACCCATTTTATAGTCACATTCAGAGAGCACCCATTTTATAGTCACATTCACAAATATTCCTACATTTTACAAGTATTTGAGCCTTGTCCGCACAGGCTAATCAGGGACGACACTTTACTGGGATGATACTTTACATAGATGCATTGAACCTTGTTTTCCATGCTCATTTAAGATTTGTGAGCATCCTGTAACATATCCAGGCTGACCTTATCTTGCTTGAAGCTTTGAGCAAGGTCCTTCAGGCGTCTTCTCAGCTCATTGTTTGGTACACTCTCCAAGATCTTGGACTGAAACGTCTGAGTGTCCTGCTCCACTCGATCCTTCAGCGCTACGTTCTGGGCCTGGCAGATAAATGGCAATGTTAAATAGATACAATGTATAGAATTAGTTATTTACGAGGCATATTAAAAGACAAGTTTTAAAAGTTGGACTACTTTCTGATGGCTTTTCAAAAGCAAACAGATACAATGTCTTATCTGATATCAACATTTTATACAAACCTATTGATATTTTTCAATACTTACTCTACCTCAGCCTTGTTCTTGGAAAACTGGGCTTAATGCATGTGCGTGACGTGCAGTACACACAGGCTTATCAGGAACAACACTATGAAATTTTTTGTTAAAAGGCAGTCTCTTCTAAACATAAATCACATAAAACTTAAGTGTAGGCAGAAAATGTTATCCCTGATTAGTCTGTGCGGACTTAACAGGCCAATCTGAGAAAACACTTGACGCACAAGAATTAAGCCCAGTTTTCCCGGAATGAGACTCGTATTCTCACCTTGAGTGTTTCCAGCTGAGACATGAGCTTGCGGACCTCCTCGTCTTTCTTCTGTGCCTCCTTTGACTTTCTGTCCCCCTCGATGGCCTTTGCTTTCTCAGCCTGCAGCTGCTTCTCCAGATTCTGCTTGTCAGTCTGTAATAGAAGAGCAGGGACATGTGTCAGAGACACACACACAATGAGCCTCGTCTGGGGAAACTTGGATTAATGCATGTGCATAAAGTGTCATGCCGGATAAGCCTGATCAGGGACAACACTTGTGCAGACTGCACAAGCTAATCTGGGACAACAGTTTATGAACATGCTTTAAGCCCAGTTTTCCCAGAACGAGGCTCACAATGGAATACACTCAAACATTGCACACATTATCTTATCAACTATTATAGTAAAATAATGTAATTATTGAAGAGGCTCAAAAGACAGAGCAAATGACAAGACCTTATTTGGAACATAATTTTTTTCACATACAAACAGTACTGAGTCAAAAAACAACTACTGAATTTTTCATATGAAGTAAGTATAAACATAATTAAATATTCCAGCAAAATTCTAAAAGTACGGATAAACACTAAATATCATCAGAAAGATTTGTAAGGGACATTGACCTCATTCATCAACAGAAACAATTATTGGTTCACTATGTAAATGTACTTTAAATATCAACTGATGTTCAGCTCCAATACAATATGGAATTAAATGAGAATGGTTCTAGGAAAACATGTGCATAATGTCAAAAGTGTAAAGTGTGAGGACTGCACATCCTAAACTGGGAGGACAATTTTTGTACATGCATTCAGCCCAGTTTTCCCGGATTGAGGCTTAATATATCAGATTTCACTGACACTGATCTCACTTGAATGGACTTTAATGTACTGATCTCACTTGAATGGACTTTAATGTATCATTATCAACAACTTTGAAATTCTGTAATAATATGGACTGTAATGTATCAGCTATTATAAATAGTAAATATGTTCCAAACTGGTTAATGGTTTGTAATATATAATTTTTAAATGATATTGTATTTTTCTTTCCTATTTACACTTAAATAAATCTACTTCAAATGAAAATGGATCCCTTTCTAATATGGAGACTAAAAAAACTCTACTTTACCATATATTACATGACCTTCTATACAAGCATATATCATACGATATCAACAGATAATTCTGTATTAACATGAACAAAATATTATCAATTAAAATTGATAATTGGATACCTTCATTTTGGACTAAACAATATCCCCTTAAGATTAAATTGGATCTCTTTATTATATAGAAAATAATATATCAATTAAAACTAAGGTTGACATCCTACAGATCTGGACTACAACCTATTAACAAAAACTGATATTATCATATTTTGATTAATACATTTTATTATAAATGAACAGTGACATAATCAAAAGAAGTAAAATAAGCTTATAAGCAGGTTTTGACTAAAATACTATGCATTTATTTATCGCATATGTATTGTTAAGTATGTGGTCAGGATTATAAATAGCATTATAAATTATAAACCTATACATAGTCTGAAACAAATACTGGAATATTTTTTGTAAGAATACAACGCTCTGGGAAAAGATGACTTGATGCATGTGTTAAGTTTTGGCCCAGATTAGCCTGTGCAGTCTGCACACTCTAATCAGGGACAACACTTTCCTTTCCACCTAGACTGGATCTTCAACAACTTCAAGTATTTACCAATCATAATGACAGCATGTGCATATTTGCTTAGTTCAAAATTATGCCCTTATTATGGTCTTAATACATTTTTCACTAAGGACTTGTATTGAAATGTTTTATCATAGCAAGGTATATAACAAATAGAATATTTCATGGTTGTGATGTTCAGATGGTTGGTATTGCACTCGTTGATTGCATAATGTTTTATTCCACTCGCCCAACGGGTTTGTCACATAATGGACTTGTGTGATATAACCTTACAGAACAACACAGTTGATCATGTTATATTCACTGTATGGCTAACAACATATAGAGCTAAAAAAATAAATTGCTGACTAATGAAAATATTAGAGGACTTTAAATGCTGTCAATACATTCAAGCCAGTAATCTACAATGGAAAACAAGTTAATAGTTAGTCTTATAATGTAGGCAAACATCTACAAAGCGACCATATGTGTCTCAACAAGCACTGTATTTGAGTGTGTGCATTACTTGTCTCGGCTGTGGTTTCTTCACATATCCTGGTATAGTTTCCACCAGTTTATCATGCGGAATGATTCCAGGAATTGACTCAACAATCTCAAACGAGGTTTTCTTTATGGTGTCCTTCAAGGTATGTGTTAAATATTTTTAACAAAACTTTCATGAAAACAGCTAGATAAATGTTGAACAGGACAATGTAATCAATTCCATTCAAACAAAAGCATACACAAATCCAAGTAAATTGATACTGACTAGTTTTTGTAAACAATTAATTTTCGCATAAACAATAACATCATAGTAACATGTTCATAATACAAAAAAGAAAATATTTATCTACAAATATTACAAATATATAAATCAATTTAGATTTTTGCTTAAACTTCAATTAGTTCAATCAAACATCTAGACTTTCATCCATTACATTAAGAATAAGTTTAATTTCTTAACAACAGATATGTTAAGGAATCTTTTCTGTAATGATTTTATGAAGAACACATATACATTAATCAAGTAACTATAGTGCATTCTAGGCAGCATACAGAAGGACAGTACCTTGGCGTTGGCAACAAGAGTTGGTGTTGAATGGGAGACATGGTCCGAGGATCGGTGAAACAACTCCCCTTCCTAGAGTGACATACGAGTACACACGGGCGTACAAATGTTTATGGTAAGATTCCTTCTTGAACAACTAGACACCTCCATTTTTTTTAATTGGTGATATTTTAAAACCAGGATTATATTAGTCATAAAAAATTACCTGGTCAGATTTTCACGGGTTCAATCAGCTGAATACTAACAAAGGTACTTAATACACAGTAAGCATTGTTGTTTCCTACGTCAAAACAAGCAAACCCATATTAAATGTTATTGCTTATTTACAACATGCAAAGTTACTAGATAGATTAAATTCAATATTTACATGACTGTGCCTGTAAATATGATTTTTGTTTATTACTTCAACTATTATTCTTCACAAGTGCTCTCCCTGTAAGTGCAGAATGCCCTCAAAGTATCGCTACAACTTCCAAAGTTGGGAGAAACCTTACAAGTTTTCTTTATTTGTTTATGGACAAAATTACACAAAAGGCAATAACTCAAAATTACTAATATAAGTGTTATGGTTCTTGTCCTCTATACTTTCTCTTTTTATCCTCTATCAATTTACAAAAAATACATTCAATACTAATAGAGTTATGCTCTGCACAAGATTACTAAAGGGCAATAACTTCTTAACTCTTGCATAGAGAGTTATGGTTCCTGTACAGTGCACTTCCCTTAAAGCGCTCTATAATTGTTGTAATCACTTCAATACTTCCTGAGTAGTGGAACAGACTGACAGACTGAACGATGAAGAGGCTGAAGGACAGACTATGCAATTATTATACACCTGTCTTCATTTACATCATAATCAATTAAAACAACTAAAATGGTTTAACAAACAACAGGTGACAACTTGAAGATATCATAAACGACCGGCATGCAACAAATACAACAGGAAGTGCATTAAAATACAATATTAACATTCAAACGTAAGATAGGACAGTAAGGCCATTACACATTTCCAGTGTGAACTCATTAACAAGCATGCTAGGGGTTACACTACACTAACAATACCTTTGGCACACAGCAAACCACACTCTGGGTATCAGAATTGCACACTGGAGTTTTGACTCCAGTGTTTTGAATGAACTCGGGGTCCTAAAAATGTCAACACATGATGGGAATCATCATGCCTGCACACCACCACAATGCAGAAACCATGTTGTACTTGATGTATAAGGATTGAAGAATCTCTTTCACCTTAGATTTGTGACCGTCATAGGACACACGCAATTGACATAATAGAAATACTAAAAACTAAAATACTAGTTTCTGACTAAAAGCATAGCCAAAACAAATAGTCAATAAAGATTTGTTATTTTTTGTAACATAGCATCTTTTGTAGAATCTTATCTATCAGATTTTGAAGTATTAATTGTGAACAGCATAACATTATATTTGCACTCAGGTGTCATGTTTTTGTGCGATTTATAATAGCAACCCTATTCACAACATCCCAATCCATTTGATTTGGTATATTAAAGGGACTGCACAATACATAAGTAACATTTAATCTTTTGTTCTTTCAAGTTGTAATTAAATCACATCTTTTTTGGCTTATAATATAGGAAAAAGTCGACGGCAATTCTTATCAATGTAATATTATTTAGATGTATCTCTATTTGTAATATCACGTTTTGACAGAAGCAGTAAGTACAATCTTTATAATTTAAAGTAGAATGAAAAGGCATTTTCTCCATATACACATACCAAGTTTCCTCAACCTAGCTTGAGTACTTTTTGAGTTATCACAGGTACTTGATTTTAGTTTTCAATTATTACGTTGATCATTTCAAATGCTAGGATTTGTGACCGTCATCCAGTTGTAAAAACACACGCAATGTGTCACCAGATAGGCAAAATACTTATAAAAACTGGCCTAAAATTTAGAGTTATGAACTAAAAGAGACAATATAGATGCCAAAAAGTAATACACAAAAAATAATAGTTTTAGCTAAAAAAGAACATGGCTGAAAACTAAAAGTAATTAAGGTTCGCATTAAGTATTACCCAGTTCTACAGATTTTAGCTTTCATTGCAAAGTTTATATAACTAAGAGAAGTTTGACTTCAAATGATCCGCGCTCTGTGAAAACTTGGCTACATGCAAGTAAGTAAAAGTGTCTTCCAAGATTGACCTGTACAGTCCACAGTATATGCCATTTTAAAAAGAAAGGATTTCCTTTCTTGTCAGATATTTTGTTTCTTCTTGATTTAAACCAAGTTATTTAGTTATTTATGTATTAATGTATGTATCTATTTATGTGATATGGGTTTTGTTAAGTATTTCATTTTCGTAATTGTCTTTTTGCATATTTGTTTAGTATGTGGCCACAGGTATGCATTTGCTGATTCTGTGAATAAACTGAAACTGAAACTGATAATCATGGAGTTTTTGTTTTATTTTTGTTTTGAAGAGCTCCTTTTAAACGAAAAATTCATTTAAAGCAGAAAATGATAATCTTGGATGACACTTTACGCATATGAATGAAGCTTAATTTTTGCCAGAGCGAGAGAACAACTTAAACCATTTCTACCTTGGCCTTTTGTTCAAGTTCCTTCAAAGCTTTCTTGAGTGAGGCATTCTCCAGTTGCTGGTTCTCTAGTGTATCCTGGGTGTTCATGTCCTGGCGTCTGCTGCGCTGAACCGTGTCCTCCAACTCACGCCTCGCGTCCTCAGACTGGTGCAGCGACTTCTCCAGCTCCGTGTAACGCTGAAACATATAGACATACCAGCAGTCAGCAAAAACTTGTACATAACTCTCCAGTATTGATTACTGAAGATAGGATGTGTGGTATACTCTCTTCTATTTTAATCTCAATGAGAGTGCCATGAATTATTGAAGATTTGACCTGGTGATCTTATTTTTGATCCCACTTGAACCAGATTTGAACATTGCATTCATATTATCTATATAAACATTCTGACCAATGTTCATAAAGTTTGACTTGTAAATGCAGCTGCTAGAGTGGTAAAATTTTTTTTACAAACGATGCAGTGATCTAGTTTCTAGACGCATGTTAAGTGCATTTAAACTTTGCAGAGGTATTGTAAAAATAAACATAATGCGCAAGTTTCATGATAACAAGCTAAAAGTTGACAACGCACATCACATGCCCTTGATGCATGAAGTAACCTCACTCAGTGTGATCACAATAGCTGAACATGAGCATTTTTCTAACAGTGTTGCTCTTTTTTTCTCATGTTTCAATTTATGCCATACTTACTCTTATACTTTACAATCATATAAAGTAGATACTAGGTTCATTTAGAAATGAAAAAAGGGTTTAGAACATCAGAAGAATGAGTCTTCACAAAATACTGTTTTGCATATATAACATATACACCCATATGTTGAAAGTGCCTGCCTCACCCGTTCAAGCTCCCGCAGGCTGGCCGCCTCCTGGTCGACGAGGCCGAGCTCAGACTCCAGTTTGCGGACCTGGCTCTGCAGTCCCTCGTTCTGTTGCAGCAGCGTGTCAAACTCGCGCTCCTTCTTAGCTGCCTTGGTCTGCACCTGGGCCAGGTACGTCTGCAGACCGCCCACAATGTCGTCCAGCTCCTCGCGCAGTGACTCATTGGTCTCCAGGGTGTCCTCGTTGAGTTTCTGCTCCAGGGACTTGATGTCATTGGTTTCCTTGGCAATAGTGTCCAGCATGAGCTCCAGCTGGTCCTGCAGCTGGGTGTACATCTGGTTGGACTCGTTGATCTGCTGCTCCTTGTCAACCATCTCCGCGTACATCCGCCTCTACAACATACAGATTTACATGCCTTTACCGGTACATCCGCCTCTACAACATACAGATTTACATGCCTTTACCGGTACATCAGCCTCTACAACATACAGATTTATATGCCTTTACTGGTACATCCACCTCTACAACATACAGATTTACATGCCTTTACCGGTACATCTGCCTCTACAACATACAGATTTACATGCCTTTACTGGTACATCTGCCTGCATCTACAACATACAGATTTACATGCCTTTACTGGTACATCCGCCTGCCTCTACAACATACAGATTTACATGCCTTTACCGGTACATTCGCCTCTACAACATACAGATTTACATGCCTTTACAGGTACATCTGCCTGCCTCTACAACATACAGGTTTACATGCCTTTACTGGTACATCCGCCTGCCTTTACAACATACAGATTTACATGCCTTTACAGGTACATCCGCCTGCCTCTACAACATACAGATTTACATGCCTTTACTGGTATATCCGCCTCTACAACATACAGATTTACGTGCCTTTACCGAACATCGGCCTCTACAACATACAGATTACGTGCCTTTACAGGTACATCCGTCTATACAACAAAGTAAAGATTTACATGCCTTTACCGGTACATCCACCTCTACAACATACAGATTTACATGCCTTTACCGGTACATCTGCCTCTACAACATACAGATTTACATGCCTTTACAGATACATCCACGTCTACAACATAAAGATTTCAATGCCTTTACAGGTACATCCGCCTCTACAACATACAGATTTACATGCCTTTACAGGTACATCTGCCTCTACAACATACAGATTTACATGCCTTTACAGGTACATCCGCCTCTACAACATGCAGATTTACATGCCTTTACAGGTACATCCACCTCTACAACATACAGAACTACACGCCATTAACGGTACATCTGCCTCTACAACATACAGATTTACATGCCTTTACAGGTACATCCGCCTCTACAATATACATATTTACATGCCTTTATCGGTACATCCGCCTCTACAACATACAGATTTACATGCCTTTACAGGTACATCCGCCTCAACAACATACAGATTTACATTACTTTACCGGTACATCCGCCTCTACAACATACGGATTTACATGCCTTTACAGATACATCCACCTCTACAACATACAGATTTACATGCCTTTACTGGTACATCCGCCTCTACAACATACAGATTTACATGCCTTTACCAATACATCGGCCTCTACGACATACACATTTACATGCCTTTACTGGTACATCCGCATCTACAACATACAGATTTATATGCCTTTACCGGTACATCTGCCTCTACAATATACAGATTTACATGCCTTTACTGGTACATCCTCCTCTACAACATACAGATTTACATGCCTTTACAGGTACATCCTCCTCTACAACATACAAATTAACATGCCTTTACAGGTACATCCTCCTCTACAACATACAGATTTACATGCCTTTACAGGTATATCCTCCTCTACAACATACAGATTTACATGCCTTTACCGGTACATCAGCCTCTACAACATACAGATTAACATGCCTTTACAGGTACATCCTCCTCTTCAACATACAGATTTACATGCCTTTACAGGTATATCCTCCTCTACAACATACAGATTTACATGCCTTTACAGGTATATCCTCCTCTACAACATACAGATTAACATGCCTTTACTGCTTAGATACCCATTTTGATGTGTTTATAGTCCCTTTAAAAATCAAATTAAATTTAAGACATTTCTTACTAGATTCAAGGTTTAAAGGCTCTATTACCAACCCTTAGGAACTGATGAGCAGCAAACAGCATAAAACCTGAACAAACTGCGAGTTACTCACAGGGTGGTCTGGTTTTTGCTGGTTGCATATAGCCATTTTCAGGTTGCTTCTAAGTCGGAAAGGATATACATATAACGCTGGTACATGCTTCAAGCCATATACATACATTTAATGTTGAAACATAAAGGTTCTCATAAACATAGCTGTAATGACGAAAAATACACCCATGCACACATGAACATCTGAAGATGAAACATACATGCATGTAGATACGTAATTCCCACGCAGAAACATACAGACATGTGTATACATACATCCTACCCTGAAACAAACAAGCTTGTATATAGATACATCCTACACTGAAAACATACCTCCATGTACTGTGGAATCACTAATTTTTGTATAGGGACCATATTGTCAGTTTCTGCATTTTTTTATAGATTGCACGCATTTAAGATCCATACTGATACAATTGCCCGAAATTCAACCACAGGAAACTCAAGAGATTTCACAGTATCTACATAGTTGGGATGCAAAAACATATACATACAGGTATTTATAAACAAAGTGGTGAAACTGAAACAAATAAAAACAGGAATATATGTTTTTCCTACCTCTGTTGCAAACATTGACCTAATAAAGCAGGGTCGAATAAACTAGTTATCTCCGGCAGTATCTCGCATGACCATGATCTAACCGTAAGTACGTATTCCTACGTGCCAATTACATGTAACATGTTCTAATATTTGACCCTTCTACAACATGTACATGCAAAGTTCCTGCGAAATGTTTCGTCAAAACAAAATGATAATAAAAGTAATAAATGTGTATTAAATTTAAGCAAACATATGGCAATACAGTCCAACCCCTCTTAAGCAGCCAGTCAAGGGAAACAGCCAAATTGGCTGCTTAAGCGGGGTGGCCTCTTAAGAGGGGGTTGGGTCATAGGGAGTCTGGAGTTGATGAGTGCATGGCCAACTGTTCAATTTTTGTATAAACAAAATGGTAAACATGTGTACATGTACTAAACAATGTATCGACTAAAAATCATTTTATTTCTTCCTTTCTAAAATCAGCTATAAGACAACATTTTCATTCAAAAAAATATTCTATTCATCTTTCTAATCATCATCAATATCATCATCATCAAAATCAAGTCAATGAAAAAGAATCATTCTCATGATTCATTGTTTACGCAATGCGCGTTGTATGGCCCCAATGCACTTAAGATGGGAACAGTTGTGAATCAGTTGTGCGTGAATAACTCCCGTGTCACTATAAATCGATATTTAATCGGTTTATTGCAGTTTTATGGCTTTGAATACCTACCGCACGAATTGGTCCCGACAGTGATCTCCTTCACGATAAAATCGTGGCCAGTTACTTAAGAGACTGATAATAGCAACCGGGTGTAATACTCCTGGCAATCGTGCTTTTCATGCATAATATTATAAAAACGTTTTTTCGCCGCGTAAAGGGTTTTATCAAAATTAATATTGAAATCATTGTTAATATAAAACAAATATAAATGTTTTGTTTTATTCCCAAATGAGAATAATAATTTGTAATCCGAAACACACTCCCGATTGTTTAATGTTAACGAGACGTTTACAAATTCTAGCATCGTGTATTTCCTTTGTCCCGACAAAAGCGCGTGAAAATTATGCACCAATGTACAATGTCATGCCATACCCATGGTTCGAAAGCATGCGTGTATTTATTTTTGGATAAAAACTTTGTAGCACAGAGAACATGTAGATCAGTTGATTTCGGTTAAAAGTTTTGTTGTTCTTTTTAACTTTTAATTAGCGGATAATTGTCATAAATGTGTGCTTGAAATAGTATGAATAGTAATAATAAATTATAAATTAAGAATCTCCTTTCCAGTAATAATAGGTGATATTCGCACGTGCGGAAATAAAAAGATCAAACAGTCGCATATTGCTTTTAACCCGATAACCCAATAATCCGCCGCTAATTAATTGCAATTTGCAAACTGGCTGACAAAATGTTTATCACACATCACGCTTCAGTACTACAGAGCCTAAACCGCAGACTGGAAGTACGTATCGATTTTTTCGCTGTTGCGTCTGTGTAATTTTGCCAATGTACATGACTGACTTACTTGCGCGTGACCACTCATATGGGGGGAATTTAGCATTTGGGATGCAAAATTGCTGGCCGCTGGCCGGAGAAACGGGATTACCGCTTAAGAGGGGTGCATTATATAGTGTTTATCGACGGTCGCGGCACAGACCGGCCGCCTACACGGGTGACCGGCGATGAGGGGTGACCGGAAGAAGGGGTTGGACTGTAAAGTAATCAATTTCGCCTTTAAATTTATTTACTCATATCCTTTATTATACTGCGTTTTTAATATAAATACAAAGGTTACACTTCACTTATACACACTTATTTTCGGTCGTCTGCTTTTGATTTTATTTTTCAATGAAATATCATTAAAGCGAACAAAATAACACTATGTTAAAGACATAACTTTAAATGAAGCAGGATAAATCGAATACATGGTTAGTGCCGAGATGGAGAATGTTTTTTGATCTACAACAGAATGTTAGACTATTCCAAGGTTGTTAAAACACCACTTTAAGTACTTGGATAATTATATGTTATATAAGAAAGTTAACCAACACTTAGCCCAAGTTATTCATTTAGAGCTTCACATACATAGTTTGGGTCGTTGTTGTCCATGCGGCTGATCTGGTCCTTGAGTCGTGTCATGTCCATCTTGTGTCTATGCAGGGAGGTCTTCGTCTTCTCTATCTCCTCCTCTATCTGGGTTGCACTGTCCTTCATCTCATTAACCTGCAGGACAAACACAACATGACTCGATAGGACTGCAGGACAAACACAACATGACTCGATAGGACTGCAGGATCAACACAACATGACTGGGTAGGACTGCAGGACAAACACAACATGACTCGATAGGACTGCAGGACAAACACAACATGAATGGATAGGACTGCAGGACAAACACAACATGACTCGATAGGACTGCAGGACAAACACAACATGACTGGATTGGACTGCAGGACAAACACAACATGACTGGATAGGACTGCAGGACAAACACAACATGACTGGATACGACTGCAGGACAAACACAACATGACTGGATAGGACTGCTGAACAAACACAATGTGACTGGATAGGACTGCAGGACAAACACAACATGGCTGGATAGGACTGCAGGACAAACACAACATGACTGGATAGGACTGCAGGACAAAAACAACATGACTAGATAGGACATCAGGGCAAACACAACATGACTGGATAGGACTGCAGGACCAACACAACATGACTGGATAGGACTGCAGGACAAACACAACATGACTCGATAGGACTGCAGGATCAACACAACATGACTGGGTAGGACTGCAGGACAAACACAACATGACTCGATAGGACTGCAGGACAAACACAACATCACTGGATAGGACTGCAGGACAAACACAACATGACTCGATAGGACTGCAGGACAAACACAACATGACTGGATTGGACTGCAGGACAAACACAACATGACTGGATAGGACTGCAGGACAAACATAACATGACTCGATAGGACTGCAGGACAAACACAACATGATTGGATACGACTGCAGGACAAACATAACATGACTCGATAGGACTGCAGGACAAACACAACATGATTGGATACGACTGCAGGACAAACACAACATGACTCAATAGGGCTGCAGGACAAACACAACATGACTCTATAGGACTGCAGGACAAACACAACATGACTCAATAGGACTGGAGGACAAACACAACATGACTGGATAGGACTGCAGGACAAACACAACATGACTCAATAGGACTGCAGGACAAACACAACATGACTGGATAGGACTGCAGGACAAACACAACATGACTGGATAGGACTGCAGGACAAACACAACATGACTGGATATGACTGCTGGACAAACACAACATGACTGGATAGGACTGCAGGACAAACACAACATGACAGGATAGGACTGTAGGACAAACACAATGTGACTGGATAGGACTGCAGGACAAACACAACATGACTGGATAGGACTGCAGGACAAACACAACATGACTGGATAGGACTGCAGGACAAACACAACATGACAGGATAGGACTGTAGGACAAACACAATGTGACTGGATAGGACTGCAGGACAAACACAACATGACTGGATAGGACTGCAGGGCAAACACAACATGGCTGGATATGACTGTAGGACAAACACAACATGGCTGGATAGGACTGCAGGACAAACACAACATGACTGGATAGGACTGCAGGACAAACACAACATGACTGGATAGGACTGTAGGACAAACACAATGTGACTGGATAGGACTGCAGGACAAACACAACATGACTGGATAGAACTGCAGGGCAAACACAACATGGTTGGATATGACCGTATGACAAACACAACATGGCTGGATAGGACTGCAGGACAAACACAACATGACTGGATAGGACTGCAGGACAAACATTACATGACTCGATAGGACTGCAGAACAAACACAACATGACTGGATAGGACTGCAGGACAAACACAACATGACTGGATAGGACTGCAGGACAAACATTACATGACTCGATAGGACTGCAGAACAAACACAACATGACTGGATAGGACTGCAGGACAAACACAACATGACTCAATAGGACTGCAGGACAAACACAACATGGCTGGATAGGACTGCAGGACAAACACAACATGACTGGATAGGACTGCAGGACAAACACAACATGACTGGATAGGACTGCAGGACAAACACAACATGACTGGATAGGACTGCAGGACAAACAAAACATGGCTGGATATGACTGCTGGACAAACACAACATGACTGGATAGGACTGCAGGACAAACACAACATGACAGGATAGGACTGTAGGACAAACACAATGTGACTGGATAGGACTGCAGGACAAACACAACATGACTGGATAGGACTGCAGGGCAAACACAACATGGCTGGATATGACTGTAGGACAAACACAACATGGCTGGATAGGACTGCAGGACAAACACAACATGACTGGATAGGACTGCAGGACAAACACAACATGACTGGATAGGACTGTAGGACAAACACAATGTGACTGGATAGGACTGCAGGACAAACACAACATGACTGGATAGAACTGCAGGGCAAACACAACATGGTTGGATATGACCGTATGACAAACACAACATGACTGGATAGGACTGCAGGACAAACACAACATGACTGGATAGGACTGCAGGACAAACATTACATGACTCGATAGGACTGCAGAACAAACACAACATGACTGGATAGGACTGCAGGACAAACACGACTCAATAGGACTGCAGGACAAACACAACATGGCTGGATAGGACTGCAGGACAAACACAACATGACTGGATAGGACTGCAGGACAAACACAACATGACTGGATAGGACTGCAGGACAAACAAAACATGGCTGGATTGATTGCAGGACAAACACAACATGAGTCGATAGGACTGCAAGACAAACACAACATGACTGGATAGGACTGTAGGACAAACAAAACATGACTTGATAGGACTGCAGGACAAACACAACATGACTGAAAAGTATACAGCCAGAAAAACTCACAGAATAGACACTTAAAAAAATACAAAACAGAATGCCTATTTGATTGAAGGAAGAGGGGGGCTTTATCATACAAGCTATTGCCCTTGAAGCTTGAATGACACTTACGTATTTGTAATTATTAGTGAAGCCAGGTTTTTATTAAACTTAGTATAAAGTAACTCGGAATTCATTCAAGTCCATGGTATAAGGGTGAAACCATGCACTGCAACTTGTGTAGAAAGGAGATTGATTTGATTTAATCATTTAACATTCCAACAAGATACATTGTACTAACCGTCCTCATTTTGCGAGCCATTTTCTGCCTGATGGCCTGTTTCTGCTCCTCCTTCTCAGACATGGCGTTGTCCCCTATACCCTTGAGATCCTTGGTCGCCTGCTTCAGCTTGTTCTCTGTCATGGCCAGCTCATCAGTCAGACGCTTGAGACGGTCCTCCGCTGGGGAATGGATTAATAGCAATGTCATACAGGAAAATGTCATAAAGGCAAATGTCATAATGCCAAATGTACAATGTCATACACAGGCGAATGTACACATGTCATACACAGCCAAATGTACATGTGTTATACACATGCAAATGTAATATAAAGGCAAATGTACACATGTCATATACAGGAAAATGTACACATGTCATACACACGCAAATGTACACATGTCATAGACAGGTAAATGTACATATGCCATACACATGCAAATGTACAAATGTCATATACAGTCAAATGTACACATGTCATACACATGTGAATGTACACGTCATACACAGGCGAATGTACACATGTCACACATAGGCAAATGAACACATGTCATACACAGGCAAATGTGCACATGTTATACACAGGCAAATGTACAAATGTTATATAAAGGCAAATGTACACATGTCATAAACATGCGAATGTACACTTGTCATACACAGCCAAATGTACACATGTCATACACAGACAAATGTACACATGTCATACACAGGCAAATGTACACATGTCATACACAGACAAATGTACACATGCCATACACAGGCATATGCACACATGTCATACACAGGCATATGCACACATGTCATACACAGGCAAATGTACACATGTCATACACAGGCAAATAGACATATATCATACACAGGAAAATGTCACACATAGACAGATGTACACATGTCACACATAGGCAGATGTACGCATGTCACACATAGACAGATGTACACATGTCACACATAGACAGATGTACACATGTCACACATAGACAGATGTACACATGTCACACATAGAAAGATGTACACATGTCACACATAGACAGATGTACACATGTCAAACATAGACAGATGTACACATACCACACATAGACATATGTACACATGTCATACAGAGTTATATACCAACTAGAATATCATACCCGCAAATGTACCAATTTATATGTCATACATGACAATATAGCATTGATGAAGTCCTAAAGTATTATGCAAATGGATAATGTCACAGAGAGTAATGTAATGTAAGTGGCAAATATCATGCAGTGCTAATGCATGAAATAAAATGTAAAACATTGATATGTTTCATAAGCAAATATCATACAGGATAATCTATAAATGTTATGGCTGTACAGTGAAATGCTCGAGTCAAAAATATCATGTACCTGGTATTTAAAATAACTAAATCAGAATGTATTTGTATAATGTATAAGTGTTAATGACATACGGGTGATACGATGAAATGTGCCATCAGAATATATCATGTATTTAAATGAACAAATTTGGAATGTCATACTGTCACATGTACAAATACACTACAGATTCATTTGCTAAAATGAAGAGCAATTATTAAGAACTGTTACATATTCTTTAAGATGAAGGTATAACAAATGATATTTATAGTTGTCTATATATGTCTACAAACAATCCACTTTATCTTAGAATAAACCACTGGAATTAAAATGGTAAAGTATAAGGTACATTAATAATGAAGACTTACAAGGCAATTATAAATAGTATATGGCAAGAAATGGTATATTAAATTTTGACTTGGTAAAACTTGTTATTAATATACATATAGATGTTAAATGTTTGAAAACATAATAATGATGACACTGTAAAAAAATAAATGAAATGTGAAAAGTGAACAAGAATCATGCAATTACAATGCAGAAGATGGTTAAAAGTAATATTGTTATTCTAGGAAAATAAGTGAAGAGTTCTTACAGTGGTGAACATGCAAATATAAACAAGTAAAGGAAACAAGAATGTTACTTAAAGAAGATTTATTAACAGGAAATATTGGAGTTTTTGGAAATGTCTGATTTTCTTTTATTGGCAATTTCAAACATGACAGTATCTTTGAATGGATAATGAAAGAATGCATTTTTTTTGTGACATGAAATAAAAAAAGATGAGTGTTTAATAAAAAATCTCAGAGTAAATTTACGTGTCCATGAGTCAGTTTTTATTTTATTTGTGTTTTTCTGTTTGAATCTAGCAATCAACATTTCAAAATAAGATGAGAACACACATTTTGAATGATACCTGCAGCAACACCAAACAAATTCTCAACAAATGATAAAGCATTTAGCCTACTTCAATACCATTCAACTAAAAATCCCACCTGAGAATGAACGTCGTTTACATTTTACTGACTTTCTTAAAGCTGAAAAGGATCCTTAACATAAAGTATTGAAGGAAAGGTTCTCAATTCTAGATATCAATAAGCTAACACACAACATATAACAGAACTGATATATATTTCCCACACAAATGAAGCACAACCCACTCAGAAGTTTGTCTACAGAGCCTCAGCTCTCATTGTATTTATTTTATTGTAAATACTGGGACTGGTCTGTGAACCCTGATATCTAGCTAAGAGCCAACACAGGGCTGGAGGGGGCACAGTTTACTACTCATGTCAACAAGCCACTCACCCATTTTCACTGTGCTGCTTTTCTCTGAAATTGAAACTGGGAGGTCATAAAATGCTTAATATTTATGCATTATTCTTTTAACCAGGCAAAGAATAATCTAAATTTACATTAATATTTGTGTGTTTTTAAATGTATTTTTAGTATGGTCACCTAGATAGTGGCCTTGACTCCACCCAGGGTGCAATCCCAAGCAGTGTCATGAAAATCTCTTAATGGGACATCAAGATATTGACCAGAAACCTTTTTTTAGTAAGTGACCTTCTGACCTCCAATATTAGGGTTTGATATAAAGTGTCTGCAAGTAGAGTTTCATCACAATATCTGAATATGCTCTCAAGTTATTGAGGGGAAACCATTCCCCTTGTTCTTGCATCTGTGAACCAACCCCCAACGGTCTCATATGCCATTCCAAGAAAGGTCTTGTTATGATATATATATGAAGTTTCACTGAAATCCCTTCTTGAGGGCAAAAACTAAAACTAAATGTTGTTTAAAAGCCCAAACTATTTTCCTCTATCTGCATTTTGTTATTCCTTTTAAATTCTTCAAGAAAATTCATTCTGGCTGTGATATATTTGATGACAGCGTTGTGATTTATCCAGTAGTCTAAATATTTGTTCCTTTTTTTAGATCAATAGTTAATACTGCAAAAGTTTGCATCAATTACACAAACAAATTTTAACATAAATAAGCAATAGAAGATGCGTTTCAATTCCATACAACTAGCAGGTAAGTCATAAGCATGTGTAATTGTAAATAAAAGTGATTGCATGCCACTGTGACCTTGACCTTTGGACTAATGATCTGAAGGTCAATTAGGGTCAATGGCTTCCTTCAAAACAAACCAGCATAATTAATTATATGATCCAATGCGTTCTCTATAATTTTTTAAAACAATTTTTGTGTGAAAAGCTATGTGACTTTGACCTCTGTCTAGTTAACCTTAACATTTGATAGGCTTCTTTCTTTACTCAAGAATAACAAGAAACCGTCGGAGACGGGTGATGCTCCCCAAAGTTTTTTTTTGTCACAATATTGCACTATATATTCAGATAAAAGGAAACGTCTTGAGGGCACAGAAGTTGGGGAGACAAGAATTTTTTTATAGAAAATTTCAAAGGGCCATGACTCGATGAAAAATCATCCGTTCAGAACCCGCTGATCACATGCACATCTCCTCTTGGTAGTGAAGCTTCTCATAAAGTTTCATTGAATTCTGGTCATTAGTTGCTGAGAAATAGCCCGGACAAAAATTGTGCACGGACGGACACACGAACAGACAGACGAAGCGGCGACTATACGCTACCCCCAAAATTTATTTTGGGGGAGCATAAATAACTGGAATAACTAGCTCATCTATTTGGATAATCATAGGCCCAAACATTCTCTAGATATCATGTGGAAACAAACTGTTCTATATAGAAAACAAGCCCTCTTTACATTGACCTTTGACCAGGTGACCTAAAAATCAATAGACATTTTCCTTTTGTCCCAAGTAACTTGTATACAAATGTAAATGATTCTAAATCAAGAAGTCACAATGTATCTTGTAGAAATGAATTTTATTCTACAAGCCCATGTTACCTTGAACATTGACCTGAAATCTTAAAATCAATAAGGGTCCCAATAAGCTGAAATGAAATGACCTTCAGACTGACTATTGCCCGTACCAATGGACAGTAACAAAGCAATTTACCCCTACTTCTTTAAAGGAGAGCATTATTTTATAACCTTAATAAAATAGTCAGCAACAAACATTCCCCATTCTTAAACAACACATTGAAGATAAATTTAAACATTGAACAAAATTGGTAAGACACCTTAATGCACAAAAAGCGAAGGAACCAGCATTTAAGGTCATGCCCTTCAATGAAGGTATTCCTCCTATCACTTAAATATCCCAGTAATAACATGTGTAACTATCACATACAGTCCAGTAGTGCTGAGTTTTCTGATAAACTTTTACTAATAATGATTTATATATTTTGAACTGTTAAAAAATAATTTATCAGGTACTTTGCCTATACAAGATTTACTTTATAATTACCATTATTAAAATATTAAATTAGATCCAAGCAAACATGGTGATGATCTTAAGTAATCTATGTGGATAGAATGCCTTGCACAGTGAAAGTTGGGAATGTGGTTGCATGTCATCACAATAAAAGATACATACAGAATACTTGTTGATTGCAGAGTACACACATTCATTATTTTATTTGAATATAGTAAATAGAAAATGCTGCACAATTTGTGTAAATATCCATTTTCTATGTACATGTGTGAAATAAAATACAAGATTACCACACAATCAATTAAACAAATTTTCTTTTTATGTCCTGCTTATAAACTAGTTTTATTAATAAATGTTAAATGCATTTGCCTGTAAACTTTTATGGAATCTGTATCACAACATCATACAGATTGCACAGTTTAAAGTCTGGCATCATCCACACTTTGTTAATTCACTGTTACAAGTAGAAATCAGGAAACAAACTACAATGCAAAAACATTTCAATCTGATTTTTTCAAGATTTTACTACTAAGCATTAAATAACCATGGTTTACAATTCGATAACACAAAATGCTGTGAAGTGATATTTGTTCAAGATTACATGATTTGTTTCCATTTTTACACAATTTCAGAGAGAGGTCAGCTGGAGGTCATTCCAGGCTCCGTTTAACCCATTTATGCCAAGTGGACTCTCCCATCCTTCTAAATTGGATCAATTAATTTTCAAAATTTGGGATGTCTACTATATTTATTTCTATATTTAGAATATTTCTTACAGAAATTCCTTTAAGCAAACAGCACAGACCCTGATGAGATGCCGCATCATGCATCGTCTCATCTGGGTCTACGCTGTTTGCCAAGGCCTTTTTTCTAGACACTAGGCATACATGGGTTAAGATTTGAGCAATCCACTTTATATCATGTATCTAAGAAACTTTATCCTCTCACAGTCACTGAAAGCCACTTGTGCCCTTATGTCAAAGGTATGATAACATATGTATGCAAAGAACATCTTCCTGGCTACTAAATCAATTTGGGATGCCGTGTTTTTGAAACATTCATTCCTTTTACTGCCATTTTTAACATACATTTCTGTTATAAATGTAATTATAAAATAATTCCATTTTTCCATATTTAATTAAATGAGTTAATGATCTAACATTTGGTTCATGCATTCCTCATTTAGACCAAAATGAGTTACAGGGTAAAATGAATATATTTGATTGTATCTGCAGACACCACATCACAAGTCTTTATTGATATATATTGTCTGAGAAACTTATTTTGTAAGGACACAGGTGGCTTTCATTTGGCACAACAAAATAGTAGCAGCAACAGCAACAACAATAAGAATGATTAGTATCTTTAATAATGATCTCGTTTCACAAAAGAGATTCAAACACTCCTGACCTACATACATAAACATGAACTTGTATGATTTTATGTTTTGCTTTTCATTTCAAGGTTATAAAATTAACTGCAATCTACAACACCGATTGGTAAGATAGATGTGTTCAAAGAAAGGAAAGTGAAACTTTTTTTGTTTTATAACTACTGGCATTTCTGATTTTTATTTACCAACAATTAATTTGAGTTCATCTGATGTTTTATTAAACAGTCTCATTACTGTGAAACAAGATCCTAAAAAAAATGCCATACAGTGACAAAGGGTCACCAGTATATTGTCTTAGTAACTTATAGTTGCAGTTAGCCTGTCTTAGTAACTAATATTTGTAGTTAGCCGTGAGTATACCTTCTCGGACACCAGAGTTGGCTGGAGAGAAACGGGAATACATCGTAAGTGGAATGACATAAAAGAATGGATTGAAAATTTATTACATGCAGGCATAAAATATATGATCCTTGCTTAATGAATGTGCGCAAAGTGTCCTCCCATATTAGCCTATGCAGTCCCCACAGGTTAATCAGGGATGTCACTCAGCACTTTTATGGAATTTTCTAATTTAAAGGAAATCAAACTTAAACCAAAAGTCTAGGTGGAAAGTGTCATCCTTGATTGCCGTGCAGACTGCGCAGGCTAATCTGAGGCAACACTTTACGTAATGTATTAAGCCCAGTTTTTCCAGAGCCCTGCCCAAATGGATAATTTACATCAACAAGCTTGCTTTTTGTTTGTTAATTGTATGACTTCATTACTAATATGATTATTACATAAACAATTGCTAATGTTAGTTTTAAAACAAAAATTAAATGTAATAGATCACTGTGAAATCAGCTCAGCTTTAATACATCTAGTATTATAAACATGTACATGTTTCTTAATGTTTCCAATAATTTCTTCATTTTTTGTATAAAAAAAACGTTCAAATTGGGATGTGAGCTGTCACATGAACGTACCGTATTGAACCTTTTAAACAACCCCAGGGACATAACATTGTTAAGAGCGGGGCTTTGATTACTGCTGTGTAGTTAATTGTTACTTCACGTGCTCACTTTCATTAAATTTTTTTTGCCTGAAGAAAATGCATCTTAGTGGGATACTGAGACAGGCTTGCGAAAGCACTGGTATATGAGTATGTCTTCAATATTATGTTCAGAAAATGTTAATGACTTAATTTGATACAGAAAGTGAGTTTCGAGCATTTATCCCACTTTTACAGCGAATTCGGCTGATTAAAGCCCCGTTGATTAAATTTCTGCTATAAAACACGGCACAAAATGTCATCATAAATCCAGCGAAATTATCCAGTTAAACTAATTTTGTTTAAATAAAAAGTTTTACTGAATAAAAAGTGGGATAAATAAAATAATAGATTAGTGTTGATTATAGATCAGGTATATCATGCTCGGCACAATAACAAAAAAGCACTCGCCAAAGCTCTACCTTTTTGTTTTCTAAGCCTTGCATGATAAAACCTGATCTATAATCAACACTAATCTTTTATTCTCTATTTAGTTTTTCAAATTAATTTTATTAATTGAATAAGTGGAATTATTTGATACTGGTATAAACTTCTCTTTTTTGTTAAAAAAATTAAGGGGGGGATGGGTGGCTTTTATACGGACGATGACATTAAAAAGGTACAATAGAGTACATGTAGATGACAACATTACCAATATACTGTACATTACAGGCCCCTAAACAAATGTACAACAAAACAAATATGGACACAGATACAAAAACACCCTTATTATTGATTGTTATAAACACGATACTGAAGCATTTTTATAATATACTGTTATACTTTAACAAAAAACATCAAATAATATAACAGTACTATAAACTACTTAAAAAAGAGAATATTACCACTAACAATTTAAAATCCGAAAAATAAAGCTTTTATATCATTACACTTATTTTGTTTAAGAATCTTTTCAACGCACAGTTACCTCCCTTAGTATGGAGACTGCTATTTATTACATCCTTTCGTATGAAGACTGCCATTTACATCCTATGGAGACTGCTATTTACCTCCCTTAGTATGGAGACTGCTATTTACCTCCCTTAGTATGGAGATTGCTATTAACCACCCTTAGTATGGAGATTGCTATTTACCTGCCTTAGTATGGATACAGCTATTTACCTCCCTTAGTATGGAGACTGCTTTTTACCTCCCTTAGTATGGCGACTGCTATTTACCTCCCTTAATATGGGGACTGCTATTTACTTCCCTTAGTATGGAGACTACTATTTACCTCCCTTAGTACGGAGACTGCTATTTACCTTCCTTAGTTTGGAGACTGCTATTTTACCTGCCTTAGTATGGAGATTGCAATTTACCTCCCTTAGAATGAAGACCGCTATTTACCTCCCTTGGTAAAGAGACTGATACCTTCCTTAGTATGGAGACTGCCATTTACCTTTTGCCACCTTGTCCTGCTTGACAGCAATCTCATGGTCCAGTTTTTGATTCATCTCCATCTTGACCTCTGCCCTCACAGGTCCTGGCAGGGAGTGCAGCTGGGCCTGGCTGGGTGCGGCCCCGAGGATCTCAGTCTCACCGGCCACTCGGTTTGCCTTGTAGCGGGCTCTACCAATGTACGGGCTCTCACCTAGCAGCCCGCTGTCATCTCCAGTCTGAATAGAACACATGGTGAGATATGAACAATGAAAAAACAAGCGATGTGTTTGTGAAACACTATGTCCCCATATATTTGACCTTTGGCCTTGAAGGATGACCTTAACCTTGACCTTTCACCACTCAAAATGTGCAGCTCCATGAGATACACATGCATGCCAAATATGAAGTTGCTATCTTTAATACTGCAAACGTTGTAGCAAATGTTAAAATTTGCACAAACAAACAAACAAAGCAACAAACCAACAGACAGGGCAAAAACAATATGTCTCCCACTATAGTGGTAGGGGACATAATAATAAGAGCAAGTTTGTACAGTCAAGTTTGATATACAACACAACAGATAGCTAGGCTTGATATTATAAATATTTGATGCTAGAATCAGATAAGAATCCTATGCAACTTTTTGTATAAGATCACACATCACTAATTTCATCATCATGTATAATTCCTCTGAACTCCTGATATCACTGCCTATGTATTTCAAAGTTTATTGCAACTGAGACTTCATTGTGAGCACAGGTGGTTAGCGTGTGGCTATGATATTTATTAGTGAAAACATCATTTTGAATGATAAATAATCATATTATAACGAAAAATTAACTTTTCTGAAAAAAAAAAATTCACTATCAAATATATATATAACAAGGTATGCAACTCAAAATCACCCCAAAACGGGGTGCATCGCTTTGAACAGCCATATCTTCATCAATTGTGCAGCGATTTTCACGATCTCGGTCTTATTCAACGCAGAAATGAATTTCCTTTCTGGAAATGTATATGTCTTGCAATATTTTTACAAATGCTGGGTCAACTTTTAAGAAATAACACGATACACAACACGCATGACCCAGTTGACAGTGATCATGTATTCTTTATGAATGAAATCTCCAGTTGTAAAGACACACCTCCGCATTGGACCAATGAAATCACTCGTATGTTTAAAATGTCAGTTAGTTGAAATGTATGTAAACAAAGGTTTCAAACGGCGCTGGACAGTTAGTCTTGATGCAGAATGTAACGACAAGAACGGTAATAATGTTTTTTCATACGTTTTATTGAATTATGGTATCGAACTACATGAACTTTGTAGGGAAGTTGCCCTTTACTCCGTGAAGATTTCAGTCTTAAAGAATACATGATCACTGTCAACTGGGTCATGCGTGTTGTGTATCGTGTTATTTCTTAAAAGTTGACCCAGCATTTGTAAAAATATTGCAAGACATATACATTTCCAGAAAGGAAATTCATTTCTGCGTTGAATAAGACCGAGATCGTGAAAATCGCTGCACAATTGATGAAGATATGGCTGTTCAAAGTGATGCACCCCGTTTTGGGGTGATTTTGAGTTGCATACCTTGTTATATATATATTTGATAGTGAAATTTTTTTTTTCAGAAAAGTTAATTTTTCGTTATAATATGATTATTTATCATTCAAAATGATGTTTTCACTAATTAATATCATAGCCACACGCTAACCACCTGTGATTGTGAGGACCCGGAGTGTGTCCCAGCATCCCTACCTTATTAGCTAACTAGACTTAAGCAAGTCATGTACAAATTTGGACTATAGTGGCAATTTCCAATTATTCACATTGCATACTTCAAGATGTTTAATTTCAGTGTTTCTTACCTCATCCAGTGAGTGTTCAGGCCCTCTTCCTAGGCTGTCAAACTTGCTGTCTATCTTATGGAAGGCCAACTCTTGCTCCAACTGATAGTGCTTCTCACATGCCTTGTTCAGCTCAGATGTCTTCTTCTTCAACTGAAAATACATAACAAGAAACAGTCTGACCTTCTTGGCACAAACTGAGGGAAACAGACAAACCTTGTAGCAGGGCTAAAGAAATACAATAACTATCTTTAAAAAAGACGTATATCCTTACTTTAAAATGAAGGTAGAAAATCGAAGTTTCTAAGTCATTAAATTAAAAACAAAGGTTTAAGTATTGTTGAGTTGTTTTTCACTTAATAGTCGCATATACACCGAATGAAATGTTTTTTATGAAGTGCATGTATAATTAACCACGTAATAGTGTTTGTAGATACACACTTTACTACTTAAGATCACATCATATGTCCTCATATGGTTTATCATTAATTTATTTCTTCCTCATCGAAACATATGGTACGCTGATATTTGATTTAATAAGAAGCAGTTTTCTTTCCACACATTTAAATGACACGGTTACAACCGCGTAATGCCAAAATTGGTCTTATGGCATATGCACTTGCGCAGTCTGGTCAGGGGCTACGCTTTCCGCTATAAAAAAACAAGCCATGTTTGGTAGCCTATTCAGTGTGCACAATATGACAACACAACGCAGATGCACAGGCTGGGCTGGAGCTATGCTTGCAGCATTAGACCCATTTTTGAATGATGTGGGTCTTTAAAAATCGAATTGCTTCTTGTAAATGGAACAGCAAACCACAATACTTTGTAGAAAATTGAAGTCATAACCTATTCTGGCTTTCATATGTCACACATTTGTGGCTAGATAATAAAATGATTTCCCTTCTATAATGGACACGTCTATACAATTTCAGTAGTTTTGTCTCACAATACAAGACACATGGGTTTTACTGATAGGTTTTCATTCATTTCTTTCCCTAAAATTTGTGTTATTTGATATATTATAAAGAACATTATGTTATACACATAAGGAGTTTGTTGACAGAATATTCTCTCTTCCCCTGACGATTAACTGACCCAGCTATGACCCTGAAAGTCTTGGGGATGGAATTCCCAGGTAATGCGTAATTGTAACTGGGCCAAAGTGACCCCATCTCCCTACACTTAACAGTGTTACATCCTATACATCA
Organism: Dreissena polymorpha; assembly: GCF_020536995.1. Taxonomy (NCBI): domain Eukaryota; kingdom Metazoa; phylum Mollusca; class Bivalvia; order Myida; family Dreissenidae; genus Dreissena; species Dreissena polymorpha. The sequence goes on from NC_068363.1 coordinate 96,744,524, forward strand.
AAGACCAGTGATTTTGCCAATGTTTTGGATGATTAATAATACTCAAATTAGCCAATAGAATAAATGAAGTGTGTTAAAGGTTATCTAAGGTGAAGAGCTGGGTAAAACAGCTAAACATAAAAATAAAATCCAAATTGTCTGAAATGGTTTCAAATCATATGATCCTTACATTCAGCCAAAATTGATCACATGATGCCACTGTTTAAGATTTTATGTCCAAATATCAATGACTTTAACATGCTAAAATTAAGAACATGTTGATACTGAGTTTATACCATGTCAAAATTGAGCACATTTTGGTACTGAGTTCATACCAATGCCTTCATGTCAAAATTAAGCACATGTTTATACTGAGTTTATACCAATGCCTTCATGTCAAAATTTAACACATGTTGATACTGAGTTTATACCAATGACTTTATGTCAAAATTGAGCACATGTTGATATTGAGTTTATACCAATGACTTCATGTCAAAATTGAGCACATTTTGGTACTGAGTTTATACCAATGACTTCATGTCAAAATTAAGCACATGTTGGTACTGAGTTTATACCAACAACTTCATGTCAAAATTAAGCACTTGTTGATACTGAGTTTATACCAGTGACTTCATTTCAAAATTGAGCACATTTTGGTACCGAGTTTATACATGTACCATGACTTCATGTCAAAATTAAGCACATGTTGATACTGAGTTTATGCCAATGACTTCATGTCAAAATTGAGCACATTTTGGTACTGAGTTTATACATTTACCAATGACTCATGTCAAAATTAAGCACATGTTGATACTGAGTTTATACCAACAACTTCATGTCAAAATTAAGCACATGTTGATACTAGTTTATACCAATTACTTCATGTCAAATTTAAATTGAGCACATGTTGGTACTGAGTTTATACCAATAACTTCATGTCAAAATTAAGCACATTTTGGCATAGAGTTCATACCAATGACTTCATATCAGAAAACACTTGTACATTTATTTGTCATGCTATGTTTTTGTTAATGGTACTTATACATCAAAGCTAGAATTAACAATGACAATATTAATAATTTATAGGCAAACTTCACCATATAATGCCTTTTTAAATTTCAATATGCTAATGCCATGATACATCTTGATTATTACTTAGAACTTTAGACCATATGCTGGTGCCATGCTTATGTTAATGTGTCGATTATAGATAATCTCATCAAATATACTTGAAATCCTCATTCCTATTGAAAGTACTCACACTACAAATTCACTGATAGATATTTTTTTCATGCAAGCTCCATCATTACAAACAATCAATACCTGGCAGCAAACAGAATCATGTAATATACCTAAATCCCACAAAATTCCTTTAATCCTGTAAATCCAATTTGATTACAATTTATTGGATATTTTTTGAAAGCTTATATTTATTAAATTTGCTGTAAAAGCAATATTTTACAACAGAGTTAACTAGTGACACATTCTGCAGTGAACAGCAACTTCATTTCAATCTCCATTGACCCCTATACAACAGTTTCTAATTACCTTCAGTGATAAGCCCTTTGAAAATGCTTAATTTGCTTTATCAAACAACAAACAAATCCAGTTTCTAATGTGCTCAGTTTCCATTTCAACCTCCAAGAATAGCTGAATGTCACAGTTACATACTGAGCTTACTGAAAATGTACTGTTGACTTTTCTTTTCAAACTTGACTGAAATTATTGCACAAAAGATATTGTTACATATGAATGTGATGTAAAACTGTCAACAAACATACTTCTGTACAAATGTGAAGAAGTCAGAAAGATTTATTGTAACATTCATAGACTCTAGATAAGGCAATAATTCAGAAGATAAGTGGCAATTTTTCAACATTTGTTCACATTCTTGCAACGGCATTAGCTAAGTTAGCAGCATTTAACCTTTGCAAAATAATGGGAGTTTAAAACTGTGTTCATGTATGCATATTTATTGCATGGAAAAAGGAGATTATTAAAGGCAAAACTCAGCGCACTTGACTATTCTTTATCTTTGATAGTATATTGTATGTTTTCTATCAGACACCTAATATTACGACCGAAAAGACATATTTGAAGTTGAATATCGGTAATAGATATATTGTAAATGTAAACTAAAACAAGAGCACCGCCTAGCGGGTGTAAACCGCTCATCTATTTTTATTTTTAAAGGTGAAGGGACCTATCTCAATACTTCAATCAAAAAGGGGGGAGGGGTGGAGAGGGGTGTATAGTGTGGGGGTGTGGTCATTTATTACATTATCTTTCAAAAATGAAAAAAAATGGGGGGGGGATTCTTGGGTGGGATGGTTGGATTGTCTTTCAAAAATAAAATAATAAAAATAAATATTTATGTTTTTTTTAACCATGTTTCAAAAAAAAAAAATGGGGGGGGGGGGCAGGGGGGTGGGTGAGAGTGTGGGATAGTGTGGGATGTGGTCATTTATTAGATGATCTTTCAAAAGTGGGGCGTGGGGTATGGTTTTGGTGGAGTCTATTGTGGTATGTAAGTTAAGTGTTGTTTTGTCAAAGTATGAATCAAGTCTGATCATAAACAAAGAAGTTATTGCAATTTTAGCAAAATTTAACACTTTGACCTTGAGAGTCAAGGTCATTCAAAGGTCAAGGTCAAATTCAACTTGCCAGGTACAGTACCCTAATAGTAAGAAAGTATTTGAAGTTTGAAAGCATTAGCCTTAAAACTTGAGAAGTAAAGTGGATCTAAACACAAAATTTTACCAAATATTAAAAGTTACTAAGTAAAAAAGGGCCATAATTCTGTCAAAATGCCTTGATACTTAAGGAATAAAATGGACCTAAACACAAAACTTAACCAAAATTTTCAATTTTCTAAGTATAAAAAGGGAACATAATTCTGTCAAAATGCACGCCAGAGTTATCTAACTTTGCCTGCCCAGTCCCCTCATGATAGTAAGTAAGTGTACCAAGTTTGAATGCAATAGCAATGATACTTTCTGAGAAAAGTGGACCTAAACGCAAATCTTAACGGGACGCCGACGCCGACGCCAAGGTGATGACAATAGCTCATAATTTTTTTTCAAAAATAGATGAGCTAATAATGATGTTTCACTGAATTGTTGTTTGGTCCAGTTGATTGAACTACCTTGGTGGACTGAGGTTCCACTGCTTCAAAATGAAATGTTTTTCATGAAGTCTGCTTTACTTCAGTTTGTTAGTAACTGAAATCGATTGCATCTAATAGGTAACTGGCTTTGCTGTTTTGAAAATGTGTTTATGATCAAATGTTGTTACCAGGTGTCAACTCTTTTATCCAGATTTCATAGTGAGACCCTATTTTTCAATCTAGTGCAGTGTCAACATGGCATGTCTATTTCTTACTTGACAAGTTGGTAATTAGGCACACTTATTCAACTATAACGCATGACAAACAGAACAAGACTATTGCCAAGCAATAAAAGTCCCCTACTGGCTCCACCATTGTCAGAAATTTCACCATTGTCAGAATATTTTTATTATTTGTTTCCATAGCAACCACAATTTTTGACTTAGAAACAAAATGAAATGACGTGCATAATGTCCATATTGCCATCTATCCATGTTCCAAGTTTCATGAACGAATATTAAGAACTTTTAAAGTTATCTCAGTATCCAGAAAAAAACACCATTTTCAGCACTATTTCTAGTCTATTTGTTGCCATAGCAACCACAATTTTTGACTTAGGAAAAAAATGAAATGACATGCATAATGTCCATATTGCCATCTATCCATGTTCCAAGTTTCATGAAAAAATATTAAGAACTTTTAAAGTTATCGCAGGATCCAGAAAAAAAACCATTTTCAGCACTATTTCTAGTCTATTTGTTGCCATAGCAACCACAATTTTTGACTTAGGAACAAAATGAAATGACATGCATAATGTCCATATTGCCATCTATCCACTATTTCTAGTCTATTTGTTGCCATAGCAACCACAATTTTTGACGTAGGAACAAAATGAAATGACGTGCGTAATGTCCATATTGCCATCTATCCATGTTCCAAGTTTCATGAAAAAATATTCAGTACTTTTAAAGTTATCGCAGGATCCAGAAAAAAACACCATTTTCAGCACTATTCCTAGTCTATTTGTTGCCATAGCAACCACAATTTTTGATGTAGGAACAAAATGAAATGACATGCATAATGTCCATATTGCCATCTATCCATGTTGCAAGTTTCATGAAAAAATATTAAGAACTTTTAAAGTTATGGCAGGACCCAGAAAAGTGTGACGGACGGATACAAAACCATAAGTCCCCTCCGGTGAAACTGGTAGGGGACTAATAAAGCAATATTCAATGCCATCTTTTACATTTTCTTTATAATATAATTGGAAACTAGAGCTTTGTCCCAGACTTGACAAATACATGCTGCATTGACACAGAATATTTTGCATATTGTCTTCACAAAAAACAGCGGACACCATGCTCAATGTTTAAAAAGCACTAAGTAACCCCGTGACCTAGTTTTTGACCCGGCATGGCCCATGTTCGAACTTGACCTACACATCATCTAGATACAACTTCTGACAAAGTGTGGTGAAGATCAGATGAAAACTACTTGAATTAGAGAGCGGACACCATGCTCAATATTTAAAACGCACTAAGTGAACCTGTGACCTAGTTTTTGACCTGCCTTGAACCATGTTCAAACTTGGCCTGGACATCATCTAGATACAACTTCTAATTAGAGAGCGGACAACATGCTGAATGTTTAAAACACACTTAGTGACCCCGTGACCTAGTTTTTGAACCTGCATGACCCATATTCAAACTTGACCTAGGCATCATCTAGATAGAACTTCTGACCAAGTTTGGTGAAGATCAGATGAAAACTACTTAAATTAGAGAGCAGACACCATGCTCAATGTTTAAAACGCACTAAGTGAACCTGTGACCTAGTTTTTGACCTGCCTTGAACCATGTTCAAACTTGGCCTAGACATCATCTAGCTACAACTTCTAACCAAGTTTGGTGAAGCTCGGGTGAAACCTACTTGAATTAGAGAGCGGACATCATGCTCAACGTTTAAAACGCACTAAGTGACCCCGTGACCTAGTTTTTGACCCGGCATGACCCATTTTCGAACTTGACCTAGACATCATCTAGATACAACATCTGACCAAGTTTGGTGAAGATCGGATGAAAATAACTTGAACAAGAAATGTGTTTGTCAGAAACACTATCTACCCTTCTGCGCCGCTTTGATTTCTTTTTCTTTTTTTGACCTTTGACCTTGAAGGATGACCTTGACCTTTCACCACTCAAAATATGCAGATCCATGGGATACACATGCATGCCAAATATGAAGTTGCTATCTTCAATATTGCAAAAGTTATGGCAAAATGTTAAAAGTTTGGGCAAACAAACAGACCAACAGACAGGGCAAAAACAATATGTCCCCCACTATAGTGGTGGGGGACATAATTAGAGAGCTGACACTTAATACGGACCAACCGACCGACCGACCGACAGACAAGCTCACTCCTATATACCCCCCCTCAACGTTGTTTGTGGGGGTATAATAAACAACTTGCATTGCCCTTCCAATATTAATTGTTTGAGAAATCACAAATAACATGTTAACAAATATTAATGTTGTTTACAGTATTATATAAATCAATATATTTAAACTTATAAAATGACACAAAATCTGCTGAAGGGAATTATAGGAACTCACATATACATAGGAAATCTTGAATTAAGACACAGTTTCTTTCTAGGTTGCCTTGACAAGGTGAATAAGGTGTCCATCCAGCAACAGGGAAGCCATGGGTTTGATCCCCACTATGGCAGCGTTCTCAAGATCTCCCTCAAAGACACAAATTGCTGGTTCTACCCAGGTAACAGACTCTTGAGCGATTCAATGATCCTTAGGTTTTTGATGCAATCAAGCTAATATAAATAGGTTTACACTATCTATGATGAGCACATGCCCAGGGTCTCACCAGATCATTCTTGGTCTCCAGCTCCCTCTCCAGCTCCTCTATACGGGAGCCCTGGAGTCTCTCGCGCTTCTTGAGGTCGTCCTCAGTGGCACTCATGTGACTGCGCTCCTGCTTGGACCGGTTGTGGTCCTCCTCCAGCCGCCGGTACTTGGCCTCCTCACTCTCCAGCTGCTTCTCCAGCCGCTCCAACTCCTCTGTTACCATAGCAACCATTACAATAGCAACCAATGTCAGAATAGGGAGCAAAACATCAAACATTCTCCAGGCGCCACACCTCCTAATCTTGTAACGATAGCAACCAATCTCAACAATCAGACTTCATTTAAACAAATTACAAACAATTAAATATTACTCGTAATGATACAAGTATCATTAACGCTACTTATTTCGGAAGTAAATTCTGTTTTCATCCAGGCAATTTACGAGATTGGTTAGTAATGTTTGCAAATCACACATTAATTATTTTGAACCAAGGAGGAACCAGTCGAATAAGTTAGTAGACTGCGTTCCTATTTTTTACTCGCATCAATAGTTATAGTATTCGTACGCAATTTAAACCATTCCAAAAGGTTGACTTCCTTTTCCGGTCATTTACGGTGTTTTCAGTCATAAAAACTTTCTGAAAATTTTGCCCGGCCTCCCACCCCTGAAACTGCATCAAAGTATCACAATATAAGTGCACTTGCTGAAAATGCCTAATGTCTCTTTACTTAATTTATAATATGTGTGCCTCATTACATGTTGGAAATTTTTAGTGATTTGGTATTGCTTTGCTGCAGGCCTCTCGATCCTTTTCAGAGGCACGGGATCGGCTTATGCAGTCTTCAATAGTGTCCAGTACACTGGCCAGAGCAAAACAAATGCCGCATCAATGGGTGGCACAGTCTCCAATACACCGAGCCTACAGGTTGCGAGCAAGACAGGCGGGCTGCCTCGGTCACTACAGATGCATTCGTCAAGAGGACAACTTTGTGGTGGACAATAGATTGTGCTATCACTTACAAAAAGATATGTGACTGTGAAAACAAAAATAGTGACGAACAGGTGCCTTTTGACTTGTATCGTGTTAAGTCATTTCTACATTTCTTTTCTACACATAATAATGCTCTGGCCTATCCATTAATTTGTTCTTTGCAAACATTGACATTCCACTATATATTAACCTTGCCATTCCACTATATACCGTAAAAAGTTGTGTATAAGACGCACTTTTTTACCCCAAAATTTCATTTTAAAAACTTGATGCGCGTTATACACAACTACAGCCATGCCAAGACATTTTTTCCCTGTCAGTTACCCAGTTGCGGTAATTTGTACCATTCTGTTTCCCGGTGTTTAAACTGTAACTATGTTAATAATAGTGTTATATTAGTGTTATATTTACGATCTGAATAAGATGGACAAATATTATAAAGTTAACATAAATATTTTCAATCTTTTTCAGGTGCGTACAGAGCATTGAAATCAAATAAATTTGAAGAAGAGAATGAAAAACAAGGAAGCCATTTTTATTTAAATGTTATTGTTTTCCCACAATATTATACCCTCCTGTACTAGGGTTACACAATTTATTTGGAGGCACTTGTCGATTTACAAAAGTATGTCGGCAAGGTCTTTCCCGATATATTTATGATTATTTTTCTTGCTTTTCAAATGTGTTAATAAAATTGATGTTGTGTTTGTTTACACGTTTTCACACGTCTTGTCAAGATTGAGGATGTGATTATCGAGCAATTTGCGTCCCCTGTCAAGTTTTGTGTAGCTGGGCTATTATCAAAACATGCGAACCGGCAAACGGCTTCACACCTCCATTGTTTGTTTATCGCCGGTAATGTTGTAATTGTGTTGAGAAGTTTGAGTCGTTAAAGTCTCCTGTCAGTTATAGACACTCGAAAAGAACGCATGATATCAGCAATGTAAATAAACGCGCAGTTGTGAATAAGTCATGCATGAATAACCACCTGACAATACCAATCGATAATGACAGTTTCTTAGTTATAACTAATCCATCCGTTATGTGTACTCCTCCACGATAAAATCGTGGACAGTTACTTCGGAGATATATGATGAAAACCTTGATGGTATCCATGTGGAAAGTGTGCATTTCATGCATAATTCATTTAAATCCAAACATTTATTTTTACGCATAATATGATTTAAAAAAAACACAAACTAGTTGTATCATTATCGTCTTTAAAATACTTAATAATTGAACCAATAAAAGAACACGTAAGATCGAAAATGTAAATATAACGATTTTCAATTAGCCTGCGGTACGGAATTTTTCCCCCATTTCTTTGCTTCAAAAACTTTTTTCCCGATTTTTAAGCTTAAAAAAGTAGATGCGCGTTATACATAAATGCGTGTTATACACAACGTTTTACGGTATTAACATTGACATCCCACTATAATTAACATTGATATGCAAATATATTAACATTGACATTCCAATGTATCTTAACATTGACATTCCAATATATGTTAGATATTAACATTGACATTCCCATATAGATTAACCTTGACATTCCAATATATATATAAATATATATTAACATTGACATTCCAATATATATATTAATCTTTACATTCTAATATATATTATCTTTTAGCTTTTGCCTTCGTGGCTTATGGGTATCTAATTTGTTAAGATTCAATTACTCCCACAATCTTGTTTAACACTTAGTAGTAATTTACCAATACACTGTAACTCCAATATAGTGCGGTCCATTATAACGCTGTGTCCAATATAACGCGGGGGGTCCTTGGATCCTGTTTTTTCTCCAACCTTCCATTTCTGATTCAAATCCATGTTATGTAACTTCATGTATTGTCAGAAAATTCAAAGAAGCCGGCGATCACAGCTTGATTGGTATTAATCTGTTGTGTAATGTCAATAAAGGTGTGAAAACTCGCGAGTCCGTGTTTATTACATTTATTCCCTATCAGAGCGGTTCGGTGCGCTAATTTCAATAAGGCAAGTGCAAGCGGAATAATTATAAAAGTAAAGTTATTTAAAACGATTACCTTTTTATGTTTTGTATTTATCATGTATTGTATTTCATTGTATAAACTATGGCTGTGTTAGTGTGTTATCGTTTATTATATGCTACACATGCTTGATAAATTAAAATACCGTTGTGTGTGTTTAATGTTTCAGTACGTATACGAAAAATAAATTAAAAAATCCTGACTATTTATTTACATGCTAACGCAGTATAATAGTTAACAGAGATGCACTTAAATGTTTGCCTGCACGTTTTTTACATGCTGAGTATGACGCAATAAATCATCTCTTTGTACATGTATCGTATTGCATTCAATCTAAATTTAAATTCGCCCCGTCCAATGAAAGCTGTGTCCCATAATGCACTGTACTAATTTTTCTGAAAAAATGGCATAGGCATATGAACTTGTTTACAAAATTCGTAAACATATTTCTTGTCATAAATGTTTAACATTATTTTTTCGTAAGTGATGTTGTAATTATATTGGATTATCGGATAAATGTGCACAGCGGTTTGTATACTGTTATCGTTCGATTCGGTTTATATGCATGTATTTGCGGATGACAACACAGCATGTCAATACACAGGACCTATTTTATAAGCTATACTATACCTGTTTTATAGCCCCCTTAAATAAATAAGCTCAAAACTTATAACGCTGTCCATTTATAAGCTGTTGAGTGGCTTGGACCCCGTAATCCGCGTTTTATTGGAGTTATAGTGTATCACATTTTCTCTTCGTCGCAGGGAAAAATTCAACCGGCTGAGAAAACTGATACATATTTTTACTAGTCACGAATTTATGTAGGGAAAATTTATCACATAAAATTCATTTTATAATATCTTTGGCTGACACTGATCTGTTGATGGGGCAAAACACCTCAATCCCATCAGTGAAGTGGTGGCTACAGATATTCTACGTATTTTGTTCAGGTTTATTTTGATTATGTCCGTTGTATAGGATGCTGTGGTTCATCCATTTGAACGGTAAAGGTATCTTTGGATGCTGTGGTTCATCCAATTTAAAAGTATGTATGGATGCTGTGGTTCATCCAATTTAAAAGTAAAGGTATGTGTGGATGCTGTGGTTTATCCAATTTTTAACAATAAAGGTATGTGTGGATGCTGTGGTTCATCCAATTTAAGGTTTGTGGTTGTGGCCCATGTTTTGGTAGCAACCTCAATGTGTCTGGATGCTGTGGTTTATCCAACAAGTTTAACATGTCACAGTCAATGCAATTTAACGTTATCTCAGCTGGTTGGATTTTAGCGACCTACGATACGTTCACGTAGTACCGTAGTGTCGTTAGCCCGCGGCCTTTTTATCTCCACTCTGCTTATATATTAATGTGAATTTAATGGGTAAATAAATGTTATGTTTATGTGTTTGAATTTATTTCTTAATGAAATAAAAAAATGTCTAATTTCCTCAGCTAAAGAGGGTCAATTTTAATTGATTATACGTTCTAGACATATCTTAATAACTATTTCTTCATCCCTCTTTTTTAAAGAGGCATATAACATAGATTTGATGGTATTATTTGATTGTAACAATATTAAAATGCATAATGCTACAGCGTTTTAATCAATGTAAAACAACTATTCAAATATCTTCCAATAAGGAAAAACAAATATTCCTACAAGATTTCAGAATTTTTCTCATTTCAACTTTGTATTGTGTCCTTTTTAGCGTAGAATTTAGAATTTTGAATAGACCATTTAACAAGCCAATTTTCCTTGAAGGCAGTATCTAAACAAAACAAAAGATGAAAAATTTGCAGGTTTGTGTCTCTATCAAAAGACACTGGAACCAAACATACATATATGGTATGGCATATGTTCACCCTAGTACCAACGAGTACTGACCTTGCTCAAAGCGGTCCTTGGCAGCGATGCGTTCCCTGTCAGTGACATTCTGCCCATCAATGACCTCCAGGGTCCTCAGGTGGAAGACGAGGTAGGGCCGGCAGTGGTTGAACTCTGCCAGGGGGTTCTCAGCCACTCCCATCTGGGTCAGGTCTGGCAGGGGCTTCAACTTGGCCAGCTCACTTAGCTGTAGCAGAGCAATTATGTACAATGGAGCCTTGTACTGGGAAAACTGGGCTTAATGCATGTTTGTAAAAAGTCTTCCCAGATTAGCCTGTGCAGTTTGCAGTCTTATCTGGGACAACACTTTCCACCTACACAAAATTTTGTTTAGAAGCAACCTCTTTTAAAAGAAAAATTCCATAACATCTGAAAGTGTCATCTCTGATAAGTCTGTGCCGAATGCAAGGGCTAATATGAGACAACACTTTAAGCAAATGCATTAAGCCTGGTTTTCCCAGAATGAGGCTCAATGAATGTGGTTGTGTGCTATCTATTTCTGCTACATTCACACATTCATTTTTAACTATTTACAAATACTCAAACATTGATTTTCAATCATAAATATAGTCTAACATTGATGTTCTATCATGCAAATACATGTTCTCACACATTGATTTTCAGTCATATATAATTATACAAACAAATTGATTTGCAATCATAGATTTACTCACACAAAGATTTTCAATTATTTATAAAACACTCTAAAATTGATTTTTATTATGAATTTATAAACACATTCATTTTCAATTATACATATACATCACATTTTTGACTATGCAAGTATTAAATATTCACTACAGTCTACTCACAGACTCGAGCCTGTTCTTGCCGATGTAGAAGGCCCTGAGAGACTTGAGTCTCTTGCCCATCCAGATGGGAATGTGCTCTATGAGGTTGCCGGTGAGGTTGAGTATCTGCAGGGTGGTCAGGTTCTCAAGGCCCTCAATTTTCACGATGCAGTTGAACGAGAGGTCCAGCTCCTTCAACTTCAGCAGCTTGTCAAGCTTCTCTATCTTCTCTATGATGTTGTTGCTCAGTATCAGCACCTGCAGACGCTTCAACCGCTCCAGGTTCTCTATGTACTGAAAACATACACTTACACTGTACTATTTAAACAACTTGGAAGTATTTAAGATTTGTTACATGGCAAGCATGTTCTTACAATTTTCCATGAGTATGTTTGATGAGAAAAATGTATTGTTCTAATATTTAGGCTTACCACAGATACTAGGGATAGAAATGTTCTTTACAATAAGGTAGCCATAGCAACTATTTTTTGTACTTTTGTTGCCCAGGCAAAGAATAAGGAGCACAAAACCAAGTACATGTAATAATTATACAATACTCCCTTTTAAGTAAACAAAATCAGAAAACAATATAACATGGCTGACATGACTTGGTGCCCTTAAGTTTTATGAGCCTGAATCTGCGTTCTTGATAAATCTAAAGTGATAAAATCTGTGGGGAAAATGGTTCAAGCTTTTCTGAAAAGAAGTTGCCCAGTTGGACTACCAACTTTTAAAGTAGACTTGCACAGGCATAAATCTACTTGCCCAAGAAAATGGGCAACTACAAAAGCCTATCCCTGGATTCTCCTGGTTGTTGCTAGACAGCCCATCTGAATAATTGTTATACATATAAGAGTGTTTCATAATTATGTCAAAGTCTGTGTGAGGTTGGGTAATACTGATCAAGAAATAGCCAATTTAAAATATTTCAAGTTTTAGATAGGTCAAGGTCAATGTGAAGATAGTTGATATACAATAATGAATGGATTAGAATGGCCTTAAGCACTACTGTATCTAAGTGTTGGTGTTAGACAAAATGGCAACACGCAGTCATGAAAGCAGCCAAAAAAATAAATGAAAACATGAAAACTGGGTTTAGATGGGTGACTGCAAGACACGCAAGGAGGGCCAAGATTAGTTAACAACAGCATATCAGGTTCACAAGACTATGGCTGAGGAATAAACTATAAGTAATTTTAAGAGCCTTGCTCAGGGAAAACATGGCTTAATGCATGTGCGTAAAGTGTCCTCGCAGATTTGCTTGTGCACACAGGCTAATCAGGAACTACACTTCACGCCTAAACTGGATTTTTGCTAAGAAGAGACTTCTTTGATACCAAAAATACAGTAAAAGGGGAAAGTGTCGCCCATGATTAGCCTGTGCATACTCCACATGCTAAACTGGGAAGACACTTAGCCTACATGCATTAGGCCCACTTTTCCAAGAATGAGGCTTATAAAAGGTCAGATATTATTTAAATTCATCATATACAGGGATGTTTTGGGCCCAAAATTACTGCCGATATTCAGCTGCTTCCCAATCACAAAAATCAACGTTTTTTTCCCAAAAATCGGACCAAAATGTTCCCCCAAAAATGCCAAATTTTCCCAATTAAGCCAATAAGATTAAAATGTTATTAAGCGAAAATGTCGTTGAACAAGTGCGAATCGAACGTGTCTAGCTGTCACCGAACAACAACTGACTTTCGTATTGGTTCGTGAATGCAGCCGAATATACATGATTTTACGTTACTATCCACACATCTCTATATTGCGGAGGATACCGGCAATATCAATGTATCACGATTGAGCACGACTGTTTTTACGTCCAAGATGGTGGCAAGCAGAAGAAAATTACGATGAACAGGGAAATGATAAATAACATTCAAATCAACAATGGATATTATATGGTTATTAGGGAATAATTTAATGCTTTTGTCAGTTAATGCTAAAGACTACATTTAAGATAAAAACAACAAATATTTATTCGATGTCTCCACAGTGAATGTGTGTCACAGAAACCTGTGTTGGAGAATAGTTCACACACCGCACATCAACTAACGCATCGTCTGCGGTTCATCCATCGGCTGCGGTACTGTATACATGTCGGGTAAAAGCGAAGTGTAAGTATTTCCCTATTATTTATATTTTACATATCGAATAGAGCAGATTTGCGTGTGTTCTTTGAGAGCCTTAATAAAAATGACTTTGTGAACGTAATCCGTACCTTCCTCGCTGCTTACTTTTAAAGAAATCGGTTAGAATGTGGTCAAAAATCAAACAAAATTCACCACTCTCTCTGTCAAACTCTAATTTAGATTCATGATTCAGACCAAAAATAAATATGAACAACATTGTATTGAAATATTTAATCATTTCTCTTCGGTTATTCCAAATTACAGCATCCCACATGAACACACAACATTTTTATCAAGATTTTAATTGGAGTGGGGTTGGAAAAACGCCTCAAGACAACGGCCGCGGCTACTCATTAGATGGTCATGACATCGGATGAGAAAATAAATTTTATGCTAAAGCCATCGGCTGCGGCAATGAAAATTGGCATGATGAGATTTGGACGTTACTCATTGACCATATTCGATAGAACTATCATATATTTTGATCACAAAACAGTTTTAAGATTTTCATTTGTATTTTGAAATAAAATGGGATGGATAAGTGGATTTCGTTTTAAATAAGTCATACTTTGACAGTATTGAAACAAGTCATTTACACACAATATATCGAAGTAATGGAAACTTCGAACATAAATGTTCCTTCCCTTCTCAAATTTGAGATACAAGGTTTTTCTTAATTAAAACGCATGAATGAATTTACCAACTTAAAGACAGCTACATGAAGGTTGACAGCTCTCCAGCAGGAAATTCCAACATTACTGTCAACCTTCATGTAGCTGTCTTTAAGTTTGTAAATTCATTCATGCGTTTCAATTAAGAAAAAACTTTTATCTCAAATTTGTGAAGGGAATGAACATTTATGTTCGAAGTTTCCATTACTTAGATATATTGCGTGTTAATGACTTGTTTCAATACTGTCAAAGTATGACTTATTTAAAACGTAATCCACTCACCCATCCCATTTTATTTCAAAACACGAATGAAAATCTTAAAACTGTTTTTGTGATCAAAATATATGATAGTTCTATCGAATATGGTCAATGAGTAACGTCCAAATCACATCATGCCAATTTTCATTGCCGCAGCTTGAGCACAATTTTAATTTCGCAGCCGATGTCATGACCATCTAATAAGTAGCCGCGGCCGTTGTCTTGAGCCGTTTTTCCAACCTCACTCGAATTTAAACGTTGATAAAAATGTTGTATGTTCATGTGGGATGCTGCAATTTGGAATAACCGAAGAGAAATGATTAACAAGGGCTGTTTGTAAAACATGCATGCCCCCCTATATGGGCTATAAGTTGTAGTAGCAGCCATTGTGTGAATACGTTTTTTGTCACTGTGAACAATGGTGGTGGTGGTGGTGGTGGTGGTGGTGGTGTTGTTGGTGGTGGTGGTGGTCAAAAATGCAGTTAGCCTTACATTTGGTAAAATTTAAATATATTACAAGGGTTGCAAATGCTGTAACAAAAAGAACATGCATAAACGGTAGTTGTTTCCCTTGTTTGAACCATGCTAAATCCTTAAAATGCCTATTTCCAGTAACTGTGACCTTCACCTGTGACCTTGACCTTTGACCTAGTGACCTCAAAATCAATAGGGGTCATCTGCGAGTCATGATCAATGTACCTATGAAGTTTCATGATCCTAGGCCCAAGCGTTCTTGAGTTATCGTCTGACAACCACCTGGTGGACGGACCGACAGACAGACCGACATGAGCAAAGCAATATACCCCCTCTTCTTCGAAGGGGGGCATAAATATTTCAATAAAATGATGTTCATATTTATCTTTGGTCAAAATCATGTGTAATTAGAGTTTGACAGAGAGAGTGGTGAATTTTGTTTGATTTTTGACCACATTTTAACCGATTTCTTTAAAAGTAAGCAGCTAGGAAGGTAAGGATTACGTTCATAAAGTCATTCTTACTTAGGCCTAAAAAAAAAAATCGTTTGTTTCCACTGACATGGCCAAAAAAATTAGGGTAGGTAGGTAGGCAAATAATTTTATTTTTAAAAATAATTTTTTTTTTTGAAATTGTCGTACATGGTGCATTTTCTTCTCATGTTTTGTGTATTACTGTATGTACAATAAATTTGATGATGTCTGTAATGCTATATGACTATATTTAAATGCTTTTATGAAATAAAAACTTGCTGTTCATTAATATTGAATGTGTTGCTTTCCTTAATTCCGAGTTTAATGTTGACTTCTGGCAACGGCTTAAATATACCATTTTATGACCAATAAAAGGCATAAATATAACAAGTCACAGAGAGCTTGACCCTCAGTGTCTATAGGGATTCAGTGTTGTTATACTTTCTGGTCCTTTGGGTTCATGCAGTGTATTCTATATTATTTATTATTTATAATATATTAAATACCTCAAAAGCAGTGCTACGGGAACGCCAGTGGTGTTGCATTTAACATTATCACCATGGAAAGACCCAATCAAACCGGATGTGCTTTTATATTTCTTGGATACAGTTAATGTTCCCAAAGGACCACATTTTCAGATTATATTATGTACTGGTGGCGTGGGGTCTATCTACCCATGAATTTCAGGAACAGAACAGAAAATTTATTACGACTTGTATTATATACATACAATTACACACACAAAAATCAATAAACAAGCACAAAATCAAATCACACCAAGCACAGAAAAGCAGACATTTAATGCTTCTTGTATCAAACTATACTTATAAATTTAAACAAGAAATGTGTTTGTTAGAAACACCATGTCCCCTACTGCGCCGCTTTGAAGCTAAATCTTTGACCTTGAAGGATGACCTTGACCTTTCACCACTCAAAATGTGCAGGTCCATGAGATACACATGCATGCCAAGTATGAAGTTGCTATCTTCAATCTTGCAAAAGTAATTGCAAATGTTAAAGTTGGGGCAAACAAACAAACAAACAAATGAACCAACATACAGGGCAAAAACAATATGTCCCCCACTATAGCACTATGACTGTGCTTGCCCTGAAAATGATAACATTTTTACTTATTAAATATAACTAGAATTTTGACATGGACAATTATGCTTGGACAGAGACAAATACACTATATATACAGTAGACAAAATGAAAAATGGCTGAACTGTTTGCAGTCAGAAGTCCTACCATAATGATCATCTTTACATTCAGCTGTGAAAGTTGAAGCAAAATTTGTCAAGCAGAGGAGTTGAACACACACAATTTTGTAATAATAAATTCAAAAGTGAAAAAAAAGACAAAGGACCATAATCCTGCCAGAAATAATTCTAGGCAATATTCATTTCTTGGAGATCCAATGTAACAGTTTAGTAGAGATGCACCCAGTCGTTAAAGAGGATTTTAAAACATGAAATCTTTAAACTTTTTATTCCATTGTGGAAAAAAAATTGCTATCTTGAATTGCCAATTACAAAACCATCCAGCAAGCTATTAAAACAGTCAGTTGCAGACCATTTGAATGACTTAAAATTGTCAAAACGTTGGCAAAGACACAAACTGGTATTACTTTTTCCTTCAACAGTACAGTCAAGTTACCATTACCGGATCAGTAGCGTAATTAAGTTGTGCTGGTGAAAAACAATGAACGGTTTGAGACTTCTTTAACACCAGTTTGATTAAAAATTACCGTTGCTAACTGATTCAGCACATTGTCTTATTTTTACACGCAGACAAAATCTTAAACATGAATCAAAACTGAAATGGACTTTTGCATGCCGAAAGACTACTAAATGGCCTTTAAAATAATGGGTAAACTTCTTACTTTCCAACAGAGTTATAGCAAGTGGCCACAAAAAATGTTCAACCTCGATTTGGAAACGAGACAGAAGTCAACAAAGTCGTATATACATGTCAGCAAAACATACCGAAATGTTTGACAAAGAGACGCTCCAATTACGACTCAATCAATGCGTTTAAATAATAGGCCTTGAAGATGCTATGTGCAAAATATCATCTAACAATATCAACTATTTATCGCAAAACGCAGTCTTGAACATCAAAGTGATCCGCTATGCGTAATGATCCGGTAATGGCGCTGGGCGCCGCCATCTTGTTTATGTTGAAAGTTTAATGTACGGCGCCGATAACGTTGAACGCTTATTGAGCGCGCCGAAAAATACGCGGTCCGATTTTTTTCGAATTTTGGGCTCAAAAAAGATTAGGACCGGCGGCAAAAAATTAGGTAGGGTCGGGCCACCGGAAACAAACAACTTTTTTTGTTACGCCTTAGGCTCTCAAAGAACACGCGCAAATCTGCTCAATTCAATACGTAAAATATAAAGAATAGGGAAATACTTACACTCCGCTTTTACCCGACATGTATACGCTTCCGCAGCCAATGGATTAACCGCAGACGATGCGTTAGTCGATTGCACGGTGTGGTTCAGTCTACTCGCGAAGTTGAAGCATTTTAGATGAGTATCGTTTGAAAATGGAAAGATAAAAACATGATTTGATTTATATCTGAGTGGATCTGTCTATAATCAGATTCATAGGCGTATTTTGCTTTATTATGTTTGTGACACTGTACAGTTTACTAAAATAGCATTTAACTGAGGATGTCAAATGCAAGATATTGAAAGGTAAACAAATTATTAAAACTTCGTTTAATACATCATTAACACAACAACAACACAAAATCATGTTTGTTTATATTTGTTAATGTGTTCCCCATATGATATTTTATTAAAATATTACTGTATTAAACTTACATGTAATACTCTTAAAGAGGTTAAGATTAAATGGTGTATTTAAGAACCTATAGATTTTTGCAAGTTTAATAAGCATGTGAAAGGGTATTAACTAAACATTGTCTTCATTGTAAGAAGAAATAAATGCAGCACTTTATAATATAAAAATGCTGTCAAATGTGCACTTAAAAACAATTTTAATTCTGTTAAATAATCATATTTATAATGCTTCATTTTTCCCAATTTCCTGGTTTATCTAGCTATTTTTCCCAATGTTATGTTTTTTTTCGCTAATTTTCCCAATCCAAATGGCACAGGCTGTAACAAATAAGAGCAAAAAAATCACTAAATTATGATTGTATGTTTAAGTCAGCCTTTGTATGTTGTATGGAATTCACAGTCAATGGTAGGGAACTATGAATGAAATGAATTTATATTGCACTCAATAAAAATACATCAATCAAGTTATCAATAGAATTGTTTGCAGTCACATTCAATTTTCATTTAGATTTCCATAACTTAAAATTCATCAAATACACATTTCTAAGATGAATTGGTTTAAACCAAGCCAAGCTATCAAACTGCCACAATAGGTTTCCGATAGTAAACTTGGTCTTTTTTTATTTTTTTAATTTTCATTTCCAAATGCTTGGGAACTGTGTAAAGGGTTGTGTTGAAAAGCAAGACCACTTTTATAATAAAATGCTTGAATGTTTTATATACTACATTATCCTGTATGAATTTGATTTAAAATTGTACAAATAAAGTTTTTCCAAAAATGAGGTTATATATTCCACTGTTTGTAAAGAGATGACAATAAAACTTTCTCAAATATTGTTTATTAGGTTTAAATGCTTACTGTCAACATAAAATTTAACACTTTATTGAAAACTATTTACTTTTGAAAAGATAAGGCTTCCAACTGTACATTAGAGTGCAAACACTTGATATCTCGTTTAAATTCATTATCATTATTATTCATAGTTTCTGTAGGATTTCAAGGAACTATGCAATATGATCTGTGTTTACTTAATTATCACATACAAGTGGATTCCTTTTAACAACTATGTTATATCATTAGTTCTACTTTATGATAATGCTTAAAATTCAACAAAAGAAAATGCAAAACACCAATAGCATTTTAATTAACAGTTTTAAAATACATGGACAAAAATATACAGTGAGACTTGTCACTGAAACCAGAGAAAAATCAAATCCCTGTCTTAATGGCATATAAATCCCAACATTTTCCATCTTATTTTATATACAAACAAGAGATGTGTTTGTCAAAAGCACAATGCCCCCTACTGCGCCGCTTTGAAGCCATTTATTTGACCTTTGACCTTGAAGGATGACCTTGACCTTTCACCACTCAAAATGTGCAGCTCCATGATATACACATGCATGCCAAATATCAAGTTGCTATCTTCAATATTGCAAAAGTTATGACAAATGTTTAAGTTTTGGGACAGACACACAGACACACACATACAATGACAGACAGGCCAAAAACAATATACCCCCAATCTTTCGATCCGGGGGCATAAAAAAAGAGAAACCAAACATTGTCAAATTAGAAAACAGAACATTTGTTAATAAATGTGACCTTATTGAATCTTAAAAGCCATTAATAAGCCTATCATGTACAACTTTGTTATACTCAGAGACCTGAACATGACGTTATCAGCAGGATATAATAACCCGAATATAAAATGATGATTACTGCAATATTTGTCAACTGTTTATGTTTCATATTACTTTCAGCAAATTTAACAGTGCCTAGCTAGAATAAGCTTTTTTTTCTTGTCTATCTTATCCGAGCTGGTTTTACATGTACTTTGATTTTCTTACCCACCTCAGCCTAGCTGGTATAACCTCAATTTTCTTGCCTGCCTTATCCAAGCATATATAACCTTGATTTTCTTGCCTGCCTTATCCTAGCTGATATAACCTTGATTTTCTTGCATGCCTTATCCTAGCTGATATTACCTTGTCTTTCCTGCCTGCCTTATCCTAGCTGATAATTTATTTCCTTGATTTTCTTATCTGTCTTATCCTAGCTGATATTTCCTTGATTTTCTTATCTGTCTTATCCTAGCTGATATTTCCTTGATTTTCTTATCTGTCTTATCCTAGCTGATATTTCCTTGATTTTCTTGCATGCCTTATCCTAGCTGATATTACCTTGTCTTTCCTGCCTGTCTTATCCTAGCTGATATTACCTTGATTTTCTTATCTGTCTTATCCTAGCTGATATTTCCTTGATTTTCTTATCTGTCTTATCCTAGCTGATATTTCCTTGATTTTCTTATCTGTCTTATCCTAGCTGATATTGTCTTGATTTTCTACCTACCTCAGCCTAGCTAATATTACCTTGATTTTTTTGGGTACCTTATCCTAGCTGGTATTACCTTGATTTTCTAACCTGCCTCAGCCTAGCTAATAACATTGATTTTTATGCGTACCTTATCCTAGCTGGTATTACCTTGATTTTCTTACCTGTCTCAGCCTAGCTGATATAACCTTGATTTTCCTGCCTGCCTTATCCTAGCTGATATTACCTTGACTTTCTTGCCTGTCTTATACTAGGTGATATTACCTTGATTTTCTTGCCTGTCTAATCCTAGGTGACCTTGGTTTTCTTGCCTGTCTAATCCTAGCTGGTATTACCTTGACTCTTGTCTGCCTTATCCTATCTGGTATAACATTGACTCTTGTCTGCCTTATCCTAGCTGATATTACCTTGACTCTTGTCTGCCTTATCCTAACTGGTATTACCTTGACTCTTGCCTGCCTTATCCTAGCTGGTATTACCTTGACTCTTGTCTGCCTTATTCTAACTGGTATTACCTTGACTCTTGTCCGCCTTATCCTAACTGGTATTACCTTGACTCTTGCCTGCCTTATTCTAACTGTTATTACCTTGACTCTTGTCTGCCTTATTCTAACTGATATTACCTTGACTCTTGTCCGCCTTATCCTAGCTGGTATTACCTTGACTCTTGTCTGCCTTATCCTAGCTGGTATTACCTTGACTCTTGTCTGCCTCATCCTAACTGGTATTACCTTGACTCTTGTCTGCCTTATCCTAACTGGTATTACCTTGACTCTTGCCTGCCTTATTCTAGCTGATATTACCTTGACTCTTGTCTGCCTTATCCTAACTGGTATTACCTTGACTCTTGCCTGCCTTATTCTAACTGATATTACCTTGACTCTTGTCTGCCTTATCCTAGCTGGTATTACCTTGACTCTTGTCTGCCTTATCCTAACTGGTATTACCTTGACTCTTGTCTGCCTTATTCTAGCTGATATTACATTGCCTCTTGTCTGCCTTATCCTAGCTGATATTTCCTTGACTCTTGTCTGCCTTATCCTAACTGGTATTACCTTGACTCTTGCCTGCCTTATTCTAGCTGATATTACCTTGACTTTCCTGTCTGCCATATCCTAGCTGGTATTACCTTGATTTTCTTTCCTGCCTCAGCCTTGGTAAGGGTTAGGTTGAGGGTGGTAATTGTGTCAAGGCCATCTTCCTTGCACACTTTGCGGATCAGGTCTTCAGTGATGTACCGCACTCCTCCACCTGCCGGACCATTCTGCCCAGGAACTAAAATACAGGACAGAAGCTACAGCTCAGTGCAGTCAATACTACAGAGAACATTCCTACATACACCCAGATGAAATGGATTCAACTAAAGCTATGTCACAGACCTAGACATCATCTTGATACAACATCTGACCAAGTTTGGTGAAGATCGGATGAAAACAACTTTGATTAGAGAGCGGACACTTAAGACAGACCGACCGACCGACCGACAAACAGACAGACCGACAGACAAGCTCACTCCTATAAACCCCCCTAAACTTCGTTTGTATGGACATAATTATAACATCCGAAGTGCATGGTAAATTGAATATAATGTATTATATTATGTATTGTATGTATTGAAATAACTATATTTAACTAGAAATGTTGTTTACTTATGATAGGTTGTATGTATATCTAATTTAAAGAGCAGATAAACAATTGGGCCAGAATTTACAACCCATAGAAAAATTAGACTTAGATTATCATTCAAGTAAAATACTTTTTACTTTCAAACAGTGCATGCTACAAATGTTGATTATGTCATTAATAAAGTTGTCTTAATGAAGAATGATGTATTAAGAGGATGTTAAATGTGAGCTTGACTCACCATAAGTGTACTTAAAGAAAGTTTCGGATTTAGAAACATTCTTTTTTAGACTAATAATTGGTAGGTTTATGCAAATTCAATCTATGAGAGCCTTGCGCAGCACATTCAATCTATGAGAGCCTTTGCGCAGCACATTCAATCTATGAGAGCCCATGCGCAGCACATTCAATCTATGAGAGCCTTTGCGCAGCACATTCAATCTATGAGAGACCATGCACAGCACATTCAATCTATGAGAGTCTATGCACAGCACATTCAATCTATGAGAGCCTATGCGCAGCACACATTCAATCTATGAGAGCCTATGCGCAGCACATTCAATCTACAAGTTCCTATGAGCAGCACATTCAATCTATGAGTTCTTATGAGCAGCACATTTAATATAAGAGTGCCTATGATCAGCACATTCAATCAATGAATGCCTATGAGCAGCACATTCAATCTATGAGAACCTATGAACAGACAATCAATCTATGAGTTCCTATTAGCAGCACATTCAATCTATGAGTTCCTATGGGCAGCACATGAAATCTATGAGTGCATATAAACAGCACATTCAAACTATGAGTTCCTATGAGCAGCACATTCAATCTATGAGTTCCAATGAGCAGCACATTCAATCTATGAGTTCATATGAGCAGCACATTCAATCTATGAGAGCCTATGAGCAACACATTCAATCTATGAGTTCATATGGGCAGCACATTCAATCTATGAGTACCTATGAACAGAACATTCATTTTATAAGTTCCTATGAGCAGCACATTCAATCTTTAAGTGCCTATGAAAAGCATTTTCAATCTATGAGTTCCAATGAGCAGCAAATTCAATCTATGAGTTCCAATGAGCAGCACATTCAATCTATGAGTGCCTATGAGCAGCACATTCAAACTATGAGATTGTATGAGCAGCACATTCAATCTTAGAGTTTCTATGAGCAGCAAATTCAATCTATGAGTGCCCATGAGCAGCACATTCAATACAGGGACCGAATTTAACCTATTATGGCACTTGAATTTTTTTGCATGTTGATTTTTGAGTCACTTGGAAAATGAAAAACTTACTTGCATTTGGGGATTTATATATTTTTTATTTAAAACAATACATTTCTTTTACCATATTGCTTAAAATTGTACATGATATGCTGGCTACTTAAAAAGCATAATCATTGGAACAAAACAGTTATCTCAATAATTATAGGCATGGACACGCATTCAATATTCAGCAATTGTGACTTGAAACTCAAAATTGTTTAAAACAAGCTTGAACTTCAGTTTCCATTTAAAAGGCTAAATGCAACCTTTTAAAATTTTCAGCAAAAATTGTTGCTATTATTTTCCTCTGAAAAAGAAGTTTTTTCGTTAAAACTCACAATGCTCCTTAAATTCATAAAACAAATGCATTTATTCCGTGAAATTTTTCTTTGATTGATGACTGTTTTTGATCGTGCAGACTGAAAGATTTTTAGAAAGGCCCTATAAGGCCGGGACACTTATTAGCCGCAAGCACCTAGCGAACCATAGCTCGTACCAGAGTAGCTTCCCTTGAATCTTACAACAACAAAAACAACAACAATGGCGGCAGAATGTGTTTATGCAATTCCTAAACACTTTAATTTTTTAATTTTAGCAAGATTTTGATCTTTAAGATGGGAGTTGTGATTATAAAAAGTAATTTTATCTCTCAATACTAAAAGGATTTATGGAAAAACAGGTTTGAGAAATCTGAAATTTCTACTCGCAGAAAATTGCAAGCTTTATATTTTTCAACATGCTATCCATAAATCTCGCTTGCATTTTGTGAGTATGCCAGCTAAGTTTCGGTACCTGATTCAATCTATGAGTTCCTATGAGCAGCACATCCAATCTATGAATGCCTATGAGCAGCACATTCAATCTATGATTGCCTATGAGCAGCATATTCAATCCATGAATGCATATGAGCAGCACATTTAATATATGAGTTCATATGAGCAGCACATTCAATCTATGAATGCATATGGGCAGCACATTCAATCTATGATTGCCTATGAGCAGCACATTCAAGCTATGATTGCCTATGCGCAGCACATTCAATCTATGAGTTCCTATGAGCAGAACATTCAATCTATGAGTTCCTATGAGCAGCACATTATATCTATGATTGCATATGAGCAGCACATTTAATATATGAGTTCATATGAGCAGCACATTCAATCTATGAGTTCCTATGAGCAGAACATTCAATCTATGAGTTCCTATGAGCAGCACATTCAATCTATGATTGCCTATGCGCAGCACATTCAATCTATGAGTTCCTATGAGCAGAACATTCAATCTATGAGTTCCTATGAGCAGTACATTCAATCTATGAGTGCCTATGAACAGCACATTTAATATATGAGTTCATATAAGCAGCACATTCAATCTATGAGTGCCTATGAGCAGCACATTTAATATATGAGTTCCATTGAGCAGCACATTCAATCTATGAGAGCCTATGGGCAGCACATTCAATCTGTGAGTGCCTATGAGCAGCACATTCAATCTATGAGTACCTATGGGCAGCACATTCAATCTATGAATGCATATGACCAGCACATTCAATCAATGGGTTCCTTTGAGCAGCACATTCAATCTATGAGTACATATGAGCAGCACATTCAATCTATAAGTGCCTATGAGCAGCAAATTCAATCTATGAGTTCCTATGAGCAGCACTTTCAATCTATGAGTGCATATGAGCAGCAAATTCAATATATGAGTTCCTATGAGCAGCACATTCACTCTATGAGTGCATATGAGCAGCACATTCAATCTATAAGTGCCTATGAGCAGCAAATTCAATCTATGAGTTCCTATGAGCAGCACATTCAATCTACATGTATGAGTGCATATGAGCAGCTTACCAGGTGAAGGCAGTAGACTGCGTCTCTGTGGTGTGCCAGGGGAGATTGCCCTGCGTTGTGGGCTGACAGGTCCGGGACTGGCCCCACCTGGCCCCAAGCTGAGCTGTACACGGCGTGGGATATCCTCGGCAGAGCGTGTTGGGCCGCCTTTACTGAGGGTGGACTTGGCATTTCCAGGGGAACCCTTGCTGGTCTTGGGTACTGGCAGGTTGGACTGCCCTGCCCTTGGTGTCCGCTTCATGACCGTGGGGGATGGGGAATATCACAGATTGGGCTTTGATAATGGCATCTGAAATTTTGGGAGCATCTGAATAACAGTTTAGAATATGCTAAGTAAGGGTATCACGTTTAAACGATGGTGTTTCGTGTTTTGCTCAAAAACATTTACAAAAACAGTAAACATTCAAACGACTGTCAGTGTCAACAGAATCCATTTTAATTTATTACATTACGATGTTGCAAAACTCATTAAAAGCTGCTGAAAAAGACTCGTATTTGTATCACGTGCGCCAGATGGCCATTATTGACAGTACCGTGGACATAACAATACACCTGTACGACCTAGACATCTTGAATATTTAACCCGCATCGGCACGAAGTGCTCGGGAAACGTTTCCCGCTATTTCTTGCATGATCATGCCCCTAATCGTCTTGAACATTCAACGCGCGTCAGCATGAAGTGCATGAGAAAATTTCCCGCCGTTTATTCATAGATATTCATTTTTAATTTAATGAACAGATACTCGTTTTGATGTACATCTTGTTAAGTAAAACAATAAAAAAATTAACACCGGTGTACTTTTATTGAAGAAATGTGAGTTAAATATTAATTCATCTTTGTTACAAAATATAACGGCATGTAAGTAGAAAACGCGTAACCAAATGGTTAGACAACGACGAGAACAGTTGGTTTTAATATGACGTCATTGTGCGAATGAGTTATGAACTAAATATAACTTCCAGAAATAATCACTACTTTCAGTTTGGAAATGTGATGGCACTGATGCTTTTAAAACGGACATATGGATACCGTTTAAACGGTATCGTTTCGTTTATTTCATTTCTTTTAATGCTAAGTATATCATTCTGTGAAACATGTGAACAACTGACTGAACAATTTTACATCTCTATGGGCTTTATTTACATTATTTAACATCTAAAATACAAGACAGATTTAAATCATAAATGACTGGAGTTTGTTTATTGGTCAAATTTTGGGTTTAAATTTCTGCCAAAAATTACCCAATGTCAAAAAGTATATATTTTTCACAAATTAATACCTTCAATTCAAACAAAAACTAGTTTTTTAATAATTGCAACATTTAGTTTGCTTTTTCACCCTGAGCTCTATAAGTTGAACCTAGGTAAATATGATACAGAAAACATGTTTATTCTGAATTGTTAAGTATTTGTTTGAAAAAAAACAACAACAAAAATACCAATTTCTAAATGTATACTATTTTTGCAATCCAAAGTGCCACAGACCCATTCCCAAAGCAACAATCTGGATGCAACACTTAAGTCAGGAAACAATCTATTTAAATGAGCCTTAATAAGCTACAAACTTGATAAGTACTTCGTTAGCTAAAACATAACCTACCCAGGAAAGTCTTACATACCAATGTGATGTAGTAACAAATACAACTCTAAATACATGCAATCGTGAATTACATAAAATTCCACCTAGATAAACATTCTAATCAATAATCCATTTAAACCTATGATAAAACCATTTGACTTCTTTCATAATATTTCAACCAGTGTTACTATAAACCAACTGAATGCTAAATAAACGTATAACTCCAATATTTCACCGACAAAATCTATGACTCAATAGAAAGGCTCAATAGACTTATCAGTCTTATAGAAGCTGCACAATGTAAACTGATAAGCATTGCATGATGTTCGTATACTGTTAGTTTTCAAAATAAAATAAAAAAATACATACAATAAATTCTGAGTAAAATGCAATGATGCAAAAACTTTGTTGTTTTTGTGTATGTTTTTTTCAAAATCACAAATTGTTTACAATAAGCAACTGAACATTCCTTTCCAGTTGGTTAATTCTTACATTTGATTTCATGTACATGAAACTTGAATTTGCTATTGAAAAATTATTTAGCAATTGTTAAATATATTATAGATCTTTAAGTTTTATATACAAATCACAAACAACATTCTTTATATACAAAAATATTATTAGGTTAATTAAGATTTTTGTCAAGTTAATAATAATGCAGTACACATACTTTAAGTTATAAAAGTCATAGAAAGGTTCTATTTGATATGACATCATTATTTTCAAAAAACAATACGGCACAGTGCAACAATCACTTGTTCAGTACCCCTGTATATAGTTGTTGAGTAAACCAATTAATCCGTTGACCAAGTATGTCAAGTGCTATCTAAAAATTTAAAACATCCATAACTTATCCTGATAGATTTGTCTTAATAGATTGATCTCTAGCTGGCTGACTGCCAGTACTACACCCTGGCCAATTTTATTACAAACTGATTGAAGTTACAATCAGCTTGTCCCATAAAATTGCTAATGGCAGCAATTTCAATCATAATGACCGATATTTTTAACTAATACTTATCAGACAGCACATTGAAAGTGTCAAATGCAATTCTCATTATTAACACTCTTTCGTTATAAATGCCTTTTCGCATGTTAACTTTTTAATTAAAAAACAGTTTTATTTTGTAGATGAAAAAAACAACAACAAAACATTAAAGATATATATAAACAAGAAATGTGTTTGTCAGAAACACAATGTCCCCTACTGCACTGCTTTGATTAAAAAAAAAAATTAATTATCATTTGGCAGGTTCAGATGATTTCTCCCTTTAAAGCTTTTTACTTCCCTTGGATTTGTTTTTTTTACCTTTGACCTTGAAGGATGACCTTGACCTTGACTTTTCACCACTCAAAATGTGCAGCTCCATGAGATACACATGCATGCTAAATATAAAGTTGCTATCTTCAATATTGCAAAAGTAATTGCAAAATGTTAAAGTTTGACGCAAACAAACAAACAC
The DNA here is from genome assembly GCF_020536995.1 of Dreissena polymorpha. Classification (NCBI taxonomy): domain Eukaryota; kingdom Metazoa; phylum Mollusca; class Bivalvia; order Myida; family Dreissenidae; genus Dreissena; species Dreissena polymorpha. The sequence continues at coordinate 96,773,107 of NC_068363.1, forward strand.
ACGAACAAACAAACAAACCAACAGACAGGGCAAAAACAATATGTCCCCCACTATAGTGGTGGGTGACATAAAAAATATGCAAACATGGCAGCAGAGCTCCACATAACTTTTTAAGCCAATTCTTATTTAAATCCTTGATTTACAATTGAATTCTTAAAAACAAACATCAAATGATTTTTTACTATTGCAAAGTTCATGCTCACATTTTAATGGTTAATGATACACTTAGCCAACATGTTGGGTTTTTTAAGGGTCCATTAACGTACTTTTAAATGATATCACATTGCTAAAACTAGTGCTCTATGCATCATTTTGATTGTTGCAAACAAATTGTGGAGTCATATCAGCATTTGGGCTAACAGAACAAAAAAATATGGTGTGACACTTGTGGTGGTAAAGAGATACTTCAGTATTATATAATTTTCTTTTGAATCTACTTTTTCATTAAATGGTAAATTTTCTAGCAAAAATATATGAAGATTAAGCAATAAATGTTGCCTTTAGAGTGTCCATACGCTATTTTTTTAACTTTACCTATATGCAGTGACCTAGTCCACGCTATTTCCTAGGCATTTTGTGAAAAAATGTAATTTTGGAATTGGGTATTTTTTTGGCACTTAAAGTCCACTAATATTGGAAAAATAAATTTAATATAACTCAATATAATAATTCATTATTAGAAGAGCAAACTCATAAAAATTAAATTTATAAACTTTGTTAGATGTAATTAAAATAAAATTGAGAAATAATAAGACACTTCCTTCTAAGAAAAAACAAATATTGATATTGGGAATGTTTTTTTAAATGTCACTTTGGGAATAGGTCCATTTAACGGTCAAGATGGTAAACAAATACAAAGTTATTCAAATAGTGGGAAAGCATGAGTCAATGCTTCATTAATTGAAAAGAAACATAAGTTTTGAAATTAAGTTGTTTTTACTGTTATAGAAAGAATCATACTTTGAATAATCAGAAATTGTTTTGGGGATTTATATCACAGCAATCTTTATAAACTTAACCAAATTTGTTTTAGAATATCATTGTTGTTTCATGATTATACAATGTATTATGTATAATCATATTTGAAACACAATGATCAAGTGCATCTGAAAAAGAATGTCCTATCATTTACAAATGCAATCTTTAAATGAAGTTAAGAAGACATTTATATATATATACACATATGTTCAGGTAAGATGGTCATGCAAAAATACATGTTATACATGTAAGTACATTTACTTAAAATGTATAAGTCAGTGTTAGTCTCTAAGTGAACTCTTTCAAAGAATGGTCCATATATAAGGTACGGACTGTCTTTATAAAAATCCAGTATGGCCTAGTTGCTGACAGCTGTCCAATTAATAAATTGTGAAAAGGAACGTTGAAGAAATTACATCTATAGACTGACTATCAATAATAACTTATTCCCCGTACGAAAAATTCTGGCGTAAACCAGCTGGTTTTGAGGCGTAAAATAGAATTACGTGTCTTTTACGCCCGTAAAGCTGGCGAACACGTAAAACATTTGCAAATCCTGGCGTAAAATTGTCCAGACTAAAGAAAACCAGACGGATTTTTAAAAACCAGGCGTAAAATTGAACCTAGAAAATTTGGATATCAAGGGATTGTAATTAGACCATTTTTGGATTGACTCTTTATGAAACATTCTAAAGTGGAAAGTTAATATTTCTTAATAATTGGGCAAATAACATAAATTATACTCATTTTTGTCGGTTCTGATCTTTTTAAGGCTAATTTGCAGGAGCTTATTTCAAATAATCTACCAAGTAGAAAAAATAATTTCATATTTATTAAAACAATATACAATATTTAATAATATAGTAATTGCAAAATGGATACGACATACATAAGTAAATGTCAAAAAAGTAGGTTCGTTGCAGATAAAAAGGCAAAAGCAACGCATGTCAGTATAGACGTTTTGTTGCTAGTATCAGATGGAAACGTTGGGCGTTTTATGCCTGATTGGTGATGACCTTACATGAAACAGCTATTCAGACAGTGATTTTGATGAATCGATATAAATCAATAATTGTTTGGCATGGCTGTTAAAAAAACTACGCAATTTAGGAGATAAAAATAATATTATTAAATTATTTTATCTATTGCTGTCTTTCACGCTTTCCTTTTACTTAATACCTTTGTCTGACAGCTCTTTTGTTAGATGAACAATTATGGCATAAATTTATTTTTATATAGTAGGAAATTAACATTTACCATAATTTTAAGTCTGAGAGATTACCATGCATTACAAATCTATTTTTGTCTTTTACGCCTTGTTTTCCAATCAAAACCAGCTGGTTTTTGCTCAATTTACGCCTTAAAACCAGGCGGCTGATTTCGTACAGGTTGAAATTATGCTCAGACTACCAGAAAAGTTGGGAATAGCCTAAATAGGGTAAACAACACCAATTTATAAAAGTGGTGAATAATTCTGTAGGAATAACCCTCAATAATTTGATATAAAAAAGTGCTATTAAACAGAAATTAAGTTAATGGAGTGAAATAAATAAATCAATAATCTAACTTTCAATATGGCTATCAAAAAGGCAAAGTACAGTTGATTGATGCTGATTGCGTTTTTATTCTTAACAGTCAATAATAAATAAAAAATTGAATTTAGGACAAAATTGTACTATATCTTACTTGATTATGTCAATGTTTTGACTCACTTTAATCAAGCACTGTTATGGCAAAAAAATGTTTCACAAAATATCATTTGGAATATGGTCACAGCAATACAGTACACATCTGATAAAGCTGCAGTTAAAATTAAATCTTAAACCTCTAAGACTGACTATAGAAAACTGAACATACACTGTAGTATTAATACAAGGTGACCCATGTTCAAGCATTTTGTTTGTAGAATTCATAAACAACGCTTCAGAACATATAGACTTTAATATTGATAGTATTAAAACACTTAACAACATACATTTTGGACCCCGTTGGAAATAAGTTTTGTACGATCTTTCGTCAAAACTTTACAGGTTATCCAGTGCACTTTTATATCTATATTTCAATATAATTTAATTTTGACCAATAAGTGTGATAAAGTGTAATAGAATATAAACCATATATATATATATATTACCAGGTATTTTCTCAATATCAACAATATGTCGACAATCAATGTTAAACAAACTCGAACACAACAGATTAATGTCTTATTATATGACTTATACTAGTAAAACAGTTCTGATAAAAAATTTTTTTAGACACATTAATTACAATTTCAATTACAATTTCTACCTAGAAGGAAACTTATAGACATAGTAACACTCGATTGGTCATTGTCAGCTTGTGTACTACTTTAAAGTACCCGGGGTAGTAAAATTTACCTAGGTTATGAAAAATATACTTAAACGTACCAGGGAATACTATTGCTAAATTGCTTGTTGTCTGCTCATTCTTTCAAACAAATTATGCTCATATTTATGTCAATATTCTGTTCAATTGCCTCTATATTTATCAAAATACTAATATGAAATACTTATCTAAAACAAAAACACACTTTCAGTAAAATTAAGAATTCCTGGATTGACAAAAACTTATCGTTTTACGGTATTCTGTAGCTCATTTTATTACATCAGATTTTGGGCCGGTATAAAACTTGGGTACAGTCTTTTATTGGCCTGAGGTATGTTTAAGTATATTTTCCATACCCGGGGTACATTGTTATATACTTAACAGCACCTGGGGTACTATAGGTAGTACCCGAGCCGACAATGACCAATCAAGCCCATGATAGTAACAATAATAACTGATGATCATTAAGTAATTTACCTTTTTAATTGCATAATTAGTTGTTATATAAAGGTTAAAGTTAACTTGGCCTGGGTAATTTGAATGTGACAAACGATTTAATAAGATTTATTTATAATGTTTATTACCAAGATAATTATACACAAATATAGAATTTGATTGTCAGAAAAGTTGTTTATGTTTATATTTTATAAAATATGTACCTAAGCAATATGACAGACTCTGGGTTATGGTCAGTGGTTTCAACTTTAGCAGTCATTGACAGTGTTGTTTTTGTTTTTTTGTCAAATTTAGAGGCAAATTTTGCTCCATGCCCAATTTTAAAAGTATACATTTTTCCCAAATGACTTTCTTAATTTGCAATTGAAGGAATCTCAATTTTTACTGGAACTTCATAAGGTTTTGGAAACCAGGAGTCAAATGACAATGTTGTCAGGGTTCAAATGAATTTTTCAGATGTCAAAATGTTATAGTAAGAATTATTTCATTTCTGCATATGCTTTAAATGCTCCTTGCCCGGCTTCTTTCAGTAAACAGTGCTAATACGTACATGACTATGATCAAAGACCTATAGAATACACAGATTGGACACTGTCGTCTTCGCTATAGCGATATGTGATAATATCTTACGGCGGACGCGAGTCACGTGACATTGATTTTGGAGATGCCGGTGTACCTGTAGATTCTTCTCTGTTCCAGCTACTGTCGGCCATTTTGTTTTAAAGCAATCTATTATGGGCAAAGTCGGTCGCCGCAAACAGACATATTGAATATATTTTTTGTGTAAATAAAAATAAGTTTTTTATTTTCTTTGTTGATAATGCTTCAGGTTTTGGTAGTTATTATTCTTATGTATTATTAATTTATCGGAATTTGAAAGAGAACAATGGATTTGTTCATTTTCGATAATATTTGAAAAATTGAAAGGCCCAAACGATTTTTTTCAAAAACTTCTTCATTTCTCATCACATATTGATTTAGTAAGATGGTTATGCTAGGTGAGATGTTAATCTAGGTATGATTTATAAAAAGTAGACGAAAATAAGGCATTTTAAAGGATTTTGCCTTTGTACAATTTAATACTGTTATTTCATTCAATCATGTTCACACCTGTCGCCAAAGTGGTTTGTTTCTTTTTTTTAAACTTTTCTATTTCTCATCTTAAATCGTTGAATATGATTTTTATGCTAGGAGAGATGTTAATCTAAGTATAAATTACAAAAACGTAGAAGAAAATGTTCGATTTAAAGGAATTGGCCTTATACAATTTTGGTACAATTTTAAGCTCTTTTCCTCTGTTGTACACGATTGCTGTCAAACGTGTTTTTGTTCTTTTTGATAAACTTTTTCATTTTTCATCCCAAATAGATGAAGTCAGATTTTTATGCTTGGTGATATGTTTATCTAGGTTTTAATTCAACAAACTGGAAGAAAATGTTCATTTTAAAGGATTTTGGCCATGTACAAAGTTGGTACAATTTTTAGCTCTTATACCCTATTGTACACACCTGTCGTCAAACGTGCTTTGGTTCATTGTGAAAACATTTGTCATTTTTCATACAAACATAACATCTTCTTCACTCGCTAATTGATCCGCCAATTAACACGCGCATGAAATGTTTGGGGTTTGTTTTTTTTTCGCGAAATCCTAGTCCATGACACTTAGAGCTTTTATTAATTACCAATAGAAAAAAAACTTGGTTATAAACACAACTTTAATAACCTATAACTCATGAATAAGATCTAAATAAAAAATATAGAATTAAAAAATTGAAAAAATCCACAGATTCAATATTGAATAAGACTAACTGAAACTGTTTTTGGATCAAACGATAATAGCATTTATAATACTGTTATCAGGGATTTCAATAGACGCAGAATCCTGCGTTTTGACGCGAGCAAATTAAAAATGACTCGTTTTTGACGCAACTGCAAGACTCTGCTGTGCGTCATTTTGACGCATCGAAAAATTAGACCCCTGCATCAGTCAGTTAACATATCGAGTTCCATGGTAATTAATCCCGCTGTGCTTCTCATTGAAATTAATGTATCAGAATTTGAAACTCGGTCTATAATCGAAAGAATACTCCGGGTGTTGTTTATCTTATCTCATCTCTTCCAATACACATGTCACCGTCAAAATAGTGCCTTCGCAATAACTGGGTAATTAGCAGCCGTGATTACGTGATAATTGATTGACCATCCGATAATTGCAGAGTTTTTGCAGACTTTGCAGACGGCAAGGTTAAAGAAAGTCGGCAAAAATAAAGAAAAAACAAAATTTATCAAAGGTCTATTAATTACATAGATCTACTATTCAGTCCAGCGAGTTTTGTCAGTTTGTTAATCTACCGATAATTACGAGTAACACCCATATATCTTATATAAACTGGAATACCAGTTAATTTTTTTATACTAACAAGTCATAATACTACACATAAACATTGAGAAAACACATTACTTCGATTATATATAAATTGTCAGAGTAGAATTAAATTTCTACGTCATGACTTTCGACATTGTAAATCGCTGACATATTGTAAATTAAATTATAACCCGCATTTAATTCAAAGCTGGCAATCCAAATTACAAGTAATGGTGATTCAATAATGGAGAAAGCATTAACTGGATTTAACAAACATTTGATAAGGTTTGTTAAACCAGAAAACAAGAATGAAAATTTGGATTTTTAAATTTAAACCACTACAGGTAAGGCATTCTTAAGTGTACATATTTCGGACCTGTATAGTATTCGGATAAACAGTAATAGATATACTAGATGTTCCATGCATTTAGATTGTGTTTTGTTACAAAAGCTATCATAGGGATGATGATAAAATAATGACGATAAATATGTGATGAAAAGGTGCTGCCATATATCTTAAATTACTTAAATGTGTTAAAAGACTTAAATGTGTTATGATGAAGTAGATTTTAATGAGCATTTATTGTTTTTACAAATAAACATAGTATAGTGATAGAAATAATAAAAGATGTGAAATGAAAAACTTAATGTGGATATTGTTCGCACAAATTATTAATGTTTTGTCATTATCTTTGTGTACCATTAAAAAATGTTGTGTTATGTATCATGGTATTGTTATTTAATAAAGCAGTATAACTTTTTAAGATATTGTGTTACTCTTAGAGCATATGTTTATAAAAAATACATGAATAATACAGACAAAAACACAATAAACGCGCTTCGAAATTGACCCCAGCATTTTTCAATTTGACTCCTCAAAATTTCAGTGCAGGGGTCATTGACTCCTGGTTTTTAAAATCTATTGAAATCCCTGCTGTAATGTTGTTTTTATCAGAGACCTTGATCTATGTGTCCACATATATCTATCCGTTTTGAAATAATATTATTTTATAAGGTTTTATATGTTTGAATTAAAAATGTATACAAGAAAATTTTATCAGCAAAAGCCTTTCAAATTAATTATTCAACGGCATGTTCGCCGCGATTTGGAAATCCTTATAGCCCTATTACTTCAACGATAGCGGCATTATAAATTCTTATATAAGGTTAATAGAATCGAGATATTGTAAAAGCATAATTACTCATGTTTCTATGAAACTTTATTTTATAAAAATCAGATCATTATTGACCAAGTTACAGCCGCCTTTCTATAGCGCCGTACCATTTTCGCATAACTTTGCTTGATAATCGTAGCCGTTGCTACTGGACACTTCGCTATCTTATCGCAATCGTGATACATCGGCTATCTTTGGACTCCTCAGATTGATTTATGGAATAAATCGTCTGCTGATCCAAAGTGTTCTTATCAGTTTCTCGACCACGTGACCCCGCCGCAAGATAGCCCGATAAGGCGCGAAGTTTCCAATCTGTGTATTCTATAGGTCTTTGCTATGATTGAGTATAACACTTAAGATTTATGTAAATATAGATATTTGTTGGACTTTTTTTGTTTTTCAAATATGTCCCATTATTCTTTTTAAACATATGTTGACTCGCTTACCGTTAGTTGTTATTTGCACAATAGCAGACGTTGTGTTGATGTTTTAATAGATGTAATATCCCTGAAGATATAGACTATAGCTGCTGTTGCCAAGAACGCTTTCGTTCTTTTTTGCCCGACAAACTGTAACTATAACGATTTGAGAATTTTTTATTGCTATCAAAATTTTGCAAATTAACATTTTTTTTATTGATAGAGTGTATGGTACATGTACTTACTGTTATCTCCGAAGTATTCAATTAATTCCGTGTTAAATTAAACCTAATTGAATCGTATCCGCCATCTTGTTTCCGCATGAGTAGACAGGGAAGGTGAGGTTATTTTGCACTGTTTATTAAGAAAATAGCATATATTAAATGAAGTAGCTAATTCCATTAGAATCGAAACATAGAAACTTAGTTATTAAAAAATTTACATTTTTTATTATTTGTTTTTTTATCGCCAAAACTGATACATTTCTTACTTAAGTTATTTATCGGTGCTAGTGACCAAATTTGTTCGTGCAAATGTTCGACAAACAAGTATGGACAAGGACGTTACGTTGCACAAAATGTTCATATCGTGAATATTTATTATTTTATTCATAGATAATTGACGCATTGAATAATAACTTCTTCAATGTTCGTTTTTAAACAAATCGTCGGTATAAAATAGCAATAGTAATGACATTATGTAAGCGACAAAATAATAAATCTGGCTGTGACCCTTCTACTTAGCGAACTTTGGAGTTATCGCCCTTTATTTCTTACGGAATACCGTTAGGCGATCTTGGTTACACATTAAATCCAGAGGGCGACAATGCGATAGTACGATGACGACAGTGCGACACTACGTTACGATGGCGATAGTACGTTGTCGACAATGCGATAATACGATTACGACAGTACGAAAACGCGATAGTACGATGGCGACAATGCGAGAATACGATGACGACAGTGCGACAATACCATGGCGACAATGAGATAATACGATGGCGATATTGCGATAATACGATGATGACAGTGCGACAATACGATGGCGATAGTACGATGGCGACAATTCGATAGTGCGATAGTACAATAGCGACAATGCGATAATACGATGACAACAGTGCGACAAAACGATGGCGACAGTGCGAAAGTACGATGGCAACAATGCGATAATACGATTACGAAAGTTCGATGACGCGATAATACGATGGCGACAATCGCCATCGTACTATCGCAATGTCGTCATCGTACTGTCGCATTGTCGTCAACGTACTTTCGCATTGTCTTCATCGTGCTATCGCGTTGTCGCATTGTCGCCATCGTACTATCGCATTGTCGCCATCGTATTATCGCATTGTCGCCCTCTGGATTTTAATGTGTATGCCCTAACCACACTGGCCTAACGGAATTCCGTAATATTTTCTTTATTCAAAATATTAATGAGAGAGAACCAAGAAAATATTAAACTATAAGATATAATTGCTTAAATAATAATACAAAAATAAGTATAATTTTAGCATTATTAGCTTATTGTTACAATTGGAAATGTATTAATTTCGCTAATCGGGCCGATAGATCTATTTAAAGAACTTACGTGCCTTAAAGATTTCATTTTGATAGAATCAACTTCCATAAAACCGCGGCCATTTATTTTAAAGAACGTTTGAAAAGTAACAGATTATAGTTTAAGCAGAAAAAAAAAACATAAGCTTTTCCTGTTATACGTCTTATGACTGTATATTTTCAGAAATGTCACCAATAAAGCTAGTAACATTCGATGTTACAAACACAATCATTAAAATACTCGGTGGAGTTGGACATAATTACGCAAAAGTCGCAAGTTTGTATGGGAAAAACATTGATGCATTGACCATCGACAAGTCGTTCAGGGTTGTCTATAAAAGAAATGCTGAGATGTACCCCAACTTTGGCGTCAACCATGGACTTACAGCCTCAAAATGGTGGGATAAAGTCGTTACTGAAACATTAACTGAATCTGGATCTGATCATGAAAATCTGGACAAAATTGCCAAACATTTGTTTCTGCATTTTTCTACTAACCAAGGATGGGAGGTAGTTGAGGACGCTGTTGAGACTTTGTCCAAACTCAAGGCCGCCGGGATGCAATTAGGAGTTATCTCAAATTTTGATGAACGGTTAGAGAAGATACTTATGCAGTTGGCACTACGGCACTTCTTTGATTTTGTGATTTGTTCTGCTACTGCCCGGTTTGCTAAACCAGATGCGGGAATATTTCATTTAGCATTAGAGAAAGCTGGCGTAAAGGCGTGTGACGCTGTGCACATCGGGGACCATGTTGTTAATGACTACAACGGATCAATGAATGTTGGGATTAACGGAATTTTATATGCTTCGTCAATAAAGAACATTCCTGAAAATATTGACAAGTCCCATATTGTATCCAGCTTGTTAGATGTCATCCCTATCGTAACAGGGGTCCGATAGCGGTTAACTCTCAAATCGACGTGTGTCACAATAGCGTCAACACACACAGACATAAATGCCTTCATAACAAAACAAAAGGCAAAAGTTACTACCGGTACACTACTTTGCTCAATTGTAAAAGGGCTGGTACCTATTCAATGCCATGGTTACATGCATGTACCGAAGGCTGTAAACATTGTTTAAGGTTAATGTTATGTAGCGTATTTCTAAGTGTTTAGATAAACTTGTATTTTAGTCTCCTCTGTACAGTGTTCACTTCAAAATAAAGTTGTATACGTTTTCTTCAATAAACACACCTATTACAAACCATGCTTGTTTGTTATTCTAAGCGTGTCAACATACGTTCTTCACGAATGCTAGTTTGGGTTACGCATGTCAGTTATGTTCTATACTTACGTGCTAAATACAATTCTATGTACCGGTAATTCAAAAGCACGAGTTATAAATGCAGGTATATATATTGCCATATTTCAGTTAACTAATGAATGTTTTAAATGTGATTGTTTGAATGTTTGAATATATAGTTATCCCCACGTTTTTCGGAGAAAAAGTGGGGATATTGTGGTGATGTGCGTCTGTCCGTCCTGGCCACCTGCTCCTCCTACACTATTAGCACTAGAACCTTGAAACTTACATACATGGTAGCTATGAGCATATGTGCGACGGTGACAGTGACGGAATTTTGATCTGACCCCTGGGTCAAAAGTTATGGGGGTTGGGGCGGGGCCGGGTCAGAGATTTTCATTTATTTTTATGCCACCGGTATGGTGCATTGGTCATAACTTTTGCAATATTGATGATAGCAACTTGATATTTGGCATGCATTTGTATCTCATGGAGCTGCACGTTTTGAGTGGTTAAAGGTTAAGGTCAAGGTCATCCTTCAAGGTCAAAGGTCAAAAAAACAAATCCAAGGGAAGTAATAAGCTTTAAAGAGAGGTAAGTAAATAACCTGCCAAATGATATAAAAAAATTAATCAATCAAAGTGGCGCATAGAGTTACACAGTAGTGACGCAGAGATGTATTTAGTATTTAATTGTTCGTGTTTACTCATCTGTGGAATGGTTGAGCTCATCCATCTAATGTTTATACAAGGGATTATAAAATATTGGCGCAAAAGGTCACCTGTATATGAGAGAAGAGGTAGAATGCAGTCAAGCATAAAAAGCATGAGAAACTCATGGAATAGAGCCTCAAGAATCTATAAAAGGGCTGAAACTTTCAATTTGTACAATTACAATTTTAGACTCATTACTTAAAATCTGTCAAAATGTTCAAGTGGGAAAAATGTGAGAAACAATTTAAAGCAAGATGGACTTTGAACAGGCACATTAAAGACAGACATAAAATTCAACATATTCATTGTTGTGTACAAGATTGCGATAGAAAATTTCTGAGACGCTACTATTTAGTCAACCATTTAACCTCAAAACATAACTTTTCCAAAACAGAAGCAAGAAGATTGCTCTATAAGAGAGCATGTTCAGCCCTCTCATACGTAATTCTAATTAGGATGACATGTACATAATTGATTACAATGAAGTTGATTCATTATTAGATTTGTAAGGAGAGCAGGATAAGGAGGAGAAATTAGGGTATAGATTTTCAATCATTTTTTAGGTTATTTTACATGAACTTCTTCATTTCTAATTTGAATTACTTCAAATTTATACTGAACATCTCTTATGACGATACGGTCAATCTCAACTATGCGTGGCCCCATTACCAACCCTGGGGCGCCCCTGTGTCAAACATGCGGCGTGGGGATACGCGTCGGCCTCTGCCGCGCCATTTCTAGTTCAGTTTTGGTATTGTTATTGTATACCATCAAACTTCTGCTCATTCGGCGGAAAAAAAACACCCATATAACAGCGTCCTTTATTTAAGGCAACTGGTCGACTGGTTAGACAATAGCACTAAACACAGCACGAAATCAAGCAAACATGAAACACACGCAGATGCGCGAGCAACACGCACACAAACTGGAGTCACGGTTTGGCAAATATTTGTTGGCAAAGGGTTTGAAGAAGGTCATAGTTATCGTGTCGATGCGCTTTTTGACGTTCGGGCGAGTATAATTGCCGTTCTTCGTGATGGTGTGTTTGCGATCTCCATCAAACCCGCTATCACGCCAGAATGATATGTCAGAAATCGGCCATCATACCGAAACGTCTAATGCAGGTATTCGTTGTTTTGTGTGTCCGCGTGTTGGCGACTCACCCGAAACCAGAACGACCAAGATTTAGAGCCGCCAACATACTTAGTTTGTTCCCGATAAAATGACAACTTGATTTAAAAATATCTTGTTCGTGTGGCAATTTTCGCGCGTTAGCGCCTCTGATTTGTCGTTATGACTTGTTGGTAGGGAACGCCCGACAGACAAAATATGCGACAAGGTGACAAGTATGACATGTGTCGTTATATCGCTGATTTGAAAGGCACAAGGAAATAGTCATAACGATGAAGTTTCGGGGAATTTATATCACAAGTTTTTATAAAGAAACATAGCCAATCTTTTTTTAAATGTAAATCTTTTACAACCAAGCTTCGGTCATATTTGCGAACGCTGCGACAGCCATCGACCATTCGTCACTATTAGAGTGAAACTAACGAATTCGTAACAGGTGTTTACATAAGCTTTATTGTCGTAAAACGCCCGGATTTTCTTACGAACTTCGTATTTTTACTCTTTGTTCCAACGACCTATGTGAAACGGGCCTAATGAACGCGCGTAAACAGTTGCCTACTATCACTGAATGAGGCCGCGGATGTGAATGCATCGATTCAGACACATGTTTCTCTTTATATGCGTACAATGTTGTTTCTTTTCACTAGCCAAACCGACTCTAAACAAATGCATAACATAATCTTTTGATTACAACGTAGTTGCTGTAAATAATTATGGTGTTTGGATACCTACTATATGCTAGCTCGACCCTAAAACATACAAATGACTGATTCTACATATTAAAATAAATCGAGAGTGTATTGATAAGCCGTAGTCTGTCAGCGCAACATAGCTGATATCAATTACTAATTTGTTGCTGACATGCATATGTGATTACGTCAACTAAAACAATCTCGCGTTCTTGTAGCGCGTCTTTCTGCAGATGGTAGATCTGTGGCCAGCCTGTCTCCTTAACAACAGGTTATTTTGTATAAATATTAAAATAAGCGATGCGCGACAGTGTTGGTGGTTGTTCGGTTAGCGCAGTGGTAGATACATGCTGCTCAGCTATGCGACCAGGGTTCCATTCCCGCTCATGGCGCATGAGGGTTTAGTTTGTGGTCAACATTCTGTACAGAAGGGGTTTTCTTCGGGTACTTCGGCTGTCACCACAACACAATACCACTCTCAAATTTAATATATTGCAGTTAAAACTTAATACTAGTAGCTGAAAATGAAGCTAGTATTCGAATTTCTCCCAAATTTCGTGAGTATTAGAGGTGTTGGATGCTGTGGAAATCTGCCATGAAGGAAATAATATTTCTCAAAATGTTGAGACCGCAGCCGTCGCGCCGGTGGCTACGGTTCCGACGCCTATATGCGAATATTCTTATTATACAGTTTTAATAGCTTATCGGCGCTTATCTAGTTTCCTCTTTATTTCACATTTCACATTTCGCAATTTTAAAAGGAAAATTACGTGAGGACGCCTATGAGTCAACCCGGGTAAAAGCCCGTTCCCGACGCATGTGAGTTTGGTTGGTGGTCACCATACCGAACATGTGGTTTTACCAAAGTTTGTGGATTTAGTGACGAATAAGACTAGAATGTAGGAACCCTCTCCGCAGGTCCTCATATAATGCAGTCCCAGGCGTAGAATTACCTCACAAACGTCGCTATACATAACATAGTGCAGTGTCACCTCGACCAATGCTTGAACCGTGTTGTTGTTTTTTCTAGAAAAGAAAGGTCTTTTACTTTGTAAGGTTTGGAAATAACACTGTGTAAGTTTGTTCACAATATGCGTTAAATGTATTGATTGAGATGGACATTATGTTATTAAAAGTTTCATATATGTAGCTACATGCATAAACATGTATTTATACATTACAATAATTATTTCCAGTTCGTACCCAAACTATTTCGACCAGTTATTCATTAAGTTTATTGTTGAAATTTTCCAATTTAGCTTAAGTTCTTGTTTTCTTCGAATATGCTATCCCAGACAAATCATATTTAAATAAGATAATAAAAATATGAATCATTTGGCTTATCAAATTATTTGGGATATGATAATTTTGCAAGGTTGGAAGTTTGTTAGTCTTATTTATAAGGCGCGCAAAGAATTTAGAGATACTTATTATATGGGCTAAATTCTTTGAAACGTCTTATCGGGGAAAAGTCAAAAATGTGTTGGAAACCAGAAAGTTTAAATTTTCATCGATTTGCGTAAAATTGCAAAATAACATTTCCAACTCATTCAGTTTTAGTTCAGAAGTCACATTTTTACCTCAAATAGCGTCGAATTGAAGTTGGAAAGGCATAAATTCTTCAGTTAAACTTCTGCTTAAATCGCAAAACAATCACTGACCTGTAGCCATCTCATGAAACTGATTTGAATATGAACCAATCTAAAGAAGGCATTACGGTGTACGCGTGATTTTATTTAACATGAGCTTTTAACACCGGCTTTTACCTAACTAGATCTAGTATGCTAATCTTTGTCCAGGGCTTTCCTTTGACCCGAGCTCCCGGGTTTTGACGCTTGAAAATTACAGAAGACCCCTTTTTGACTCTTGAGAAAATTACGTCATGCGTCACATTTGACCCGGGGGAATATACCGACTTGCGTCAACGAGATCAAAAGTTGTTAAGACTAAGCGATAATTGGCTCGGGGCGGTGTATCTCATTTAGTACACGCTAATCGTTAACGCCCGTTTCCAATCATCGAAGCACAAGTCCACCCAGTAGGCGGAGTTTGGTTAATTAAGAAATCTAGTATTGGCCAATTAAAACACTGCTGGTTCGATGACGCGTGTATTAACTTTCCATTATTTATTATAGCGTTTGTTATCAGCTGTTTGCGGAAAAGACGTGTATTAAACCCACCTAGTTGCAATAATCCAACTCCCAGCTATTGACCCTCTGAGCTGTACGTATGTACTCATAAAAGCTCAGAGCATTTAAGAAGAACTATAAACCCACCAAAACAGAATGGACTCATCCGCGTCAGTTTTAATAATATTCAATATGAAATAATAACATCCATATCCACATAACACCGTAAAGCATATTTTGAGATATTTCCAGAGTATGGCAGAATGTATTTCCAAAGCTGAATGCACCCATCACTGTTTCACTTCATGATTGCTCAGTTCAAAGACGCGCGAAAGTTATGCTGGCATATGTACTGTCTACAACGTCAAATTACACGCTTTGCATCAAAGTTGCTAAAAATAACTATAGAACCGATACAACTGGCCTTGTGGCAAAGTGACAATTTTTGCATGAGCTAATTGATTACAAAATACATGTAGGCGTAATAATTGACCGTTTGAGAAGGCATAGAAAACGGCGTGTTTGTCGCACGTCTTCCGTGAAGATGGCACATGAAATAATTAAAGGGCGTCGGAATTTTTGATGGGATTAAATACAGAGGCACCTTTATCGGCGAGTAGAAATAATTTCCTTTTATAGTTTACCGATTTATATAGGCTATTGTGTTTAGGTACCACCCGTATGTTGTTGTTTTTTTGTGATCGCCAGCGGAAATTTTTTTTTTTCACATTTTGTATTTCATTCTTAATTTAATAGCCACGCGAAACGGTCAAACAAAGTTATTGGATAAAGTGTAATAATATTGTGCTTGTGCATTCGGAAAATGTCGCAGAGAAACCTTTTCGAATTCGGAATCGGTAGTAACTCTGAAAGTGCGTGTAAGACGCCAACGACAAAGCGTACTTTAGATCTAAATGACAGTGCTCCTAACAACCCCAAACGTGCGAAAGAAGAACATATGACATATTACTCTGCTGTATACATGAAGTTAATGTTGTATTAGAATACATGTTTTGTATTTATTAATCATTAAAATATTGTGTTTAAATGCATAGTGTTGTAGTGACAGTAAAATGTAAGAAATAAATGTTAACATACATGTATCTTTTTATTTGTTGCTTTTTATATATTATATCTCAGTAATTTGCTTAAATTGCAAAAAATCATTGACTCTCCTGCGTTATTATTAGGACTCTCAGAAGTTTGATTTTGACTCTTGAAAATATGGTCCCAAGAGTCATTGACTCTTGAGATTTGAGGTCGAAGGAAAGCCCTGTTTGTCGATTTAATAAGCATATGTTCAAAACAGATATGGTGCAGTTTCTATTCACTGTTCTAAGTTTCAGCAAGTTTTTATGCATGTCTTTTTCGCACCTCTGTCTGTGTAGTGTGTTGTTTTATTTACTTACATCCTATGTTACATAGGAGGACGGTATACTGTACGATCTGTATCAAAATTATTTGTGTACAGTATAAAAATAAAAGATGTAATTTATTTCAGAACTTTTTAATTGTCAATTTAGAAAAAAAACAATGCTAAATTAATACAGAAAAGTATAACATCGGTTTACTATGTAACGCTCTGCACCACAACAGACGAACGCAAACTGTAGTTTACGCTGTTTATTCTCGGAATTTCTCCCACTTTAAACCAGATGCTTTACATTGAGGTCGTGTTATCGATTTATATCTACACAGCGAGCGAATCGAGAGATATTGAAAAATTGAATAGTGGTTGGATTTAAATTGATCAGGCGTGCAAAATTCAAAGTGTCATTACATAATTTCTACGGAACATTATCGAGAAATGAATTATCTACACAGGTATGTAAAAATTATTGCAATCCGTTGATATTAAGTGATATCGGGGCTTGAATGTTGCGCACAAAATCCTTGCGCAACAATATAGACAAAGAACGAAAAATTCCCACCATTAATTTGGTCTTTCCCCCTTTGTAAGCTTTAAATATTACCCATATAAAAAGTAGCTTAATATTTAAGAGCGTCAAAAATTTGGACTAGAAGTTTGTGGGGAGACAAACAATATTTTATTTCGGGTAAAGTACCTGGCACTTTGTGAGGTTCTTGTATACATTGACTGTAAAGATGACATTGATTTGAAGCAAATCATGACAAACTTCACAAATACAACTTTTAACTTGAAAGTTATCTGCATTTATGGTTTTATTACCTACTGTACATGAATGACATCATCCATTTATCACACCAAGACTTTGTTGTAATTCTGCTACATAGACTCTGTCAACATTAAAAATGATGAACAACGACTTAATATTTTGACTGTGTAAAATCCTAAGTTAGTTCCATTAAAATAAATGAGTTTTAGTGCTATTCAAACATTACCTATGTGATCACATCATTTTGCCAGTTGAAAAAAAATTACCAAAATATCACTATGTTTAGGCTGTGAAGGTCAATGTCACACTTGTGATATCAAAGGTCATACCATTTGATACTTCATAATATGTAATATATTTTAAACACAAAATGCAACACTAACAGCAAAAAACATTTTTTACAAATATTAAGCATGCATGCGCATGACGTAATTATTAACATGTTAAACGACTAAAGTCATATTCTTTCCCGCTAAAACTGCAAAGTTTTCGTGATTTTTTCATTATTTCTTTAAAAATCAAGGACATATAGGTATGATAAACAGAAAAACTGGTTACTGCCTGATCTTTTTGTAATATATCAGGCTCTGCATGAATAAAATAACTGCTCAGCTTATTCTAAGCCTTGCCTGATATATTACAAAAAGATCAGGCAGTAACCTGTTATTCTCTATATATTTTACTGCTTGTCCAAACTGTAAGTTAACATTTCTCCAGGAAAGTATTCAATAAATTGCCATCACACCTAAATCGGGAATCTTGACTTAATGTTTAATAAATTAAAATGATAACTATATTCTTTTCAAACTTTGCCTTTATTAAGTGTTTGACCATGGATGACATAAAGCAGTTCCTGTATGCGTGGTGTGGAAAGAACAAGGTTACACCCAACTATGAGTTTAGTCAGACTGGCGCTAAGCACAGACCAAGATTCAAATGTGAGGTGAGTTATCTAATAGCAATGCTATAAATGAGGTTAACATTAAAACATTGATCACCATTTAGTACTGTCATTTTAAATTGAAAGTATTCTGATTTTTTATTTCATAAGTTATTTATATAAGTAGCTTATAAAATGTTAATCTACCAAACTTAGTGGGATTGTTGACTAACTGAGTACCCACCCAGTTAATTCAATCATTAGAGATTGTTAGTTGGTAGTCCTGCAATCAAGTCTCTGTCTAGCTGCACACTTCTCAACCCAGGGACAATGGTTCCCAACGTGTGACCTTGAAACTTACAGTTCTCCCTGTAATCTGATTGTGTGTTAGTTGGGATCAGTCAGGTGTACATGTACATCTTCTCCCGGTACTCACATTTGAAGACCATTACTTGATAGCAGGAAATTCTGTGCTCCCGTCCCAGACTGGAAACATGGTTTTCACTCTCATCTCCATAACAAATTACAGCAACCATTTTGTGTTAAGAATGCTTATCACCATCATAACATGGCAATGTGTTCCTGGTTTTAGGTGCAGGTGGCAGGGTTTGACTACCTAGGTGTGGGTAACTCCACCAACAAGAAGGATGCACAGGCGAATGCTGCTAGAGACATGGTCAACTACCTGGCCAGACTGGGCCATATCAAAACTACAGACATACCAGGACTGGTAGTGTTCAGTAATAAGGCAGAGTGATATAGAATTGCCGTTGTCTGTCAGTCTTTCAGTGCGTCACAAACTTTACAGGGCTATATCTCAAAAACTAAAAGATATCAACATGAAACTAGATTGCAAATGAATTATACAAGTTATTGAGTAGCTATTGATTGCATACATGTGTTTATAATAATGCATTTACTATTTGATAAAAGTAATCATTTAATTTAGATTTTTCTAAAAATAAACTAGAGGACGAATTTGTTTTTCAATTTTTATTGCTAAATTACCAGGAACATTGTTATCCTTTTTCTCACCGAATGATGTAACATGTATCTAGTATTTTAAGTGATGATTATTTCTTTATAGGAGACCCAGAATATGGGGTCTGAGCAAGAAGGGCTGGGCATGGGGGAGTTCAGTCAGCTGCCAGGGGTACCTGCTCCTCACCAGAAGGTTGCCATGGCTCCTGAGTTCAGTGGGTTTGAGGTGGGTCAGCAGAGAGACCTGCCTGCTTACGAGAGGGGACCGCCATTGAGCTACATGGAGAGAATAGCTGAGAAGAGGCAGCTGGAAGAGGTATATGTAATGTTGTGTCATGCAGTTGTTCAGGCGAAGGATTGTGATTTCAATGCTGTATTTCAGTCGAAGGATTGTGATTTCAATGCTGTATTTCAGTCAAAGGATTGTGATTTCAATGCTGTATTTCAGTCAAAGGATAGAGATTTCAGTGCTGTATTTCAGTCAAAGGATTGTGATTTTAATGCTGTATTTCGGTCAGTGGATTGTGATTTCATGCTGTATTTAGTCGGAGGATTGTGACTTCAATGCTGTATTTTAGTCGGAGGATTGAGATTTCAATGCTGTATTTTAGTCGAAGGATTGAGATTTCAATGCTGTATTTCAGTCGAAGGATTGTGATTTCAATGCTGTATTTCAGTCAAAGGGTTGTGATTTCAATGCTGTATTTCAGTCGAAGGATTGTGATTTCAATGCTGTATTTCAGTCAAAGGGTTGTGATTTCAATGCTGTATTTCAGTCAGTGGATTGTGATTTCATGCTGAATTTAGTCGGAGGATTGTGACTTCAATGCTGTATTTCAGTCAAAGGATTGAGATTTCAATGCTGTATTTTAGTCGGAGGGTTGTGATTTTAATGCTGTATTTAAGTCGAAGGATTGTGATTTCAATGCTGTATTTCAGTCGAAGGATTGTGATTTCAATGCTGTATTTCAGTCAAAGGATTGTGATTTTAATGCTGTATTTCAGTCAAAGGATTGTGATTTTAATGCTGTATTTTAGTCGAAGGATTGTGATTTCAATGCTGTATTTAGTCAGAGGATTGTGACTTCAATGCTGTATTTCAGTCAAAGGGTTGTGATTTCAATGCTGTATTTCAGTCAGTGGATTGTGATTTCATGCTGTATTTAGTCGGAGGATTGTGACTTCAATGCTGTATTTCAGTCAAAGGATTGAGATTTCAATGCTGTATTTTAGTCGGAGGATTGTGATTTCAAAGCTGTATTTCAGTCAAAGGATTGTGATTTCAATGGTGTATTTCAGTCAAAGGATTGTGATTTCAATGCTGTATTTTAGTCGAAGGATTGTGATTTCAATGCTGTATTTCAGTCGAAGGATTGTGATTTCAATGCTGTATTTCAGTCGAAGGATTGTGATTTCAATGCTGTATTTCAGTCAAAGGGTTGTGATTTCAATGCTGTATTTCAGTCAAAGCGTTGTGATTTCAATGCTGTATTTCAGTCAGTGGATTGTGATTTCATGCTGTATTTGGTCGGAGGATTGTGACTTCAATGCTGTATTTCAGTCAAAGGATTGAGATTTCAATGCTGTATTTTAGTCGGAGGATTGTGATTTCAAAGCTGTATTTCAGTCAAAGGATTGTGATTTCAATGGTGTATTTCAGTCAAAGGATTGTGATTTCAATGCTGTATTTTAGTCGAAGGATTGTGATTTCAATGCTGTATTTAGTCGGAGGATTGTGACTTCAATGCTGTATTTCAGTCAAAGGATTGAGATTTCGATGCTGTATTTTAGTCGGAGGATTGTGATTTCAAAGCTGTATTTCAGTCAAAGGATTGTGATTTCAATGGTGTATTTCAGTCAAAGGATTGTGATTTCAATGCTGTATTTTAGTCGAAGGATTGTGATTTCAATGCTGTATTTAGTCGGAGGATTGTGACTTCAATGCTGTATTTCAGTCAAAGGATTGTGATTTCAATGGTGTATTTCAGTCAAAGGATTGTGATTTCAAAGCTGTATTTCAGTCAGAGGATTGTGATTTCAATGGTGTATTTCAGTCAAAGGATTGTGATTTCAATGCTGTATTTCAGTCAGAGGATTGTGATTTCAATGCTGTATTTTAGTCGGACGATTGTGATTTCAATGCTGTATTTCAGTCAAAGGATTGTGATTTCAATGCTGTATTTAGTCAGAGGATTGTGATTTCAATGCTGTATTTCAGTCAAAGGATTGTGATTTCACTGCTGTATTTCAGTCAGAGGATTGTGATTTCAATGCTGTATTTCAGTCAAAGGATTGTGATTTCAATGCTGTATTTTAGTCGGAGGATTGTGATTTCAATGCTGTATTTCAGTCAAAGGATTGTGATTTCAATGCTGTATTTAGTCAGAGGATTGTGATTTCAATGCTGTATTTCAGTCAAAGGATTGTGATTTCACTGCTGTATTTCAGTCAGAGGATTGTGATTTCAATGCTGTATTTCAGTCAAAGGATTGTGATTTCAATGCTGTATTTAGTCAGAGGATTGTGATTTCAATGCTGTATTTCAGTCAAAGGATTGTGATTTCACTGCTGTATTTCAGTCAGAGGATTGTGATTTAAATGCTGTATTTCAGTCAAAGGATTGTGATTTCAATGCTGTATTTAGTCAGAGGATTGTGATTTCAATGCTGTATTTCAGTCAAAGGATTGTGATTTCACTGCTGTATTTCAGTCAGAGGATTGTGATTTCAATGCTGTATTTCAGTCAAAAGATTGTGATTTCAATGCTGTATTAAGTCAGAGGATTGTGATTTCAATGCTGTATTTCAGTCAGAGGATTGTGATTTCAAAGCTGTATTTCAGTCAAAGGATTGTGATTTCAATGCTGTATTTAGTCAGAGGATTGTGATTTCAATGCTGTATTTTAGTCGAAGGATTGTGATTTCAATGCTGTATTTCAGTCGAAGGATTGTGATTTCAATGCTGTATTTCAGTCGAAGGATTGTGATTTCAATGCTGTATTTCAGTCAAAGGGTTGTGATTTCAATGCTGTATTTCAGTCAAAGGGTTGTGATTTCAATGCTGTATTTCAGTCAGTGGATTGTGATTTCATGCTGTATTTAGTCGGAGGATTGTGACTTCAATGCTGTATTTCAGTCAAAGGATTGAGATTTCAATGCTGTATTTTAGTTGGAGGATTGTGATTTCAAAGCTGTATTTCAGTCAAAGGATTGTGATTTCAATGGTGTATTTCAGTCAAAGGATTGTGATTTCAATGCTGTATTTTAGTCGAAGGATTGTGATTTCAATGCTGTATTTAGTCGGAGGATTGTGACTTCAAAGCTGTATTTCAGTCAAAGGATTGAGATTTCAATGCTGTATTTTAGTCGGAGGATTGTGATTTCAAAGCTGTATTTCAGTCAAAGGATTGTGATTTCAATGGTGTATTTCAGTCAAAGGATTGTGATTTCAATGCTGTATTTTAGTCGAAGGATTGTGATTTCAATGCTGTATTTAGTTGGAGGATTGTGACTTCAATGCTGTATTTCAGTCAAAGGATTGTGATTTCAATGGTGTATTTCAGTCAGAGGATTGTGATTTCAAAGCTGTATTTCAGTCAAAGGATTGTGATTTCAATGGTGTATTTCAGTCGGCGGATTGTAATTTCAATGCTGTATTTCATTCAGAGGATTGTGATTTCAATGCTGTATTTTAGTTGGAGGATTGTGATTTCAAAGCTGTATTTCAGTCAAAGGATTGTGATTTCAATGGTGTATTTCAGTCAAAGGATTGTGATTTCAATGCTGTATTTTAGTCGAAGGATTGTGATTTCAATGCTGTATTTAGTCGGAGGATTGTGACTTCAAAGCTGTATTTCAGTCAAAGGATTGAGATTTCAATGCTGTATTTTAGTCGGAGGATTGTGATTTCAAAGCTGTATTTCAGTCAAAGGATTGTGATTTCAATGGTGTATTTCAGTCAAAGGATTGTGATTTCAATGCTGTATTTTAGTCGAAGGATTGTGATTTCAATGCTGTATTTAGTTGGAGGATTGTGACTTCAATGCTGTATTTCAGTCAAAGGATTGTGATTTCAATGGTGTATTTCAGTCAGAGGATTGTGATTTCAAAGCTGTATTTCAGTCAAAGGATTGTGATTTCAATGGTGTATTTCAGTCGGCGGATTGTAATTTCAATGCTGTATTTCATTCAGAGGATTGTGATTTCAATGCTGTATTTAGTCAGAGGATTGTGATTTCAATGCTGTATTTCAGTCAAAGGATTGTGATTTCACTGCTGTATTTCAGTCAGAGGATTGTGATTTCAATGCTGTATTTCAGTCAAAGGATTGTGATTTCAATGCTGTATTTTGTCAGAGGATTGTGATTTCAATGCTGTATTTCAGTCAAAGGATTGTGATTTCACTGCTGTATTTCAGTCAGAGGATTGTGATTTCAATGCTGTATTTCAGTCAGAGGATTGTGATTTCAATGCTGATCTCCATGGTAATTGGACGCTGGAGAACGCCAAGTCAAGACTGCATCAGTTCTTGCAGACACACAAGATCCACACTGACTACACCTATCAGATGGTTGGACCAGATCACAACAGGTGCTTACATTTCAGGAATTCTTTCTTGCTGAGCCGCAATGATGACTCATTTTACTACTTTATGGAAGACAGTATAAAACATGAAGATTGAGCAAAATCGTTTTGGGATTAAATGGCTTAACATTAGGAGAGTAATGATAATTGCTAAACAAGTCCTTTCTAAAAACATGGATCACAATTTGAATTCTGTTCTGAAAGTTAAAAAATAGAGGCACCGAAAATAAATAGTTTCACAGTTTTTGGAGCCCTTCAAAAACACAAGTATCAGAAAACAAAGAATAAGTTAGTATGGTATATGCAGTGATTTTTTTTTTGCTTTATATTTACCAGACTGTGCCTTTTTGATTGGGAAAAAAGCATGATAGACCATGAAATTGGGAAAAATTAGACATAATTAGTTTTATTATAAATAACAGTATATCAATTGTTTATAAGTGCATGTTTAACTTTTTTTTGAAATTTATATTATAAAGTGCTAGGGAATCAAATTGCTGTATAATTAACTCAATAAACAAATTATTCAGTTTATTAGAAAAAAATGCGTATTTTGGGGGAAATTTTGGTAAGATTTTGGGTGGAAAATGTTACTTTTTGCCATTTGAAAACAGCCTTTTTAACTTTTTGCAATTGGGAAACAGCCTGTAAGAGGCTGCTATTTTGGGGGAAAAAATCACTGATATGTAACATTCAACCAGTGATATGTTACGTGATAAACCCAGTTTTGAGCTATGAAATGGACAACTTTGAAATCTAAACAATTGTGTTTTCACATATTTGAAAACCATTTGTTTAACTGATCAGCATTTCAAGCAATGGTGAGCTTTACAAAAAAAGTTGCTATCTTGTTTCATATTTTATGTTGTAAATTATAATGTTTATAATGTATTTTTTTAAATGTTTTCAAGCAAGACATTCTTATATGTTCATGTTGTTTAAACATCCCAGGTTTTGTGGCCTAACACAGAATTTGTGATGGACAGTGTTGCATGTCAAGTTCACCATTGTTTGTGTGGAGCAAGGGTCTATAAATAGTCTATGAGTGAGTAGACCCAGCATCCATACTGGCTGATCATCCAGATTGTATTTCTTGCTCTCTGTTGACTATAACTGAAATATAGGGGGTTTCACTGGGTTACCTAGCAATAAATGTATGCTTAATGTGAGTAAGTTGTATACATAATACATATCCATGTATATGTAATGTGTATCAAGCATATTCATTCATGGTGGTGTTACAGTAGTTTTGCATATGTGAAATTGAAATTTCTACCATTTCCACATAATACTGATACGCATAGTTCACCACTAAATGGTTAACCCTTGAACCCCCTGATGAATGTTTATTTGAGATGTGTATTACAAGTGGTACCTTGAGAGAGCAAAAAATACATTCTGTGTATTCAAAGTTGTTTCAATTCACAGCCAAAGGCTCATCAGTGCCCAATAATATAGAGATATCAAGTCAGGAAGGACATGTGCAGGTATGTAGTATGAAAATGAGTAACATCAATCAGTACTTAATTAGAGAGGTCCATTATCATATTATAAAGCTTTAGTTGATGTTTATGCTTGGACAATATCGATTTATCAAAAAATGACATGGTATATGAGCAAGTCTACCTGAACAAAACTATGTGCTATATTTGTATTTGGTCTCATACTTGTTAATTGTTGTCTGTATGTTTTTCTTTCGCAGTGGCAATGATGTGTTGTCCACAATGCATTTCTTCTGACTAAACAATGCATTTCTATTGATTTAACAATGCAGCATTTCTACTGACTAAACAATTCATTTCTACTGACTGAACAATGCATTTCTACTGACTAAACAATGCAATTCTACTGACTAAACAATGCAATTCTACTGACTAAACAATGCATTTCTACTTACTTATCAATGCATTTCTTTTGAATAAACAATGCATTTCTACTGACTGAACAATGCATTTTTTTTTTCTGATTTAACGATGCATTTCTACTGACTTAAAGATGCATTTCTTCTGAATAAACACTGCACTACTGACTTAACAATGCACATCAACTGACTTAAAAATGTATTTCTAATGACTTAACAATGCATGTCTACTGACTTAACAATACATTTCTAATGAATTAACAACTAGAAATGGCGCGGCAGAGGCCGACGCGTATCCCCACGCCGAATGTTTGACCTAGATGTGCCCCAGGGTTGGTAATGGGGCCATGCATAGCTGAGATTGACCGTATTGTCATAAGAGAAGTTCATCATCAATTAGAAGTGAATTGGTGTAGAAATGAAGAAGTTATAGTAAAAAGCAATTTTGGGTGGGTGTGACATATGTGGGCAGGGCGCCCCAGGGTTGGTAATTGTGCCATGCATAGTTGAGATTGACCGTATTGTCATAAGAGAAGTTCAGTATCAATTTGAAGTGAATCGGTGTAGAAATGAAGAAATTATAGTAAAAGGCAATTTTGGGCGGGTGTGGTCTATGTGGGCGGGGCCCCAGGGTTGGTAATGGGGCCATGCATAGTTGAGATTGACCGTATTGTCATAAGAGAGGTTCAGTATCAATTTGAAGTGAATCGGTGTAGAAATGAAGAAATTATAGTAAAAGGCAATTTTGGGTGGGTGTGGTCTATGTGGGCGGGGCGCCCCAGGGTTGGTAATGGGGCCATGCATAGTTGAGATTGACTGTATTGTCATAAGAGAAGTTCAATATCAATTTGAAGTGAATCGGTGTAGAAATGAAGAAATTATAGTAAAGGCAATTTTGGGTGGGTGTGGTCTATGTGGGCGGGGCCCCAGGGTTGGTTATGGGGCCATGCATAGTTGAGATTGACCCTAATGTCATAAGAGAAGTTCAGTATCAATTTGAAGTGAATCCGTGTAGAAATGAAAAAATTATAGTAAATGGAATTTTTTGGTGGGTGTGGCCTATGTGGGCTGGCGCCCCAGGGTTAGGATTGGGGCCATGCATAGTTGAGATTGACCCTAATGTCATAACAAAAGTTCAGTATCAATTTGAAGTGAATCCGTGTAGAAATGAAAAAATTATAGTAAATGGAAATTTTTGGTGGGTGTGGCCTATGTGGGCGGGGCGCCCCAGGGTTGGGAATGGGGCCATGCATGGTTGAGATTGACCGTATTGTCATAAGAGAGGTCCAGTATCAATTTCAAGTAAATCGGTGTAGAAATAAAGAAGTAAATGTAAAATAACCTAAAAAAATGAGTGATAATTTCTGACGCGGCCCCACCCCAACCGCTATAACTTTTGACCCAGGGGTCAGATCAAAATTCCAAATAGTGCAGGGTCGCACATATGCTCATAGCTACCATGTGTGTAAGTTTCAAGGTTCTAGTGCTTTTAGTGTAGGAGGAGATAGTGGCCAGGACGGACGGACAGACAGACAGACAGACAGACGGACGGACGGACGGACGGACGGACGGCGGAGATAACCACAATATCCCCACCTTTTTTTCAAAAAGCGTGGGGATAATTAATTTCCAACTTAAGAATATTCAACGAAAACGAACAAAGAAACAACAACTGTTCAAGCAATTAACGGGAATGTTACAAGCAGCGCCACAAAAAATATGTGACAATGATAATTGTTCATTCGTGTAGTTCTTAAAACTTCTTAATAATAATATTGTATGCAGGATAATGAAAACAAATCAAACTAGAAATGGCGCGGCAGAGGCCGACGCGTATCCCCACGCCGCATGTTTGACCCAAGGGCGCCCCAGGGTTGATCATAGGGCCATGCATAGTTGAGATTGACTGTATTGTCATAAGAGAAGTTCAGTATCAATTAGAAGTGAATGGGTGTAAAAATAAAGAAGTTATAGTAAAAGGCAATTTTGGGAGGGTGTGGCCTATGTGGGCGGGGTGCCCCAGGGTTGGTAATGGGGCCATGCATAGTTGAGATTGACCGTATTGTCATAAGAGAGGTTCAGTATCAATTTGAAGTGAATCAGTGTTTTAATGAAGAAATTATAGTAAAAGGCAATTTTGGGCGGGTGTGGTCTATGTGGGCGTGGCGCCCCAGGGTTGGCAACGGGGCCATGCATAGTTGAGTTTGACCGTTTTGTCATAAGAGAGGTTCAGTATCAATTTGAAGTGAATCAGTGTAGAAATGAAGAAGTTAATGTAAAATAACCTAAAATTTTTTTATAGTTAATGGAATTTTTTGGTGGGTGTGGCCTATGTGGGCGGGCGCCCCAGGGTTGGGATTGGGGCCATGCATAGTTGAGATTGACCCTAATGTCATAACAAAAGTTCAGTATCAATTTGAAGTGAATCCGTGTAGAAATGAAAAAATTATAGTAAATGGAAATTTTTGGTGGGTGTGGCCTATGTGGGCGGGGCGCCCCAGGGTTGGGAATGGGGCCATGCATGGTTAAGATTGACCGTATTGTCATAAGAGAGGTCCAGTATCAATTTCAAGTAAATCGGTGTAGAAATAAAGAAGTAAATGTAAAATAACCTAAAAAAATGAGTGATAATTTCTGACGCGGCCCCACCCCAACCGCTATAACTTTTGACCCAGGGGTCAGATCAAAATTCCAAATAGTGCAGGGTCGCACATATGCTCATAGCTACCATGTGTGTAAGTTTCAAGGTTCTAGTGCTTTTAGTGTAGGAGGAGATAGTGGCCAGGACGGACGGACAGACGGACGGACGGACGGCGGAGATAACCACAATATCCCCACCTTTTTTTCAAAAAGCGTGGGGATAATTTATGTCTACTGACTTAACAATGCATTTCTAATGACTTCACAATGCATTTCTATTGACTTAAAAAGGCATTTCTATTGACTTAACAGTTCATGTCTACTGACTTAACAATCCATTTCTACTGACTTAACAATTCTTTAATACTTACTTCACAATGCATTTCTACTCACTAAACATTTTTTACATTTCAACTGACTTAACAATGGATACCTTCATTATATTTTGTAGTCCTATAACTTGACCCTGCAAAGTTTTAACCCTTTTATGCCTAGCGTCTAGAAAAAAGGCCTTGGCAAACAGCGTAGACCCAGATGACTTGCCGCAGGATGCGGCGTCTCATCAGGGTTCGGCTGTTTGCTTAAAGGAATTTCTGTAAGAAATATTCTGAACATAGAAATAAATATACTTGACATCCCTAATTTTGGAAATAAATTGATCCAATTAAGAAAGATGGGAGAGTCCACGAGGCATAAATGGGTTTATTAATTTATCTAACAAAATGTGCACACAGTTTCTTTATGATAAATTGTATTCTTGATTATTGCAGGAGCTTTATTTCTGAAATGAAGTTTTTCGTGAACAAGTTGAATCAGTGTAAGTTGTTTAATTGTATTTGTATTTTATGTGTAGTCTTATCTATTAATAGGGTTCATCAAGGTACTAAAACTAAAATTATCAAGTGTTAAGCACTTCTGAAAAAATTCAGTTTATAAACATTGTCATTATACACTGTGTTTGAAGTTATATGACATTACAGCTATATAATATTAACCCTTTCCCACTCAGAGGCAAAGTGAAAATAGCTGTGTGCAAACAGCATGAAACTAGAACAGCCTGCAAGTAAATCTAGTAAGAAAGGTCTTTAATTTAGCTTAACTTTCTAAGGGACCACACATATGTCAAAATATGTATCGAAGTGGGAAAGATTTAATGATAATTGAATGTGCATGTATATATTGCTGCCTTATGTACATGGGTATTATCAATGAATGTGCATGTATTTATGACTGCCTTATATACATGGGTATTATCAATAAATGTGCATGTATATATGACTGCCTCATGTACATGGGTAGTATTAATCTTCATGTTTCTCAATGTGGATTGGAAGATAATTCATTTTACTAAGTATCAATGTGTATGATCAAAATATGTACAATTTTCATGATTTAAGTAATGAAAAACAACTTTGAAATAATCATGTTGAACGTATGGGTCAGATATGCAACTATTTGTCTGTGATATTTTCCCATTATTTTAGGTTTAGGTCCTTGTTCCTTAAAACTAGGGAAATCTTAACACAACGAACATGGTAATGTTCACAGTGAACACACTAGATAATAAGAGCTTCGTAATGTTCACAGTGAACACACTAGATAATAAGAGCTTTGTAATGTTCACAGTGAACACACTAGGTAATAAGAGCTTTGTAATGTTCACAGTGAACACACTAGATAATTAGAGGTTCGTAATGTTCACAGTGAACACACTAGATAATAAGAGCTTTGTAATGTTCACAGTGAACACTAGATAATAAGAGCTTCGTAATGTTCACAGTGAACACACTAGATAATAAGAATTTCATAATGTTCACAGTGAACACACTAGATAATAAGAGCTTCGTAATGTTCACAGTGAACACACTAGATAATAAGAGCTTCGTAATGTTCACAGTGAACACACTAGATAATAAGAGCTTCGTAATGTTCACAGTGAACACACTAGATAATAAGAGCTTCATAATGTTCATAGTGAACACACTAGATAATAAGATCTTCGTAATGTTCACAGTGAACACACTAGATAATAAGAGCTTTGTAATGTTCACAGTGAACACACTAGATAATAAGAGCTTCGTAATGTTCACAGTGAACACACTAGATAATAAGAGCTTCGTAATGTTCACAGTGAACACACTAGATAATAAGAGCTTTGTAATGTTCACAGTGAACACACTAGATAATAAGAGCTTCGTAATGTTCACAGTGAACACACTAGATAATAAGAGCTTCGTAATGTTCACAGTAAACACACTAGATAATAAGAGCTTTGTAATGTTCACAGTAAACACACTAGATAATAAGAGCTTCGTAATGTTCACAGTGAACACACTAGATAATAAGAGCTTCATAATGTTCACAGTGAACACACTAGATAATAAGAGCTTCGTAATGTTCACAGTGAACACACAAGATAATAAGAGCTTTGTAATGTTCACAGTGAACACACTAGATAATAAGAGCTTTGTAATGTTCACAGTGAACACACTAGATAATAATAGCTTCGTAATGTTCACAGTGAACACACTAGATAATATGAGCTTCGTAATGTTCACAGTGAACACACTAGATAATAAGAGCTTCATAATGTTCACAGTGAACACACAAGATAATAAGAGCTTCGTAATGTTCACAGTGAACACACTAGATAATAAGAGCTTTGTAATGTTCACAGTGAACACACTAGATAATAAGAGCTTCGTAATGTTCACAGTAAACACACTAGATAATAAGAGCTTCGTAATGTTCACAGTGAACACACAAGATAATAAGAGCTTCATAATGTTCACAGTGAACACACTAGATAATAAGAGCTTCGTAATGTTCACAGTGAACACACTAGATAATAAGAGC
This sequence comes from Dreissena polymorpha, assembly GCF_020536995.1. Lineage (NCBI taxonomy): Eukaryota > Metazoa > Mollusca > Bivalvia > Myida > Dreissenidae > Dreissena > Dreissena polymorpha. The sequence goes on from NC_068363.1 coordinate 96,804,257, forward strand.
TTTGTAATGTTCACAGTGAACATACTAGATAATAAGAGCTTCGTAATGTTCACAGTGAACACACTAGATAATAAGAGCTTCGTTCTGGAAACAACTGGGCCTCATACATGTGTGTAAAGTGTCATCCCACTCTGCGCAAGCTTATCAGGGAAATACTTTTCGGCTTTTGTTTGTTTTAAAGAAGTCTCATCTAACCCATCCAGTTTAGGCAGAAAATGTTGTCCCTGATGAGCCTGTGTTTACTGCACAGCTTACCTGGGACGACACTTAATACATATGCATTAAGCCCATTTTTCACAGATCTCAACTCAATTATTATGAATCTAAGCCCATTGGTGGTACATGTATTGTGTTTATTGCTGGTTGCAGATGTGAGTGCGAGGGAGCACGGCTCCAACAAGCAGGTTGCCTCCAAATCGTGCGCCCTGTCCCTGGTGAGGCAGCTCTACCACCGGGGGGTCATTGAGGCCTACACGGGGGTCACCAAGAAGAAGGAGGCAGACAAGGTACACTTAGGGCTTATTTCCATAACTTTTCCTTATTTTAGCCACAATAAGATGCTGTCAGAATATAAGATGAATATTAAGAATTATGAAATATTCTGAAGTATGCACTCACACATTGTAATCTCTTGTCAAAACATTGCAGTCTACCATACACAACAGGCAAATAGACCTGTTGAGTGTTTTCACAACAAATCAATAACCATTTGATTTCAGAGGACAGCATCATGAAATTTCTGAACTTAAAAAAACTTTATTATCTGCATCCAACTGTTTAACACCATACTCAATATTTGATTAAGTAACATGTACTGGTATCTCATATCAGATGTTGGCTCTTTTTTGTGCATTTTAATTTTTACTTTTATCTCCAACTTTAGTAGCAAAATATAATTTGGTCCGGAATTAAATGTCTTCATTGTGCATTTCATTCATGCATATGTAGTGTAGTTTCAAAAGACACATATGAAAACATCAAACAACAATTTCAATTCAGAAAGTGTATGGTGCCTGGCTAAATATAAAACATGTTTTTCCATAGGTAATATGCAGCACTATAGATATTTATGACACATAACACATAACAGTAGTCTGCTATCGCAGCAGCTGAATTTGGAAACGGATTTCACACATTGAAATATGGAATTCATATCCAATAGCTAAGAGAAAATTATTTAAGTAAGTATAATGAAACACCTAATGTAACAATAATATGAATAAAATAAGGTTGGAAAAGGCAGTGTTTTGTGATTAAGATTAATGAATCATGCATTTAGGCAATAATGACTCAAAACTGTGATTTTGTTCACCAAAAATAGGCACCAGTTTATAACATGCAGTTGTTGTTTTTTCAGAAAAAAGTTGAAATTTAAACAATGAAAAGTATGGTTTATAGGTACTTGGTAGTAGAATTTAATGATATTATGTTGCTGCTTGCTGTGTCCATTCAAAATTGTCATTAAATATTATATGGACTTGTTCACAGTTTTTTGATTGTAAATGTTGATGGCAGTAACAAACGTGCTATTATTTTTCATATTTTGATGTTATAATTATAAAAAAATGAGTATATTTTTTAAACATTTTTCTTGTTATTTTGCTTCATTGAATATAATGCATACATTCTGTTTTGAAACAACAATTTTTTTTCAAAACTGTAAATTAGTCCCTTTATAGGAGGTTGATAATATTTTGGAAATACCAGTGGAAAATGTGCTGTATGTAAAATTTTAATAAAGCAAACTAATATTTGAATGTACTGATAATTTGTGTTGTTATTCCCAGTTATTGCCCCTTTCAGATAGAGCCCTATGATGTAGCTGTATCCCCAGAGATTGAGCAGCAACTGGACTCCTGCCTACAGCAGTGGGACCTCAGACCAGAAATACCAGTAAGTAGTTTCCAGCAGTAGAATGTAAAGTGAGAAATAAATGCAGCCCCGCTCTGGGAAAACAGGACTTAATGAATGCTTGTGCGCAAAGTGTATTACCAGATGAACCTGTGCAGTCCGCAAATGCTAGTGAGAGACGAAACCTTCGACCTGTATGGTATTTTTCATTTGAAGGAAGTCTATTCTCTGCAAAAATCTTATGTAGGTGGAAAGTGTTTTCCCTGATTAGGGTTTGGGGAATGCACAGACACTTTATGTACATTCATTAAACCCCATTTTCTAGAGCCCGGCTCAAAAGTAAATAAGTGGTATTTCAGTTAAAAGTTGAAAAACCTGTGTAACCTCTTTGTGTGCAGGATTGTTTTATCAAGTACTATTTGTTTTAATAGTTTACTTGTAGATGTGTAGCTTTGTATACTTTTAATTTATATTATATAAATATTAAATATGCTTATTTGATAACATTTGTTAAGGGGTTATGCAAGTTACGGTTGAAGATTGTTATACCCCCATTACCATTGGTAAATGACTATGTCATTTATCATTAGATTTTAAAATAACTTGGTACATTTGATCACAATCATGGAACGGTGTGTTGTGTGTAAAAAGTACGTCAATATCTCCAAGGTCAAGGTCACACTTGGAGTTCAAGGGTCAAATGCTTGTCCGGGCCATAACTTTATCATTTATTGTGAGATTTTAAAATCATTTGGCAAATTTGTTCACCATCATGGGACGGTGTTTCGCTTGAAAGAATTACATCCTTATCTCCAAGGTCAAGGTCACACTTTGAGTTCAAAGATAAAAAATGGCCATAAATAACCTTGTCGGGGCAATAACTATGTCGTTCATTGTGAGATTTTAAAATCATTTGGCACATTTGTTCACCATCATTGAACTGTGTGTCCCGAGAAAGAATTACGTTGATATCTCCAAGGTGAAAGTCACACTTTAAGTTCAAAGGTAAAAAATGGCCATAAATGAGCTTGTCCGGGCCATAACTATGTTGTTCATTGTGAGATTTTAAAATCATACGGCACATTTGTTCACCATCATTGGCCGGTGTGTCGCACGAAAGAATTACGTCCTTATCTCCAAGGTCAAGGTCACACTTTGAGTTCAAAGGTCAAAAATGGCCATAAATGAGCTTGTCCGGGCCATAAATATGTCATTCATTGTGAGATTTTAAAATTACTTGGTACATTTGTTCACAATCATTGGACAATGTGTCATTTGAAAGAATTACGTTGATATCTCCAAGGTCTAGGTCACACTTGGAGTTCAAAAGTGAAAAATGGCCATAAATGAGCTTGTCCAGGCCATAACTATGTCATTCATTGTGAGATTTTAAAATGACTCTGTACATTAACTTTGTTCACAGTCATTGGAAGGAGTGTCATGCGAAAGAATTCAAGAGTTCAAAGGTCAAAATGGCCATAAATAATAATGGCATAATAATTCTTAAAAATCACCATAAATTATATTCTCTTGTTTTGTGAAGACATCATGCAAAATAGTCTGTGTCAATGCGGCACGTGGGGGTATACGTTACGTCTGTGACAAAGCTCTAGTTTTAATCTAACTTAGATTTAAGCTTTGCTCTGGAACAACGGGTTAAATGCATGGGCATAAAGTGTTGTCCCAGATAAGCCTGTTCAGCCCACACAGGCTTTCCACTTTTATGGTGTATGTCATTAGAACAAAGTCTCATGTCGGAAATTAAGTTTAGATGGCAAGTATCCTCTCTGATCAGCCTGTGCAGACTGCACAGCTAATCTTGCACATCACTTTACTCACATGCATTAAGCCCATTATTCCCTGAATGAGTCTCCTACTGTGTTTCTCCTGTCTCCCCTCAGCCGCCCAACCAGGAGGGTGTGTCCACTCTGGTCAACCGGACGGTGCTGGATGAGTTCCGACCCGGCATGAAGAAGCCCGGGGGTGTGGTATCCTGGGCCCCTCCCACCCCCAACTGGAACCCCTGGACCAACTGTAACATCGACGAGGGACCCCTCGCCACTGTAAGTCTGCAACATCAACAGGACAAACTATAAACTGTGTCTGTTTGCGACTTAATTTCATGATTACAAATACAATTTGGAAAAGTGTTTTTGTTTATTCTATACAAGTTATCAATTATCACTAAAACAAAAAATGAAATGAACATAAACATGTCAGAGAAAATATTACTACACAAAAAGCTTCTTACCTCTAAACATATGAAAGAAAACCATCGATTGGAAATTTGAGAATAAAATTTGGGAAATAAATCCCTAAAGGCTTCCACAGATGTTTGTGAACTTGTGTATGTCTCTGTTGACTGCAGGCAAGCCTTGCCAGCACCAGTGAGGACCTGTACAACAGCCTGGAGCAGCAGAAGGCCCATGACCCTGACCTACAGCGGGTGGGTACACCATTTACATGTGGGTTAGTGGGTACACCTTGCATGTGGGGTTACTGGGTACACCTTACACGTGGGGTTAGTGGATACACCTTACATGTAGGGTGAGTGGGTACATCTTACATGTAGGGTTAGTGGGTACACTTTACACGTGGGGTTAGTGGGTACACCTTACACATGGGGTTAGTGGGAACAACTTATGTGTGGGGTTAGCGGGAACACCTGATATGTGGGGTTAGCGCGAACACCTTACACATGGGGTTAGTGCGAACACCCTACAGGTGGGGTTAGTTGGTACACCTTACATGTGGGGTTAGTGGGAACACCATACACGTGGGGTTTGTGGGTACACCTTACAGGTGGGGTTAGTGGGTAAGGTGACACTTTGGGTTAGTGGGTACAACTTACATGTGGGGTAAGTGGGTACACTTAACATCTGAGGTTAGTGGGTAAGGTGACACTTTGGGTTAGTGGGTACACCTTACATGTGGGATTAGTGGGAACACCTTAAGGGTGGGGTTCGTGGGTAAGGTGACACTTTGGTTTAGTGAATACACCTTACATGTAGGGTTAGTGGGAACACCTTACAGGTGGGGGTAGTGGGTAAGGTGACACTTTGGGTTAGTAGGTACACGTTACACATGGGGTTAATTGGTAACCTTACATGTGGGTAAGTGGGTACACCTTACACATGGGGTTAATGGGTTCACCTTACACATTGGGTTAGTGGGTACACCTTACACATGGGTTAGTGGGTACACCTTACAGGTGGGGTTAGTTGGTACACCTTACATGTGGGGTTAGTGGGTGACCTTACAGGTGGGGTTAGTGGGTACACCTTACACATGGGTTAATGGGTACACCTTACATGTGGGGTTAGTGGGTGACCTTACACATGGGTAAGTGGGTACACCTTACACATGGGGCTCGTTGGTACACCTTTCACATGGGGTTAGTGGGTACACCTTACATGTGGGGTTAGTGGGTACACCTTAGACATGGGGTTAGTTGGTACACCTTACACATGGGGTGATGGGTACACCTTACATGTGGGGTTAGTGGGTACACCTTACATGTGGGGTTACTTGGTACACCATACAGGTGGGGTTAGTTGGTACACCATACACATGGGGTTTAGTGGGTGCACCTAATGTGGGGTTAGTGGGTACACCTTACATGTGGGGTTAGTTGGTACACCTTACATGTGGGGTTAGTGGGTAAACCTTACATGTGGGGTTAGTGGATACACCTTACACATGGTGTTAGTGGGTACACCTTACAGGTGGGGTTAGTTGGTACACCTTACACATCGGGTTAGTGGGTACACCTAACACGTGGGGTTAGTGGGTAACCTTACACATAGGGTTAGTAGGTACACCTTACACATGGGGTTAGTAGGTACACCTTACACATGGGGTTAGTGGGTACACCTTACATGTGTGGTTAGTGGGTACACCTTACACATGGGGTTAGCGGGTAAACCTTACACATCGGGTTAGTGGGTACACCTTACACATCAGGTTAGTGGGTACACCTTACGGGTGGGGTTAGTTGATACACCTTACACATCGGGTTAGTGGGTACACCTTACAGGTAGGGTTAGTTGGTACACCTTACATGTGGGGTTAGTTGGTACACCTTACCCATGGGTTAGTTGGTACACCTTACAGGTGGGGTTAAGTGGGTAAGGTGACACTTTGGGTTAGTGGGTACACCTTACATGTGGGGTAAGTGGGTACACCTTACATGTGGGGTTAGTGGGTTCACCTTTAATGTGGGGTTAGTGGGTAAACCTAATATGGGGCTAGTGGGTGCACCTTATGTGGGGCTAGTGGGTAAACCTTAAATAATGGGGTTAGTGGGTATACTTTACACGTGGGGTTATTGTTTGCACCTTACTCATGGGGTTGGTAAATGCCCTCTGTTGAGTGGTGATCAGGGTTTTCATTATGAAGTTGATGGAGCTTTAAATAAAATCTAAGCAATCTGATATGTAACCTTAAAGTTTTAAAGAAACACTTTTCTCATGATTTTAATTCAAAGAACTTATGGGCAAACTATTAAAAATAATAACCCCGGGAGTCTTTATAATACAAGTTTAAGCATACAAATGTTTATAGTATATTTGGAAATTTGAAGTACTAAAGTTAAATGAAGATGACTGAGTTGCACTGTACATTTGTGTGTATTGTAGATGCTGTCTGAGAGAGCCAGGTTACCAGTGCACAATGCCCAGGACCATATCCTGCAAACTGTGGCTTCATACCCTGTCACTATCATCCGTGGGGAGACTGGCTGTGGGAAAACCACACAGGTAAGCTGTCACTATCATCCGTGGGAAGACTGGCTGTGGGAAAACCACACAGGTAAACTGTCACTATCATCTGTGCGGAGACTGACTGTGGGAAAACCACACAGGTAAGCTGTCACTATCATCTGTGGGGAGACTGACTGTTGGAAAACCACATAGGTAAGCTGTCACTATCATCGGTGGGGAGACTGACTGTGGGAAAACCACACAGGTAATCTGTCACTATCATCTGTGGGGAGACTGACTGTGGGAAAACCACACAGGTAAACTGTCACTATCATTTGTGGGGAGATTGGCTGTGGAAAAAACACACAGGTAAGTTGTCACTATCATCCGTGGGGAGACTGACTGTGGGAAAACCACACAGGTAAGCTGTCACTGTCATCTGTGGGGAGACTGACTGTGGGAAAACCACACAGGTAAGCTGTCACTATCATCTGTGGGGAGACTGACTGTGGGAAAACCACACAGGTAAACTGTCACTATCACCCGTGGGGAGATTGGCTGTGGAAAAACCACACAGGTAAGCTATCACTATCATCTGTGGGGAGACTGACTGCGGGAAAACCACACTAAGAGACACTAAGTTAACTTTAACAATACAAAGTCTCAAAGTTCCTTTCACAGCCATAACCTTGCCATATATTGATGAATTTTAATATAACTTGACACAAATGGAAACCATCTTATGATCACATGTGGTCTGTAATACAGATCTAAATATATCAGAGGTCAAAGTCACACGAACATGTTCAAGGTCAAACTTGGCTTGAAAATTGCTGTCTCGGCCATATCTTTGCCAGAAAGTGATGGATTTGACAAAAACTTGGTGCAAATGTAAACCATCATTAGACAAGATTATGTGTTTAAAATGCGTCTCCATACCTCAAAGGTAAAAGTCACAATCCCTGGTACAAAGGTCAAATTTTGCCAAAACATTCCTTTTTGTCCCCTACCGGTGAAACCGGAGGGGACTTATGGTTTGCGCTCTGTGTGTCAGTCAGTCAGTCAGTCCGTCACACTTTTCTGGATCCTGCGATAACTTTAAAAGTTCTTCATATTCTTTCATGAAACTTGAAACATGGATAGATGGCAATATGGAGATTACGCACGTCCTTTCATTTTGTTCCTATGTCGAAAATTCTGGTTGCTATGGCAACACATATAGAAAAATCTGACAATGGTGGAGTTTCACTGGTAGGGGACCATATTGCTTGACAATAGTCTTGTTTGACTGTAACTTTGTCATTTATCATGCAATTTAAAAATAATATTCCTATTTTGACCACTTTGAAGAGGTGGAATGTGGCTTGTATCATCTGTCTCCCTACCTCAAAAGTCAAGGTCACTCATAGGGGTCAACAGTCAAAAATTTATCCATATATTATAGCTTGTTTTTGACATTATTGAAGTTTGAGACAAAAGTTGAAAAATGGGGCATCCATGATATAAGGACACATGTCTTATAAGACCCTTGATTTGCCTTTTAAGCAGTACGTTTTTCCACCGTTCAACAGTTTTCATCCAATTTACACCTAACTTTATATTCTGATTTTTTTTCTGAGAGATGACAAACTAATCAGTATGCATGTGTGTGTTTTCAGGTGCCCCAGTTTATCCTGGACCACATGATTGCCCAGGGGTGTGGGGCAGACTGTGGCATCATCATTACACAGGTACGCAATCAAATGGTGTATAATTATGGGCTTCATTGTGATTTCTTCTTTGTTTGAAAACCTGGAATAAAGCGCACAGGGTTAGCCTTTGGGATGGTCTTTGTCCATTGTGTGTCATCAGTAAATATCAATTAACTTTTCATTTAAACGACATCTCCTCCTAAATCAACGGGCATATTTTAATGAAATTAAACAGAAATGGAAGGCCAAGTGGTTTGGTATTTGGCATGTATCATTGTATATTGATCCTGTACATAGTTTGTTCACATAATCCCCATTATTTAGTTCAAATAATGCCTCTGGGGTCATATGTATTTGGTGAAAACTTCTTCTCTGACACCGGGCGCTTTTGGTAAGTAACGTTTTATAGTGGTCCTCTGCTAAGTTCAAATCATTCCTCAAATCAAATTAATGACTTAAATACTAAATTAAGATAAAGTTTAAAAAAAATCTCTGAAACTGCAAAGAAAAAAAACGTTAACGTTGGTCATAACTTTTGCAATATTGAAGATAGCAACTTGATATTTGGCATACATGTGTATCTCATGAAGCTGCACATTTTGAGTGGTGGAAGTTCAAGGTCAAGGTCAAATTCAAGGTCAAAGGTCAACAACAAAAAAATAATTAAAAATTATTTCAAAGCGGCGTTCTCATGAAGCTGCACATTTTGAGTGGTGGAAGTTCAAGGTAATCCTTCAAGGTCAAAGGTCAAAAAAATAATAATTTGTATTTCAAAGCCGCGCAATAGGGGGCATTGTGTTTTTTGACGAACACATCTCTTGTTATAATAAAAACTTCAATTTGTTCTCATACTGCCTCAGACCACATTAAGTCTTGTATTACTTCATTGTGCATTATATGCTAGATAAATAACCTGTTGACATTATGGGATTAATGATAACAACAAACTGCTTTCAACACAACAATAGGTTGTAAAAATAAAAGGAGGTCAGTTTTGACAGCTATCCTGTATACTCAAGAATGATAGGCTGCATGGGCTGATGGTAATTAGGTACAAAAATTGATACAAACTACTAGGTACCCTTGTTGTTGGTTTTTAATAAGGAACAAGTATTCAAATAGCAAAAAAATATTCAAACAATTTTTATCATTTGAACATTTGAATGATCAAATATTTCTTGCCATGTCTAAATCGTATAGAACAGAGCAGGTATATGAATACTCTGTTATTAGTCCCTCTATGCTTTTGCTCACTCTTGTGTATGACTTGTCCATAGCAGGTATATGTATACTCTGTTATTAATCCCTCTATGCTTTTGCTCACTTGTGTATGACTTGTCCATAGCAGGTATATGTATACTCTGTTATTAGTCCCTCTATGCTTTTGCTCACTCTTGTGTATGACTTGTCCATAGCAGGTATATGTATACTCTGTTATTAGTCCCTCTATGCTTTTGCTCACTCTTGTGTATGACTTGTCCATAGCAGGTATATGTATACTCTGTTATTAGTCCCTCTATGCGTTTGCTCACTCTTGTGTATGACTTGTCCATAGCAGGTATATGTATACTCTGTTATTAGTCCCTCTATGCGTTTGCTCACTCTTGTGTATGACTTGTCCATAGCAGGTATATGTATACTCTGTTTATTAGTCCCTCTATGCGTTTGCTCACTCTTGTGTATGACTTGTCCATAGCAGGTATACTCTGTTATAAGTCCCTCTATGCGTTTGCTCACTCTTGTGTATGACTTGTCCACAGCCGAGAAGGATCAGTGCTATCTCCATTGCTGAGCGTGTTGCCGTGGAGAGAGCTGAGCACTTGGGCCTCAGTGTGGGCTATAGTGTGCGCTTTGTAGTGTTTTATACAGGAAGGAAAAGGGGCGTGGTGCAAAATTTCAAAAAAGGGCACTTTAGCGCGCGACATCCATAAAAAGGGCACAAATATATCTGTATAGTGACTTAATAACAAGCTTTGTTACACACAAACATTGTATGTATATTTTTTTGATTTATTGTTGAATAATTAAACCAACAAAATCCAGAATGTATATTTTATTATGTGTTTTATATTTTCATGTAGTAACAAAAAACAAGATTAAACACCATAGGATATATATCTTATACAAACTTTAGCTTTTCAAAGAAGTCTTAGAATACTGTTAAATGAGTTACCCTCTTAAACAATTATTTATATTTAAAAGTTACACACATTGCACAAACAAGTCCATTGTTTTCATTTGTTTGTTGTTGTTTTTAACAAAATTTTACATTATCCTTCTCTTCTTTTTCAGGAACAACTTGACGACCTTTCTCATGTCAATGTCACAATGAGATTTTGTGTTCAGCTTTATGATGAGTAATTTGTTTGTAGTCATAACTTCAAGTCGGTTTCTGTGTTCAGTGACTATGAGCTTCACTTGAGAAAACACTCTTTCAACAGCAGCAGTGGAAAGAATTAGAGTTTCATATGCACCCAGGAGTTTTTTGATGTTCGGAAACAGGTGCCCTACCAATTCTTGTTTGTCGCTCAGCTGCTTCAAGATGAGTTTGGGTGACCTGGCCTCCGAGTTTGCATGGAACTTGACTTTCAGGTCTGCCCACTCTGCTAGCAGTTCTTCCTCTGGCAGTTGAAAGTGGCCGGCAAGCTGGATGATTTCCTGCTCCCCATGCAGGGCGATTTGCTCCTGTGTCACATGGCTGAAGTCTAGTGCAGCCATTGCCGTGATAAGCTCTGAATGATCCAGCCGCTCTTGAAGGTGCTCCAGTAACGTGTCAATAAACTTGTTCCTTGCAGTTTGTACTCTGTCATGATCAGTTTCCTCAATCCCTAGTTTTTCGGCCACTGATGACACCTTGGACAAGAATGGCCCAGCTCGTGTCTTCATGCGCTGTAGGTTCAGTACTGTAGATTCCAGTTGGGGTTGGACTGACGACAGGTCTACATCGGCCCTTTCAAACAGCAACGTCAGTCTTGCCAACACTGTGCAGACGTCACACAAAAGGTGAATGTAGTACAACTTGTCATATTTTTTCATTAGCTTCAGGAGAACACTCGCAGAAGCTCCAGAGTGATCACCCAGCTTTTTGTCCCGCCCACTAGATATGGCATTTTCTAGATCCATGCATATTGGTTCATACAGTTTTCGGATCGATTGAAGAGCATTTTCGTGACTAAGCCATCTTGTGTGCACAGCCTTTTTCACGGTCAAGTTTTGCTTGGTGTCACTGGAACCTAGTTCTCTTATTAAATCCTGGATGGCATCTAGGCTGCCTGACTTGACTGTACTGAAGTGGTAGTATTTCCATAGTGCTGTTAGCAGCTCATCAATAGCATCAATTTCTGTCACACTACTAAACGCCTTCGACACAGCCAGTTGCAAACGATGATTCATACAGTGGACTGGTATCACCCGAGGATTGTCCCTTTGGATTTGTGCAACTACACCGTTTTTCTTCCCAACCATCACGGAAGGTCCGTCACTGGCAAACGACGTCATCTTGCCAAGGTCAATTTTGGCGGTCTTCATGTAGTCTTTAATGGACGAGTAGATGACGTCAGCGGTGCCGTTGGGAAGTTGGATGTCTTGCAGGAAGGCCAAATTCATGGTTCCGTTAGCAACATACTTAGCAACCAACGCAAGATGTTTCCTGCTGCTGACGTCGGTGTACTCGTCCACCATCAAGCCGAAGACCTCGCTGTTAGTAACCCGCTGCTGTACATCTTCTTCCACAGTGTCGGCCTGGCACTGTAGAAACTCGCCAACTATTAATGGACTTGTGTACTGGGCGTTCTTGGCTTTATTCAAATATCCTAGGTTTGTAGCCCCTAACTCAACGCAGAGGTCCACCAGCGGCTTAAATAGTGTTGTGTGGGGTAGATTATGTTGAATTAGGAAGTAGAGCACCTTCTGGGCATCGACGAGTGCTTTCCCTTCCTTTGATTCCATTTCCTTGTTGACCTGGTCGATCTGCGAAGCATTATTCAGCTCAGCAGAAACGCACGACTGGTGCTGGGCGGAGCTTTCGTGACGTGTAATTGCATCCAGTCGTAGAGATGAAAACCATTTTTTGCATAGCGCACAAAACAAACAGTCATAGCTATGTCCGTCATCACTCATTTTAGTTTCACACTGGAGCCATGGCCGACCTTCCTTCCATTTCTCGTTGAAACAAGATGCATGTCCGGCGTTTTTGCGTTTACCACTATCGCAGTTTTCCCCGTTTACGTTGTCAGTTACGCTGTGCGTAGTGACTTGCTCGCGCGTCACATCAGAAACCTGCTCCGCCCTGAAATGAAAAAATATATTTTACAATGTGTGCTACTAACACCCTTAGATATTAACGAAATGTTATAAAAATACTTATTAAACTAATAATTCATAAATTGATTAAGTGATTTCTCAATACTCAGACATTGTTGTTATAAAAATGCAAAATATATATTTTAATATTAGGTTCGAGTTCGAACCCTAAGCGGCCGTGAACATTAATGTCACCAATCAGTTAATAATAAATGAATAGAAATTCGTTAAACACAACAATATTCCGTAATGTACATGTAAGCGACAGTAATAGCATTTACATCAAAATATTTAAGAAAACGACGGGAAATTGTAAGAATGTCACAGGACCTCATTTCCATTAAGAAGTTATTGTCTTTTGTATGGTTATAATAGATCGTTACCTTTCGGTTCCGTCAGTCCTCTGCACAAATTTCAATAAACTAACATTGTTTTTCGCCACTTTTGCATTATCCTTTTGAAGTTGTGTCAACCTCCGTTTGCACGACGGCATTTTCCGTTTCACAGCTTATTAAGCTATTATGGCAGAAAACAACTATTTCTGAACTTTTTTCCTGGAGACCAACGAAATAAAATGAAGCACAAGCACAAGTAATATCGAAAATACATGTACATATGTCCAATGCACTTATCTACTTTTCTACATTCGAAAATAAATCTGAATGAGAACATTTTAATATTCAAGCAAAGTTATATCACATATCTGGATATTTTGTTGCGCCAGTTGTTGTTTTTATTCTTGACACGTAGGGCCCAATAGGTGTTGGCATGTACATTGACACGTATACCAAATATACATGATATACAACTGGCTTCCCTGTCAGCACTCAAGTCGAGGATCCTTTATATGACAACTGGGCTTTCAAATAACTTAATTATTTTATTTTTATTTAATAAATGACATGGTGAAATATGCATGTACTAAAATTAAAGTGTTGCCGCATAAAATTGTAAACGGGTATTGTTTTCACTTTGAACTTTCATGACCACGTGTTGTATTGTGTACATTTTATTTCGCAAAAAGTGTAACTAGGAACGGCGCCGTACTGTCTTTTGTTCATTGTCAATTAATTCAATACACGTTAATTGGTCTCCGATATAAAATTGTTTTGCTTACAAAGCAATTTGCATCAATTTCTAATTTACGTTTCGTCGAAAGTGGAATGCCATAAGGGTCATAATGTTCTTAATTGAACCAATGGTGCAGGCCTACTACTGTTACAACAATTAACAACTTTTGGCCAAACAGGGTCCAAGACGGGGTATCAACTTCTTTGCCGACATTCACACGTTATTGTAATCAAAACATCGTGACAATAAACAAGCACGTGCTCCAATTAAGCGCGGTCTGCCTAACCGTGAACAGCAAACGTGTTAAGATTGTCGTCTGCTACAATTCATCAACACACATCTACTGTGAGCCTGCGCCAATTGTATTGGATAGGAGGCGGAGCGTTATTTTAATCGACAGCTTTAATATGAGCCTTCGACAATTGTATTGGATAGGAGGCGGAGCGTTATTTTAATCGGCAGCTTTAATATGTCACGGGTTGCTATTTTCGGCGTATGGCCAATTTTCAGGAAGTACAGTGGACGTCATGGGGTTTGTAATCGGCGTATGGAAACAATTATCGGGCGTAATATACGGCTGTACGCCGCTTAGTGCAATCCCAGTTAAAATTAATTTTTATTAACTTAAAACTGTTTTACATTAAATTGAAATCAAATCAATAATTATATTTTACAGATACAACTGGTGTTTTTTTAAATTAAATTACGCGTAAAAATAAATGTTGTGATATAACTGAATTATGCATGAAATGCACAATTTCCACGTGAATAACATCGAGGTTTTCATCAAGTCTCCTAAGTAACTGTGCACGATTGTATCCGGACCGATTAGTGTTACAAAGCCACTGAAATTATCGATTGATACTGACACATGGTTATTCACGCATCACGAATTCACAACCGCGCGAATCTTCGCTGATAATAGTCGGCTTAAAAGCTTGGTTAAGAGGCAATAAAGATGTTATCAATAAGGTCGCGCACGGCGGAAAACAGGACGGCGGCCTTTGAAAAAGGCAGCGTGGCGCTGATTTGCTTTGAAAGGGGCAGCGAGGCGCTTCAAAAAAGCGGCGTGGCGCCGCGCCACGCTAAAACGGCCTGGATAAAACACTAGCTTTGAGACCGTCATGCCCCGTCCCTACGGAGCTATCATGTACTGCACTGTGGGTAAGCCATGATTGCAGCATGAAAAAGGAAACGTTTTGTTTCTAAACCCTCTCCAAGTCAGAAGCAAGGTGAAAATGGCTGTATACAACTAGCATAAAACCAGTTTGCAAGTAACTTGCAGTCTGTTCAGGTTTAGTGCTGTTTGCTATCATCAGTATCTTAGGTTTGTAAATGAAGCCTTTAACATTCGAATTTTAAAAGAAAGGACATACATTTATTTTGATTTTCTAAGGGACAACAATCTCATTAAAGTGCGTACTGAAAAGTAAAGTTTGTAAAGTGTTGTTTTGTCTACTTATCCTTGATAATACTTTATTAGTCCACTATTAACCTTAATTTAATTGCTAATTATACATTATTCTTCCATAAACTCTTGGCCACACATAGCTATACTATCATTGAACAATAATATTTTTCTTTGATGTATGTTTCACTATTTCACTTTACTTCTGTAGTTTACTAATTATGTGTTTTAAATACAGGCACGTTTTTGAGACGTTTGGAGAATGGTTTACGTGGAGTCTCACATGTCATCGTAGATGAAATCCATGAGCGGGATCTTAACGTAAGAAAGCCATGATGAATGTGGTGGTGCAAGTTTTAGCTCAACTATTCATAAAATAGTCCTAGCTATACTGCTCACCAAAATGTTTACGTCTGCATAATGCCCTGGTTAAGGTGAACATGCAACCTCTGAATACCGGTAGCACTTTTTTTTACCACCGGTATTTAATTTAAACTTTACACATGGGGTCATTGCCTGAGGTCACTGAGCAAGTTTCATAACTCTGACCTGAAATGAAGCCAAATTTTGCCTTTTTTTGGTTTTTAACATCTCTATATCCCAGTTTCTGACAGGTATTGAAGTAAAACGGAACTTGTGTTCAAGTTGTTATATATGGTCTCTGACCAAGACCTATAACTTTTATTAGACTTTTAGCAGGATTATGCCCCCTTTAGTTCTTAAAAATTTAAGGTTGAAATTCAGGTCAAAGTTTGCATTCCACAAGCATATATGTCTGTTACTACTACAGAGTACAGATATTCAAATGAAACTGTGACTTCAGACTGATTTCCTGCTGGTGTTGCTACGTGACATGGTGAGGGCGTTCCCCAACCTGCGGGTCATCCTCATGTCAGCCACTGTGGACACCACACTCTTCACTGACTACTTCGGCAACTGTCAGGTCGTGGAGGTGTACGGACGCACCTTTCCTGTGCAAGGTCTGGCTTTTCTGAACAGCTCCTTTTGTGTTATTTCGTTTGAGCTTCTCTCTTGGAAAATAGGGTTTCATGCATGTGTGTAAAGTGTCGTCCCAGATTAAACAGGGATGACATTTCCTGCTTAAACTGAATTTACATTACGAAAGACTGTTTCAAACTGAAAATTTAAAAAAAAGCAGAAATTGTCAGATTGAGTGGACTGTGCAGGCTCATCTGGTGCGACGCCTTATCCACTTGCATTAAACCCTATTTTCCCAGTGTGAGGCCCTTTATTTTGTGACATTTTGTTTATGTCCCCTGCCTCTTAATACAATGGCTTGTAGCTATTGTCCTGTCCATCTGTGATTCCAGCGCCCATTTGGGGTGAACTATATTTTGCCATTTTAGTGAGCACCAACACTGCTTACTACACCAGGGGCATCAAACACAGCGTCATACCTAAAAAACAATTGTTTCTGCTGTCAATATTGAAAAAGCATTTGTTAACTCCTTTAATTAAACTACACTGAAGAATTTCTATATCGCACACAATAATTTGGCGTTGTCTTATCTATCGCATGTCTGCCGTGGACGTCAGTTTTTTTCTCACACATTTTAATTTTCTCTTTAATCAAACATTCTTAACTAACCAGTTTGTCCAGATTTTTGCTTCTTTATTGTACATCACCTTCACGATTGTATGGTGCAACAAACAGTCACCCACTTGTCCAAATTAAAGATAACCAAATTAACGTTTTTTTCTCATCCCACCCTTGACAACATTCTCCATTGAATTGTCTTTTCACTGACATGATGCCAGCTTTCAATCAATGTCCTCTCGGTTATCATATCAGCAAATCAGGCAGTCGAATATGCACCGTCAACAAAGAGGTGAATACAATAACTGTAAATGTCATAGATCAATACCGACCTTACTAAACGACCTAGCGCTGTAGATACAGAGTTAACAACTTGTTTTTAATTTAGAAAAAAGGTTTACACATTTAAAAAAAAGCTCCATGAATTTAAAACCATTTTTAAAGATCTCAACCTTCTCTGCACTACAAAGTTATTGTTCAACAATTAAATATTAAGCATGCTTTTCACAAGGATAAATGACAGGGTGTTGTACATGAAGTCTTACAAGCGCATGTTTTCGAAAAGGTGACGCAAAATAAACGAGATCTGTTTATTTGTAGCAAGAATTTGTTGACTTCAACTTGGAAAGGCTATTTTGATTACAAATTTAATGAAACACATATTAAAATACTTTATTGTCCCCTACCGGTTCCACCGGAGGGGACTTATGGTTTGCGCTCCGTCAGTCTGTCTGTTAGTCAGTCAGTCTGTCAGTCAGTCTGTCCGTCACACTTTTCTGGATCCTGCGTTAATTTAACAAGTTCTTAATATTTTTTCATGAAACTTGAAACATGGATAGATGGCAATATGGACATTATGCACGTCATTTCATTTTGTTCCTACGTCAAAAATTCTGGTTGCTATGGCTACAGATAGACAAGAAATACTGCTAAAAAATGGTGGTTTTCTGGATCCTTTGATAACTTTAAAAGTTCTTAATATTTTTTCATGAAACCTGAAACATGGATAGATGGCAATATGGACATTATGCACCTCATTTCATTTTGTTCCTATATCAAACATTCTGGTTGCTATGGCAACAATTTTTTTTTTTTTTTATTCTGACAATGGTGGAATTTCTGACACTGGTGGAGCCGGTAGGGGACCATATTGCTTGGCAATCTCTTGTTTGATATACCAATATATAACATATAATCATATATGTATAACACATAATTCAAAAAGTAGGTAAATAGCGTGTTTTTAAATTGCCTATCTATGCATATGAAGCAGGATTTCATATATATGCATGAATATCGCGATCCGGATGTATCACAATCACAGTTCATGGATCCCAATAACAGTGACTAAATAGATCTGTAGTATAAAACATTACTTGTAAAACTACTACTGTTCCCTATCTGCACAGCATTTGTATAAATTTGAAACGTACTTTGTTGTACATGTAATCTCTGTTGACAGAGTATTACCTGGAGGACTGTATACAGTTGCTTAACTTTGTCCAGCCACCCAACGACCGCAAGAAGAAGAAAGACCGGGATGAGGAGGATGAGATAGGAGAGCAGGAGGTGAGATAGGAGAGAAGGAGGTGAAATGGGAGAGCAGAAGGTTAGATAGGACAGCAGGAGGTGAGATAGGAGAGCAGGAGGTGAGATAGGAGAGCAGGAGGTGAGATAGGAGAGCAGGAGGTGAAATGGGAGAGCAGAAGGTGAAATAGGAGAGCAGGAGGTGAGCTAGGAGAGCAGGAGGTGAGATAGGAGAGCAGGAGGTGAAATGGGAGAGCAGAAGGTGAAATAGGAGAGCAGGAGGTGAGATAGGAGAGCAGGAGGTGAGATAGGAGAGCAGGAGGTGAGATAGGAGAGCAAGAGGTGAAATAGGAGAGCAGGAGGTGAGATAGGAGAGCGGGAGGTGAGATAGGAGAGCAGGAGGTGAGATAGGAGAGCAGGAGGTGTGATTGGAGAGCAGGAGGTGAGATAGGAGAGCACGGGTGAGATAGGAGGTGAGATAGGAGAGCAGGAGGTGAAATGGGAGAGCAGAAGGTGAGATAGGAGAGCAGGAGGTGTGATAGGAGAGCACGGGTGAGATAGGAGAGCAGGAGGTGAGATGGGAGAGCAGGAGGTGTGATAGGAGAGCAGGAGGTGAAATGGGAGAGCAGAAGGTGAGATAGGAGAGCAGGAGGTGAGATAGGAGAGAAGAGGTGAAATGGGAGAGCAGAAGGTGAGATAGGAGAGCAGGAGGTGAGATAGGAAAGCAGGAGGTGAAATGAGAGAGCAGGAGGTGAAATGGGAGAGCAGAAGGTGAGATAGGAGAGCAGGAGGTGAGATAGGAGAGCACGGGTGAGATAGGAGAGAAGGAGGTGAGATAGGAGAGCAGGAGTTGAGATAGGAGAGCAAGAGGTGAGATAGGAGAGCAGGAGGTGAGATAGGAGAGCAAGAGGTGAGATAGTAGCGCTGGAGGTGAGAAAGGAGAGCAGGAGGTGAGATAGTAGAGCAAGAGGTGATATAGGAGAGCAGAAGGTGAGATAGGAGAGCAGGAGGTGAGATAGGAGAGCAGGAGGTAAGATAGGAGAGCAGAAGGTGAGATAGGAGAGCGGGAGGTGAGATAGGAGAGCAGGGGTGAGATAGGAGAGCAGGAGGTGAGATGGGAGAACAGGAGGTGAGATAGGAGAGGATGTGAGATAGGAGAGTGGGAGGTGAGATAGGAGAGTGGGAAGTGAGATAGGAGAGCAGGAGGTGAGATAGGAAAGCAAGAGGTTGGAGCATATAGGCCTATACTTGCACACTGTACATGTCTGTTGTAAGACTGGTTGGAAGGCTTTTATGACAGGCTGAAACAATGAATCCCAACCATTATTGCATGAAATGTGCTCCTTTATTCTGATGGGAATCATAAACAAAACTAAAGATATTTCATGATTGTGCAGGAAAGGATTAAATTAGTTATTGTTTAAAAGAGCAGAAAATGTTATTGACCCTTTGAATCTGTTTTGATGTGACATTCTATTCCTTCATGCGATGGCCATTTCCCAGTTGCCACTTTAGCTTGTATGAACCCTGCCTTTAGTCTGTGTGTGTGTGTGTGCTGCAGGAGAACATGAACCTGGTGATCTCCCATGAGTACACAGAGCAGACCAAGAGGGCCATGGCCATGATGAGTGAGAAGGAGACCTCATTTGAGCTCATTGAGGTAACAATTGTGCATACTCATAGCTTTGTTACAGACTATTTATATACAGCATATTTCAGACAATTTACATGAATGAAGTACAGTCATTCTTTTAACCATGTTAATATGATACCTAAAAGTTGAGCTAGTAGCTTTAAATTGAGCTATATATGTTGTTTTAGTTGATTCAACATAATAAACATCTTTAATTGTAGGAATGTATTTCTTTATACTAAGGAATGGATGGCTATTATCACTATTTTGATTATATGAAGCGTACTAATTTTATGTTGTGTTTGCAGTCTCTGATCAAGTACATTAAGACCTTGCGTGTTGATGGAGCCATCCTGATCTTTCTGCCGGGCTGGAACCTGATCTTTGCCCTCCACAAACACCTTGAGATGCACCCCGAGTTCGGTAATATATATGAACACACTTATAGATTGAGAATGATACACAGAGTTTGGTAATATTCACATACATAGATGATGGAAAATGATACTCATGTTATATGAGCCGAGTTCTCGGAAAACTTGGCTATATGCTTGTGCCTAAAGTGTCGTCCCAGATAATCCTGTGCAGTCTGCACAGGCTAATTAGGTACTACTTTTTCTGCCTACACTGGATTTTTGTTTAGAAATAGCCTTGTTTCCTTTAAAAGCCAAATTTTCCCAGAATATGGCATTTACTATACCTGGTTACTAGTATCTCCCCTTTGTGCCTGCAGGAGGCAAGATGTACCGACTGCTGCCTCTGCACTCCCAGATCCCTCGTGACGACCAGAAGCGGGTGTTTGAGTCGGTCCCTCCGGGGGTCACCAAGATCATCCTCTCCACCAATATTGCTGAAACCAGCATCACAATCAATGACGTTTCCTTCGTGATCGACTCATGCAAGTGGGTGTTATATTGGTGCATTGTGGGGTTTACCTTATATGGTTGCTATTTTTCGTCTGATCCTTATTATCCAACAAGTTCATGTACGTAAAGGAAATATCTCTAAATGTCAAGCTTTTCATGCTCTTCTTACAATATTAATTGAACTATGAATAATTATTTTGTCATAGCGAACGAAAAGATTACTGTATTAACTTAAAGCCTGTTGTATTATTTTGTTGTGCAGTGTGTTTGGCAACAGTTTGAATTTAGAGACATTTGAACTTCATTTACCTCATTGTGGGAAAACTGGACTAAATGTGCGTAAAGTGTTGTCCAATATAAGCCTTTGAAGTCAGCATAGATTTTGTTTTAAAGAGACTTCCTATTAACTAAAAATTCCATAAAAGCGGAAAGTGTCATCCCTGATAAGCCTGTGCGGACCACATAGGCCAATATGGGATAACACTTTATGCACATGCATTAAGCCCTGTTTTCCCTGTATATATGTGCTCATGGGCCTGGTGTGTTGTTGCAGGGCGAAGATGAAGCTGTTCACGTCTCACAACAACATGACCAACTATGCGACGGTGTGGGCCTCGAAGACCAACCTGGAGCAGAGGCGAGGCAGGGCCGGCAGAGTCAGGGAGGGATTTGCCTTCCACCTCTGCTCTAGGGCTAGGTTTGACAGGTACACTGATTACAGATCATATACTGCTTGTAATCTACCATGTGAAATGTACGCCAAATATTGTATTACTATCTAAGAATAAGAATGTTGATCGAATATATGCTTCAAGTATAAAAATGTAGCTTTGCAAATGTTTTAAATAAATTTCTTAGTTGATGAAAATAAGACTATGTATTCAGCGATTAAAATTATCACAAACCCTGCATTCCACTGTAAATTTTGAAATAATCTCGCAAAGATTCTTGTTATGCTCCCCCAAAATTTATTTTGGGGAGAGCATATAGTCGCCGCTTCGTTTGTCCGTGCGTGTGTGTGTGCGTCCGTCCATGCACAATTATTGTCCGGGCTATTTCTCAGCAACTTATGACCGGAATTCAATGAAACTTTATGGGAAGCTTCACTACCAAGAGGAGATGTGCATATTATCAGCAGGTTCTTGTCGGATGATTTTTCACAGAGTTATGGCCCTTTGAAATTTTCCATTAACTGTACATATAGTGCAATTCTTGTCCGGGCTATTTCTCAGCAACTAATGACCGGAATTCAATGAAACTTTATGGGAAGCTTCAC
The DNA here is from genome assembly GCF_020536995.1 of Dreissena polymorpha. Lineage (NCBI taxonomy): Eukaryota > Metazoa > Mollusca > Bivalvia > Myida > Dreissenidae > Dreissena > Dreissena polymorpha. The sequence goes on from NC_068363.1 coordinate 96,826,140, forward strand.
TACCAAGAGGACATGTGCATATTTTCAGCAGGTTCTGGTCGGATGATTTTTCACAGAGTTATAGCCCTTTGAAATTTTCCATTAACTGTACATATAGTGCAATTCTTGTCCGGGCTATTTCTCAGCAACTAATGACCGGAATTCCTTTAAACTTTATGGGAAGCTTCACTACCAAAAGGAGATGTGCATATTATCAACCGGTTCTGGTTGGATGATTTTTCACAGAGTTATAGCCCTTTGAAATTTTCCATTAACTGTACATATAGTGCAATTCTTGTCCGGGCTATTTCTCAGCAACTAATGACCGAAATTCAATGAAACTTTATGGGAAACTTCACTACCAAGAGGACATGTGCATATTATCAGCGAGTTCTAGTCAGATGATTTTTCACAGAGTTATGACCCTTTGAAAATTTCCATTAACTGTACATATAGTGCAATTCTTGCCCAGGCTATTTCTCAGCAACTAATGACCGGAATTCAATGAAACTTTATGAGAAGCTTCACTACCAAAAGGAAATGTGCATATTATCAGCCGGTTCTGGTCGGATGATTTTTCACAGAGTTATGGCCCTTTGAAATTTTCCATTCAATGCCCCTCAAGACGTTTCCTTTTATCTGAATATGTAGTGCAATATTGCGACAAAAAACCTTTGGGGAGCATCACTCGTCTCCGACGGTTTGTTGTTTTTATATAGTCAGACTTCGACTATGTATTGGTCTCACATACTCATATTATTGGCTGGAACATAATCAAACAGTTTGAGCTATGGTACTCAATCATTTATGGGCATTGAAATTGAAATCAGTTTTATGCTTCAGTTAAGGTAAACATGCAACATCTCTATTGTATGAGGTCCCTGACCATGTTCCATAAGTCTGACTTGCAATTTAGTAGAATTATGCCCCTTTATGTACATCAAAATTTGGTTGAGGTAAAAGAATACCATCTCCATATCACTGTTTTCACTACAGGTATTTATATTAAAGCTTGACACATGTTTCCTGGTTCATTGTGTGAGGTCACTGACCCGAAACCATAACTCTGTCCTGCAATGTAGCTGATGTATGCCCTTTTGTACTTAACATTTTTGGTGAGGGTAAATATCTCTATCGGTGTCTATTCTAGAAACCCAAAGTAGGGGTGGGGGATTCCCCTTCACTTTACAAAAATAGTGGGGAGTTTTTTCAGAAACAGGAGGGCTATTATGAAATACCATTTGTATACATTGTAAACATTTTAGTTTTAATGTTAAATTGTTCTACTGTAAACATTATTACATACCATCAGGTCAGTGAAATACTATGGTACCTGCTATTAAATATAACGGCTGTTTCCATAGTATTGCACTGACTTGACTAAAAAATTAAAGTATGTTTTCACATGATATTTCTGTATCATTAAAAATAATAAAAAATAAGAATTACTGATCTGCATGTTTATCATTGTATCTATAATATGATATGATATTAAAAACTTGTTTGTCTGCTTGTTTCTGCTGTAAACATTCACGAGTTGAATCCCCTGATTTTCTAAACAAATGTCTTATTGTTTATTAAACCATGTGTCTTTTTAAACAAACATTCTTTAAATTGTATTAACCCAACTATCACAGAGTTAATTCCCTTTTCTTCAAGTGTTCCTGTCTTAAATAAGCAAAGTGGAATTTAGCATCTTCAAAATTAATAAAAGATTAATGAGTGCACGTATTTTCTCACAAACATGCTGAAAATGTTTGTGATCTTTGAAAAAAGTGTGGAATGTGCAATTACCCTGTCTAGAATATACACTTTCCATATCACTCTTTCTACTACAGGCATTCAATTGAAACCTTCCATATGTGTTTTAGCTCATGGTGTGGATGTGTTTGAGCTCATGGTGTGGATTTGTTTTAGCTCATTGTTGTGTGAGGTGTTTTACCAAGTTACATAACTGTGACCTGCAATTAAGCTGCATTGGGCCCTTTTTGGACTTTGAACTTGTTAATGTTTAATGTGACCAGCTATTTAGTAGGATAATGCACCCTTTTGTACTTAAATAAAAGTCTGGTTGAGGTTTTGATGCAAGTTGAAAATTTGCATGCAACAAGTACATATATCTGTAAGTACTACAGATAGTCATTTGAAACTTCACATATTTGTATTTGGGATCATTGTTTAATGTTACTGACAACAAAGGCCCATAGCCCTATCCAGCAATTTTCAGAATTTTGACCCTTCTTGTACTTAGAAAATTAAGGTTAGTATTTGCACAAAATAATTCATTATCTCTATCTGTACAACAGATTTTGAAATAAAACTTGAAATATGTGTATAGGGTCGTAATAAACACTGTCTCTGACAAACCTATAAATTTAACAACTCTTTTAGCATGATTATTCCCCCTTTTGTAGGATTGAGGTTTGCATGCAAGTTGAAATTCAGGTTGAACTTTGCATGTGACATATGAATGTGACAGACCATATCTCTTACCTGCAGTTTACCTAAATTATGCCCCTTATAGGCAAGCTCGGTTAGGGTTACTGTGACTTAACATTGCTCTTTTTGTAGGAATATTTGGGCTTGCTCATTCTAACTGTTTTGATGACTGGAAACCCTGTGAGCATGTGTTTTTAAAGCTACCAGCGGTTTTTCCACCATTTTGGGAATTGGGCCAGGGCCCGTTAGATTCTGAAAAATAATGTGATTTTGACTAAAATTTTGAAATTTATGTTGTAAATACTTAAAAGCCCATAAAACACTCAAAATCAATCAACATTTTATACAATGTCAATATTTAAAAAAATACACATACAAATCATTGTTCCTTGTAGCAATAGCCAAGATTTAAACACTAGATGTGGTCTGGTAACATAGATTTAACTCGATACAAAATGCTCACTTTTATTTTTGTGTGTCACAATATTTGCCTTGATTTTGAGTATTAATGTTACTTTAAAATTGAACCTAAGGATTTTCATTACCGGTAGTATAGTAAACTAAACGTTGCATTTTATTTATAAAAAATATTAAACCTTCAATTGTGGATTTTTACCTGTCATTTGGGGAAAATATATACTTTTTGACTGTGGTAATGGGGCAAAATACTAGCTCAGCATTGGACACAAAAACACACTGGTTTCATAATGTTTCTTGTCAGACTAGAGCAGCATACGACCCCAGAGATCTACCGTACCCCCCTCCATGAGCTGGCCCTGTCCATCAAGCTGCTCAGGCTGGGCTCCATCAGTCAGTTCCTGGCCAAGGCAGTTGAGCCCCCTCCCATAGACGCAGTCATTGAGGCAGAGGCACTGCTTAGGGGTATGTAGTATAGATATATGAGCCTCACTCAGGGAAAATGGGGATTGATGCATGTGCGTTAAGTGTTGTCCCAGATTAGCCCCTGCAATCTGCACAGGCTTATCAGGGACAACATTATCCTTGTTTTATAGTATTTTTAGTTTAAAGGATGTATCTTCTTAGCAAAAATATAGTTTTAACGAAAATTGTCATCCCTAACCGCACATTGTTATCTGGGATTACACATCACGCACATGCATTAAAACCCCATTTTACTAAATATTGGTTGAAAATGTATATTTTACGCTTATTTCAGTGATATTTGTGTAATAAAGGGGCCTTTTCACAGATTTTGGCATGTATTGTAGTTTGTCATTAAATGCTTTATGTTGATAAATGGAAACATTGGATCTTAAAAAGTTCCAGTAAAAACAAGAATAAAATTAAAGAAAGAAAAAAAGTTACCACAACTGGACTCGAACCACTGACCCCTGGAGTAAAAGTCTATGATGTATTTTATACTTTATGTAAGCAATCCTCTTAGTATCACAACATATACGACAACAACAGAACTCTCCAAATTATTCAATCGTTTCGCGTTGCAACGCTTTATAATTTTCAGGTTTTTAAATTATCTAACGATGCTTATAATGGATATTTTAGAGCATGGAAACTGCTCAGCATTACTGTTTCCTCACAAATATCATAACTGCAACGAAAATTTGCGATTCTGAAACAATTTTTTTTTATTTTGTTTTAATTTACCAAAATGTAAAAAGGCCCCTATAATGGAATATAAATAAATGAAAAATTAGGGGACAAAACTTACATTTTATAAACGTTTCTATATTTATAACCCCCAGCTTATTTCATTTGTTTATGTGAACTTATTAAATATGTGTCCACAGTTGTGTTTCCATATGTCTATCATTTTTCTGTGAATGTGAGCATTCTGTGAAATTATTTTTTCTGTAGTAGATTGCAAACCAGGATGATCATATTTTTTACTTGATTTGCCCATTGTTGTTTTAGAGATGCGAGCGTTGGACAGCAATGATGAGTTAACTCCCCTGGGCCGTATCCTGGCAAGGCTACCCATCGAGCCTAGACTGGGGAAGATGATCATCTATGGATGCATCTTCTAGTAGGTTATGCTGCACTATCACTTATGCAAAGTGAAAATTGCTGTATGCAATCAGCATAAAACCAGAACAGCCTGCCAGCAGCTTACATTCTACATGTATTCAGGTGTTATGCTGTTTGCTGCTCATCAGTATCTTAGGGTTGGAAATGAAGCCTTGGAAAGTTAAATCTAATAATAAAGGTCTTAAATTTAATTTGATTTTATTAGGGACTTTGCACATGTCAAAGGGTGTATACGAGTGTTAACATGTATATAATAAATAAATAGGTTTGCATAATTCCATACTCATCAGTTTATGTTTTCCATATTTGATGTTAGTTTTCTCTGATTTGTCATATTTCAAAACCAACTCAGTGTGCCTTGCTCCCAATCATACGTCAACACCAGCTCATTGTGCCTTGCCCCCAATCATACTTCAACACCAGCTCATTGTACCTTACTCCCAATCATACTTCAACACCAGCTCATTTTTCCTTGCTCCCAATCATATTTCAACACAGGCTCATTGTGCCTTGCTCCCAATCATACTTCAACACCAGCTCATTGTGCCTTGCTCCCAATCATACGTCAAAACCAACTCATTGTGCCTTGCTCCCAATCATACTTTAATACCAACTCATTGTGCCTTGCTCCCAATCATACTTTAATACCAACTCATTGTGCCTTGCTCCCAATCATACTTCAATACCAACTCATTGTGCCTTGCTCCCAATCATTCTTCAATACCAACTCATTGTGCCTTGCTCCCAATCATACGTAAACACCAGCTCATTGTGCCTTGCTCCCAATCATACTTCAATAACAACTCATTGTGCCTTGCTCCCAATCATACTTCATAACCAACTCATTATGCCTTGCTCCCAATCATACTTCAATACCAACTCATTGTGCCTTGCTCCAAATCATACTTTAACACCAATCCATTGTGCCTTGCTCCCAATCATACTTCAACAACCAGCTTATTGTGCCTTGCTCCCAATCATACTTCAACACTAACTCATTGTGCCTTGCTCCCAATCATACTTCAACACCAACTCATTGTGCCTTGCTCCTGATCTCACAGCTGTGGTGACGCAGCCTGCACTATAGCTGCCAGCACGACCTTCCCAGAGCCGTTCATCACACCGTCAGACCGACGACGTCTGGGCTGGGGCCACAAGAACCTGGCTGGCAACCGCCATAGTGACCACGTAGCCCTCCTGAACGCATTCCAGCAATGGGAGGAGGCACGGTAAGAACCCCCCGGGTGTGGATAGTTGCTTTGAACCACACTGTCTGTATGTTGATTATTCATTTCAGCCTCGCTCTGCTAACAAGTGATTTAATGCATGTGTGTAAAGTGTTGTGTCAGATTAGCATGTGAAGTCTGCACAGGAAAATAAGGAACTACACTTTATGTTTGTATGGCATTTTCGTTTCATTTCATGAAGGTCTTTGTGTGTTTATGTTTTTATATGGTTTTAAAACAGCATACTAGTACTAGTATCTGATCTAAATGTATAGGTTATCAAGCAACCTGTGGGTGGCCTGCCTAGTATAAACAGTGTTGTCTGAGGTGTGGCCCTGCTTAATAAATCATGTATGCATGTTTGTATATGTTCTCTTGATGGGTCTCATGTTGTTGTTACAGCGATGGTGGGGAGCAGAGTGAAGTGTATTTCTGTGAGAACAAGTCCTTGTCCCTGCCTACTTTGAGAATGACCTGTGAAGCCAAGGTAGGAACTCTCTGTGAAGGAGATATTATTCTACCTTTTGATTATATACACAAGATTTTATCTGGTTTAATAATTATTCTGTTTATATAACCTACGTAAGAACAATGCAAACATTTCTATCATTATGTTATTGCATCCCACTATGATCCGTCCTTGTCACTATATGAACCCATGTTATATAAACTTTATAAAATATTTTAAAATACTTGAGTAAATTTGTCGGAAACAACAACTATCTAATTGGACAATTTTAACAAGCAATTATGTTCTATTTGGATTTGTACATACTTTTGTTTCCAACATTAAAATACTAAGTACTTTAAGAGATTATTTAAACCCATTAAACTGACTATTGCCTGTAAAATCATTATTATTTGTTGGATATTAATTTTCATTAATTTTGTGGGGTAACAGATCCACCAATATAGCACTAAAACATCGAAAAATGATCAACTTAAAATCCTCATTTATTCCAAAATCAGAAATCAATTATTTTACTTGTCAAAGAAAGACATTTTTTAAAAACCTTGAAATTTTATGCGGACAAAATATGAATGATTGTCCAATATTTCACTGTTAGATAGCTCATGGTAATGGTATGTCTCCAGAACCAGGTTCGAGACATCCTTGTGAATGCAGACTTCCCCGAGGACTGCATCATGCCTCAGATGTTTAACTACCATGGACCTGACAACAAGCTGGATATTGTAAGTGCTTTATGCCCGACAACAAGCTGGATATTGTAAGTGCTTTATGCCTGACAACAAGCTGGATATTGTAAGTGCTTTATGCCTGACAACAAGCTGGATATGGTTTAGTGCTTTATGCCTGACAACAAGCTGGATATTGTAAGTGCTTTATGCCTGACAACAAGCTGGATATTGTGAGTGCTTTATGCCCGACAACAAGCTGGATATTGTAAGTGCTTTATGCCCGACAACAAGCTGGATATTGTAAGTGCTTTATGCCCGACAACAAGCTGGATATTGTAAGTGCTTTATGCCCGACAATAAGCTGGATATTGTAGGTGCTTTTTCTTGGGAATATATGATATCTACAGAATATATGTGTGAAGATTGAACAAAATACTTGCTCAATTTGAAAATAATTCAACTGAAGAGTCTGTTGGTTTATCCTTAACCAAATTCATTTCAATTGTTTTGTTTCAATTCCAAACATTTTTTTGCACTGGGTGAAGCAGTTTTCTCTTTGTGTATTGAAAATTAAAGACATTTCATGTAAAGAAATCAACGAATGGAATTTAAGTTTATCCATAAATATTAATGGGACTCTAAAAAAGTCTTAAAAATAAATATTGTTATGACCTCTGGTATGGTGGCATATAGCAGTCGCACTGTCCTTCCAGCATTCCGTTTTCCGGAATGTTTTTTACACAAATCTTTTAGATATAAAGCTGATTTTTTATGTGATTCTACCCACATGACCTACAGATGGATGAAGTGTAAAATTCGTTCTGGTCCATTGATTTTTTGCAAAGTAATGGGCCTTGGAGAAATTTTCTCTATAATAACTGTTTTCCGGAGGTTTTTTAAGCAACGCTTACAGATATTGAGCTGATTTTTGGTATGTTAGTCTACCTATTCTGATAAAGTGTAAATTTGTTCTGATTGTTTATGAAGTTATGGGCCTTGGACTGAGACATTTTCTCTGTCGTAACTTTTTGTCCGAACTTTTTTATGCAACCCTTTCAGATATTGAGCTGATTTTTAATGTTAGTCTACCTACATGACCTTCAGATGAAGTGGGATATTTGCTCCGGTCCATTGGTTTTTGGCGAAGTTATTTGCCTTGGTCTTAGAAATGTTCTCTTTTATAACTGTTTTGCAGATGTTTTTTACGCAACACTTACAGATATTGAGCTGAATTTTGGTATGTGAGTCTACCTACATGACCTACAGATAAAGTGTGATGAAATTTGTTCTGGTTCATTCATTTTTGGCGAAGTTATGGGCCTTGGAATCGTACATTTTCTTTATAATAACTGTTTTGGGGATGTTTTTACCTAACGCTTTCAGATATTGAGCTGATTTTTTGTTTGTGATTCTACCTACATGTCTTTTAGATGAAGTGTGAGTTTTGTTCTGGTCCATTGATTTTTGGCAAAGTTATGGGCATTGGATTGTCCATTTTCCTAAGGTTTTTCACACTTTCATACATATGAAAAAGTAAACAAACGTCGAATGGGTAGAAGAAAAACTGTATTACAATATGCTGACCGGTTTCGCACAGCGCATCAGGGCATATACAATACAAATGTATACACAATAACGTCAATAACGTCACATTGTAAGAGTAACAACGTCAAATAATGTTACTTATATTATGACGTCAAACGTCAAATTATTTAATTGTGATTACTAAAAGATGTTCATTTTTGAAAGAAGACAACCACCACTCTGAAGCTGGGGTGGCTTACAATTGTGTTTGTATGACTATGAGGAGCTTGTTAAGGTGGGTTCGACCTGAGAAAACTGGGCTTTATGCATGTGCAAAAAGTGTCATATCTTTGCAGTCTGCACAGGCTAATCAGGGACAAGACTTTCTGCTTTTATGGAATTTTTCGTACACAGGAGATCTCTTAAACATAAATCCAGTGAAGGCAGGCCTTGGTAAGCCTGTGGGGACTTCACAGGCTAATCTGGGATGACACTTTATACGCATGCATTTAGCCCAGTTTTCAAAGACCACTGCCAATATTCCCCATGTGTGCAGGTGATCACGCTGCTTGCTATGGGCCTGTACCCGAACGTGTGCTACCACAAGGACAAGCGCAAGGTGCTCACCACAGAGAGCAAGGGTGCCCTCGTACACAAGTCCTCAGTCAACTGCAGCAACAGAGAAATCAAGTTTCCATCACCCTATTTCATATTTGGAGAAAAGGTGAGATGCTTCTTATACAGTCAATCTTGTATTTAGAGACCACTTAAGGGAGTAACCAAAAGTGGTCTCTTAATAAAATGGTCTTTAAATTTAAAAAAGAGGCCATTTGGGAAGAATATGCGGACCTTCCATTTTAAATCCAGATGTAGGATTATCACCTTTTGACACAATTATTTCAACTTTTGTAATCAAATAAATCTAAATAAAAATAAAATATATAAATAATGTTTTATTAAAATGTGTTTTATTTGTTTTCTCTTATTCTAAAATTTATTAAATTGGGTTTTTCTGATTCCAAACTCGTTCGCGATGTTACGTGCACTTTTACTCTTAGACAATTCCAATACCCGAATTTTCTCATAAAACGTTAACACTTTCTGTTTTGACATTTTAATTTCTGCATGTAAGCTTTTGGAAATCTGACTCGATTATGGTGCATAGGGAAATAAATAAAACACGTTGATTGAAAACTAAATAAACAGGCCTGATTTGAAAAATTTGCTAGCACAAACTAATTAGCATAATTACAATTAATTTTTTTAGAGAACGGATATCGACACATGGTACAGATTAATAGTTTGTATTTTACACCTCGGGAACACTGTGAAAATGTTTGTCGCATCGGCGCATTGTTTCTGCAATAAAATCGGCGATTAAGTTTGTCACTTAACATCCCAGATTGTAAGCTCTTTAAACCGTAGACTATGCGTCAATACCTCACTGTATAATTCAACACAAAAAAAGTCTGCATCAACACCGGTCAGAACCGGTCATCGATACAAAGGAAAATTGCTGGTGTGAACACAAAACAAAGGTGCAATCTTACATCTTATCAGCTTAGATAAACAATTAACACGGATTTGTACCTGAACGGTCAACAGATTTATCGCTTTAACCTCAAAGTGGTCGCTTAATTAAAGGGGGGGGATTCAAAGTGGTCGCATAAGACAAAAGTCGCTTAATGCAAGTGGTGGCAAGCACAAGATTGACTGTACTGTGGCACTTAAAAATGTAAGTTTCCCTCACTGATCATATTCTTTTCCAGTGCTACAATAAGTCAAACAGTTTTCATGGATATATTTATGAGCATCTATATCTAAGCCTGTTATATAATAAGCTTAATCTATAAAATGCTATGTTAAAGTTACGGCCCTTGCAATATGATATGAGATAGAACCATATTTAGCCATTTCATTGGAAACTCAATAGGTGACTTTATCTTGTCTATGGTACCAAATTTTATGGATATCTTTTTGATAATAACATCTAGGCCAAGTTTAATGACCAGCCAACTCAATCCAGAAATTGTAGAGTTATTGCTCTTGCATAATCTTACATTGGACAGTTTTAGATCCTTCCATTTTCTTAAACAGTTTTTATCAATGCATCATCAATGTTGGATATGTCTCAGATATAAATCAGTTATGGCTTCAACTTGGAGCTATGGCCCTAAAATGTTCATCTCCCTCCTAAGTCCATCCGTTTTACCGAATGTTACTATACAAATCTAACATTCTAGTGAAAGACTGCTTTCAACATACACGAGCATTAATTTAAAATGTCTTACCATGCTTGTTTTTCGTCACAAGCACTGTCATTTTTTGTGTCTAATTTTTGGCCTTTTTTTTGGCCTTATTCCCAATTTCAAAGTATTTTTTTCCTCAAATGACTTCCAAAATTCCCTATGAAGGTTTACATAAAAAATATGGAGTCAGTTTTCATATGCAGCTCTATGGGTTGATCTTTTGTAAATAAAATATTGAACAAAAAATCCAAATATTAATTAAAACATGTTTTTTCCAAATCCAAAGGGCCCAAGCCCCATTCAACAAATATGAAAAAAATCCGTGAGACTGTTGTTCATGACTGTTCTGATACTGTCAGATCCGTACGCGTGCAGTGTCCTGCAAGCAGATGACCATGGTGTCCCCACTACAGCTGCTGCTGTTTGCAGCCAGGAATGTCACCCTGCAGGACGGACTGGTCGTCCTGGACTCCTGGTACGTTTGTATAGTACAGAAGACTCTGTAAACCGGACGGTGTGGGGACCGGCCTGATCGTCCGGTTTTCAGAGAGTTCCGGTTTACCAAGAGTATGCATATTGCCGAAATATACATTGTATGCATTGTGTACAAAATCATATAAGAATAAAACAAACCATATACATTTACATGTACCATGTGATAACTGTACTCATGTAATGTTAGTGTTTAAAGCATTCTTCAAAAACTGTTTTTATTCGATTAAAAGCAAAAAACATTCCATACCGACTTGTTTTGATTAATCCCAAAGTGAGCGTGGTGCTTTATACATGTACGTACGTGAAATTTGTCATATAGGCGAGTGAGTCGTGTTCGAGTTCTCTATAAATAGCTCTGAATTAATTTAAACCTCAAAGACAATTTTGACGAATAACGACACAAATACGATCGCTCGCCGAGTGCCTTCAGAGATGGTTATGGTTGAGAAGTTGATTCCGTGATCAGCTTAATCTTATCCTCTAACGTAAGCTCTACGCGTCTGCGTTTAGCGGGAGGCTGTGACATTTTAGATTTGAAAAAACTTTTAGATTTGAGACTTTTAATGCTGAAGATGCGTTTGAAATTAAGAAAAGGCAATGAATGAATTTGCAGACGGATGGATGGATATTTAACGGTCATATTTCTCACAGTTTTATCTGACAAACAAACAACCATTTAAGCTTTAAAAACATGGCTATAGGATCTTTAAACTACCCAAGAAGATCACAAGAAAGTGTCGCAACGGCATGCATTAATTTTGTAATTAAATTGTTTATCATAAGCTTAATAAAACGATCGAGTCAATCACTTTTTGGTGTATCCGCACGTCTATTATAGACATTCACAGTTTGTTTTACACTATTTAATCTGACTTCTTTAGCGCGGTAATTTCTTGACACCTTTATGGTATGTTTAATCCGATTATCGATAATTGAGCGAGCAAAATGTGTGACAAGGCAATGTGCTGTGCTTACTAGGTATTGTAATGTTCAAGCCTCGGGCATCTTGAGAATTTGGACCGTCCGGTGTACTCAATGTATTTTACGTTGAAAATGACCAAATTCACGGAGATATCCGTTCGATTTCCGGTTTTGAGAGAGTTCGGTTTATTCAACAGGTTTTAACAAAGAAATAGACACTTGACACCTTTATGGTATGTTTAATCTGATTATTGATAATTGAGCGAGCTAAATGTGTGACAAGGCAACGTGCTGTGCTGACTAGGTATTGTAATGTTCACGCCTCGGGCATCTTGAGGATTTGGACCGTTCGGTGAACTCGATGTATTTTACGTTGAAAATGACCAAATTCACGGAGATATCCGTTTGGTTTCCAGTTTTGAGAGAAATCGGTTTATTCAACAGTTTTTAACAAAGAAATAGATGCAGAAAATACGGGACTGGCCCGACCGCTCGCAATCGGGAGAGTTCCGGTATTCAGAGAGTCCGGTATTGGCAGAGTCTACTGTATACGTGTTAAAGTCAGTCCCCACCAATAGAGTTGCCTATTCAATAGTAATTGACATGATACTACAATAGTATTGTAGATTATACAAACTACAACAGCCAATCAGTCAATTACTAATTGCATTTGTTAAATAATTATCTGATCAGATTTAAGTGACTTAAATTTGAATCCACTAGCTTTATTATAAAAAAAACACTATTTGTTTCAGCGCAAGAGCATCGATTTTAAACTTAGAATATCTCTACCTCCTTCTAAGTTAAGATTTCTTTATCCATCGACCTTAAGAATGGATAAATATCAGATTCATGCTAAAGTTGTATTTGTGATAACCAAGAGCATTACCACTTGCAGGACATTAGGACATTTGATTGTAAGGTTGTATATCATGTCAATTTAATTATTCATTCTCATCCTTAATTTTAAAGGTTTGTATCTGTAATTAAAAATTATGTGATAATTCCTATAGCGGTAAGTAGATGTTTCTATGTCATAAGGAATTCACAAACGAGCCTTGTTCTTAGATCACTGGGCTCAATGTTTGTGCGTAAAGTGTCAGTACCAGGAACACAAAGGCTAATCTGGGCATAAAGTGTCAGTACCAGGAACAACACAGGCTTATCTGGGACAACACATAACCAACATGCATTGAGCCCTGTTTTCTCAGAACAAGGCACAAATGTGTACTCAGTATATCCTGTGTTGTTCAGGATCAACCTGAAGATGGACCCAATGCTGGCAGCCAAGATCCTGGCCCTACGCCCGGCCCTGGAGGCCCTGATAGTGCGGGCCACCCAGAACCCGGACTGTGTGCAGAGCCCCGGACCCCAGGAGGAGCAGCTGATGGCCCTGGTCCGGGCCCTCTCACGACCCAACGCCGGCAGGTTTGGCATTCAGGAGGCTGAGGGGTAAGTGGACCTGTAATAGTATACGGGTATGGTTGTAGAATGATGGTGCCCCACTTTAAAGAAGTGTGCGTATATTGCTTTGCATTTGTCTGTCTGTCTCTTTCGTTTCTGGGCAATTTTTAGCTCCACTGGCCAGAGGCCAGCGGGGCTTATGTCATGGTCCTGTGTCCGTCGTGCGTGCGTCCATGCGTTAACTTTTTCTTTAAACATCTTTTTCTCCTTAAGTACTGGTTCAATTCTGAAGACATTTCTCAGAAATGTTCCTTGGGTGAACCTCTTTTAAATTTGTTCAAATTATGCCCCTGGGGTCAAATTTGACCCCGCCCAGGGGGTCACAAAATTTAAAATTTGCTTATATAAGGCCTATTTTGTGAAAACTTTCAAAATCTTCTCGTCCATAACTATTGGGCCTAGGGTTATCAAATCGGGTATGAAGAGACATCTAATAGTCCTCTACCAAATTTCTTCAAATTATGCCCCTGGGGTCAAATTTGACCCTGCCCCGAGTGTCACAAAATTGAACATATGCTTAAATAAGGCCTATTTTGTGCAAACTTTCAAAATCTTTTGTCCATAACCGTAGGGCCTAGGGCTACCAAATTCGGTATGTAGTGACATCTAATAGTTCTCTACTTAGTTTGTTCAAATTATGCCCCTGGGGTCAAATTTGACCCTGCCCCGGGAGTCACAAAAATGAACATATGCTTAATGCAAATGGCGCCGTTGTGAAGCGTAAATTAAGATTATTGAAATGACAAATATCAATCGAATTAACGACTGACATCATATAGTTTGATAGGAATAATGAAATGTGTTTGTCAACGAAAAAGACTACGTTTTAGATACAAGAAACACATATTTCGTTTAGAAATGTGCACAGGGAATTTGTGTCACGGAAACCATTGTTTCTGTTTGCAAATTGGGAGTTCAGTCTACTCGCCAAGTAAAACAATTTAGAAGAGGATCTTTCGAACATGGAAATAGACAAACATGATTTGATTTATATGATAGTGGATCTGTGTATAATCAGATTTATATGCATATTCTGCTTTATTATGTTTGTCACGCTGTTCAGTTAATTGAAATAGCATAGAACTAAAGATGTGAAATGCAAGATATTGAAAGGTAAACAAATTATATATATTAATTTAACTCAGTTTAATACATCATTAACACAAGAAGAACACTCAAGCGTGTTTGTTTATATTTAGTCCATTAACCTTGTTTGTATATAACATTTTATAAAAAAAATTGTATTGTTTTGTTTGTTTTCACCAAATGGTTAGTATTATTCTTTTATGTTAACATTCTCAAAATTCTTGTTTTATTATAGGCCCTATTTATCAAAAAAAAAAAGAATGACATTTTATGATTTATAAACATAAAATTTGTTCAAGATAAACTTAACAACAAATTGTTACAATGTAATTAAGTGATTTTAATATTCAGTAGCAAAAAAGTAAGGAGAATCCAACTTAAAAAAGATGTATCAATTAAAAGTATATTCTACCAATGCCGTGAACAATCCCCTTGTTTATAACATGACTAAGTCTATTACTCACAACCTATCAGAGAATAGGTCAGATACCTTATTTCAATATATATTGCAATCCTAGTATTTTTCAAAAACAAACATGACAGGCAACCAATGTCAGATGGAAAAAGTAAAGGAAAGTTAGGTCAAGCTAATTGTTTGTCATGATATCTTTAAACCTCATGCCATATGCAAGTAGTGTTGCCATGATCGCAACATCTTGATGAATAATAATTCAATTTTTTGTCTCATAAACATTTACTTTGTTTAACAAACAACCTCTACAAAGTTATCATTCCTACTGCCTTTCGGCACCTCATGAACCTGAAAAACTCGTAACTTTATGTTTCCTCAGGCAAACATCTTCTTTGTACAATAAACAATTTCTTCACCACGTTAACAATCCTGCTACACTCAATGATGCCTCAAGAATGAAGTAAAGTTCAGGTGATCTACGTCATTAGGTATTTTGCATATGTCATGAACTATATAAGTAACAGAAACTTTGAAATCTACAAACACTTTTTGGAATTTTGGAAAAAGATTCATGATTGAATGAAGGAACTTTCATTAATCTTGTAGAACATGCGTTGATTTTTATCTTCAGCATCTAAAAATATGTGAAATAGAAAGAACGACAATATTTTTTGGAGAGATAAATGTACCTACGTTATAAGCAAAGGACCTGTGCGACAATTCCCGGAACTTTTAGTCTGTTTAGTTAACACCGTAGTAACGTTTTCCATATATAAACAAGATGTGTTTGTGAAACACAATGTCCCCCTATATGACGTTTGACCTTGTAGGATGACCTTGACCCTTTACCACTCAAAATGTGCAGCTCCATGAGATACACATGCATTTCAAATATAAAATTGCTAGCTTCAATATTGCAGAAGTGACATTACATGAGCAATTTTGACCCATATATTTGACCTTGAAGGATGACCTTGACCTTTCACCACTCAAAATGTGCAGCTCCATGAGATACACATGCATGCCAAATATCAAGTTGCTATCTTCAATATTGCAAAAGTATTCATAAAATTAGCGATTTGGGCCACATATATTTGACCTCTGACCTTGAAGGATGACCTTGACCTTGACCTTTCACCACTCAAAATGTGCAGCTCCATGAGATACACATGCATGCCAAATATCAAGTTGCTATCTTCAATATTGCAAAAGTACTCATAAAATGAGTGATTTTGGCCACATATATTTGACATCTGACCTTGAAGGATGACTTTGACCTTGACCTTTCACCACTCAAATTGTGCAGCTCCATGAGATACACATGCATGCCAAAAATCAAGTTGCTATCTTGAATATTGAAATACTGCAAAAGTGTACATTAAATGAGCGATTTTGACCCATATATTTGACCTTTGACCTTGAAGGATGACCTTGACCTTGACCTTTCACCACTTAAAATGTGCAGTTCCATGAGATACATATGCATGCCAAATATCAAGTTCCTATCTTCAATATTGCAAAAGTTATTGCAAATGTTAAAGTTTGCGCAAACCAACCAACCAACCAACAGACCAACAGACAGGGCAAAAACAATATGTCCCCCACTACTATAGTGGGGGACATAAAAATGCTCACCCTTCCAACTTTAAGCACCCAGTGGGACGAGGGATAGAAAGAGAAAGTCACATGCTTGAGTACATTTCAACCCATGCGCATTGCACGCTTTTTTCGCATAAAAAAACAGTGGAGCGATACAGGGCCACCATGGCCCTCTTGTTATTGAACATTTTGACCTACAAGCAAGCTAATTGGTATGATGGTTACTTGGGAGGAAAGGAAGAGTCCAATCGATTATAAGATCAAATGGGTAAAGGTAAAAATCTCTCATGCGCTTGTCACAGTAAATTTGTTTCTGCAACATATCTTGAGAGTGCTTTTATCTAAGAACATGTAAATTGGTTAAGAAATTACTTCTGAGAAAGGGAGATGCCTTTAATTATGAGGTCAAATGTCAAGGTCAAAGAGTCTTGTAACATGTAATTTATTTGGGCACTATTTTTAGATAGCAAGGTGAGCTATTGTTACTACCCTATATCAAGAAATTCAGATACATGTATTTCTTTGCCTTATAATTATCTAATTCTGCATTAAATGATGCATATTGATTTTGAGGTCAACAGGTTAAAAAGTCAGGGGCTTTTAACAGGAAATTGTAAAGAGTTCAAAAAGCAAGATCACGGGTACAACTTAGCTGCAAGTCTGGGTTACATGTTTTATAAACGTCTCTTGTTAACAGACTTCTTTCCAATTCTATGGCAAATGTTATTTAATCAGTGATCTTGCTTGAACAGACAAAGTCAGAACCCAGTGATAAAACTTGCTTTATTTCAATTCAGTGAATTGAAAAATTCTTGCACAATCAAAAGATGTCATGTTATTGACTTTTAATAATTTTATAGGGTTAAGTGTTTTATCACATGTGAATTGTTAAAATAATAACAAGAAATGAATTGAAGAGAATTCTAATTAACTCATGAATTGATTTATTTATTTGTAACTTTTCTCAAGTAAACAAAACAACACTTGCCAATGTGTTATGCTTTCCTAGTAGTATTATGGACTTTAGCTTTAAGTATAATTCAATAGGCAGATGTCTCAATTGCTATTCATGTGTCAGCAAAATAATTCTGTTTATATGTTTAAACAAGGATACATTTGATAATTCTTTTTCTTTTCAGTGCCCAGGGTGGTCCTCCTCCTAACAAGTTCCCTCGGATGGGTGGATTCAGTCGAGGGGGCAGCTTTGAGCCTCGGGGAGGGTTCAGAGGAGGCTACAGAGGTACACAGATTGTTATTGACAGTCACAAAAAGTAATAATGATAGCAAAACACATATTTGACCAATATTAAGTGCAAGTGCTGATGACCTCATTATGAACACGTCAGACTCCATACATCATATTCATTCCTGCTTAAAATCCACGGTTGTAGTAATAAATCTTGTATTACTTCTTTAAAGATGGGAGCATGCCGGTCAGATAAACAAGCAAACAGGTAACTGCCATATTATTGTTTTGTTATATATCAGGATTGGCATGGAAAAAAACAGCTGCTCGGCAAGCCTTCTTTGCCTTATCTGATATATTACAATACGATATGGCTGTAACCTTTTATTCTATGTGTATCATGAACACTTACACACATTTGAATGAGTTAACTTTTTATGACAACTAACATGCGTATGTACTTTCACTGACTGTGATGCAGGTGGCCCTAGAGGCGGGTTTGGAGGCGGTGGTTACCATGAAGGCAGGGGTGGATTTCAAGGGGGCCCTCCAAGGGGCAGGGGCTTCAGAGGAGGAGGGTTTGCTGGGGGTCCACCAAGGGGAGGCTTCAGAGGCAACAGAGGGGGATATTGATGTTGCTGGCCACAATAGCACACAGTTACTTGAGTGTTGTGAAGTCTGTATGAATGAGGACATCTTTCTGTATTATTATGGATTCACTGATCCACCACACAATATTATACAGATGTCATATCCAAATAAGTGGATGATTAACAGTAAATCCCTGCCTCTGCAAGTGGCCAATATGTTTGTGTGTCTGAGACTATAAAAACAAGGATGATGTTAGAGAATATTTTGTTGTGCATGTATTAAACACCATGAACATGGATATGAATGCAGTACATGTACATGTATCAGTTCTTATTTCTTTGTTTGTTTCCCAGTAGTTGTCTGACTGCTTTTTTTATTTAGTACATATATATACAAATGATTCATGAGTTTAAAATCCTATGAAATACAATGGCTTAAGGCAAAGGGGGGAAGTGTTAAACAAGTGTTTTCTGCTCAATAACTTTTGCATTGACCAGTTTGATGAAACTGTTGATATAGAAAGCCTGCATGAAGACCTAACATGGGATTGTAGTGTAGCCCAGGGGCAAATCCGGTTAAGGCCAAGATCATGATTACAGGTACTAAACATATAAAAAAATATTTCTGCTCAAGAACTTGAGCTTGGATAAAGATATTGCATTAAAATGTAAAACTGGCAAACAGATGGTTTCCAGTAAATAACTGTAATTTGCAATGACAAATCTTTATGAAACTGTTGATACACCAAGCTTGCATTCATCACAAAACTAGCTCAGAATATTTATTCAAATGAGGCTGTGAGATCAATTGAGTAAGAAAACTGGGTATAATGCAAGTACGTAAAGTGTTGTCCCCGATTAGACTGTGCAGTCTGTACAGGCTAATCAGGGACGACACTTTCCGCCATTATGACATTTTTCGTTTTAATGAAGTGTCTTCTTAGCAAAATTCAATTTAGGCGGAAGTTGTCGTCCCTGATTAGCCTGTGCAGACTGCACAGGCTAATCTGGGACGACACTATACGCACATGCATTATACCCAGTTTTCTCAGAACACGACTCAATTGAAAGTGGTGTCTGTATCGATCATCTTTATAATGAAATAAAAAATATCAGTGAAACTGATGGATGATCCCCAAAAAACTAATGAAACTAAATCTTAAGAAGAACAAAATGTTCCTGTTAGACTTCCTTAAATGTTGTCAATGCGCATTTTATGATTACAGATAGATATAATAATTAGTGCAACTCAACTGCATTATCTCAAATTCACATAAATCATAGGATATGGAAATAATTCCTGACTTAGACTTAACTCCTCTTGTTTACGTCACTATTCACATTGTTCAAGCTATAATACAAACCCATTGTTAAAATTTGTTTTAATGGCCTGTGGGGCCAATTTCTTGATAATTTATCAAGCCTTTGTACTAAAACTTCATAACTATCGGTAGGTACTTTTTATTGAGACCAATTGGGATTGTTTATATGAAGTTAAGCGGAGCAGGGAAGATCAAGGAAAGTATTGCTAAATTAACTTGTTCATACCAATAGCTAAACAAATCCAGGTATTCAAACCGTTTGTTTTTGCGAAAGTTCCAATTTTCTAATGAGATCGCATATACCAAGCCACGTGCAGTAGGCAGCATCAGTCAGTTAATACACAGCAACTCCGCTATGTCGCGAAACGGCTATGGCTCCAAAAAAAAAACGACGAGCATGAGAACTCGCACGAACACATGTTTTCATATGAGAATTTGCTAGCCGAAACAAAAAGAAGTTCTAGCTAGTATTTTACAATATATTTCGCGGCTTATGTGGCACCACGGAGTGTATATTGTAATCTAGAGTCCGTGGTGGCACACAGTGAAGCGTGAAAAGAGGAGATTAGTGACAGTGGTGTTTGTACACGGCTGGTGTTTGTAACGCTTCAAGAAATATCACAGTAGTGTCACATCCAGAGTAAGACTGCTTATTGACTAGTATATAAATATAAATAAATTTCGCTATTGATCATTCTGTCTCTGTACGCAAAATAGATTTCAAATATGACTACTAGCAATACAGTCTCCGGTAAACAGCTCTCGAATACAGAGAAGATCGAGATAACTGAAAAGGTAAAACCTGATCAGTCCCGAGCATCGATATCGAAGACGAGGAGCCCATGCCTGCTATAGCAGAAGTAGTGCGTGGACTTCAGCTGGCATTACGCTGGGCGAAGAAATCCACGACAAGCACCCCAGCTGATCTCTTTCTTTTAAAAAACAACATTTACATTTTTTTAAGAATGTGTATGGTCTTGTAATGTGTGTATACTTGTAAATAAATGTATGTTTGACGTAAATGTATGTATTTGAATACGCGAACGACATATAAATATACATGTACGTACGCTTTATGCTTAATATACAATATATATTAAATTATAGTGACATGCTTCTTGTTTATGTATTTTCTATGCCAAATCATTTCATAAGAAGCAGCATATAACATGAGCATCTGAACGTATGTAAGTGTCCAGATACTAGTATACATCTTAAAATTCTCATTCATATCAGCTATATTTTTGCCATATATTGATGAATTGTAATTTGGTACGAAGTAAATTAAAACATCATTACACGACTTGTTTAGTGTACACCCATCGGTCAAACTTTGAGGTCAAAGGTCAATGTTGGACATACTATAGCATTACACACGGTGCCTTTACCACGTGACTTTTTAAGATCTGTGTGGGGAGTAAAATGTCAACAAAAGCGCGACGAACGTAAGATTTTAAGGATAACTTTTTCGGCGTAAGCTGTATTAAGCCAGCTTTTCACCCTGACTTGACCTTTGTAAGTATCCAATAATATGCAAATAAAATTTCCCGCGGCTAGGTACGAATGAATACACTTCATTTATTCCATTGGCTGATTTGAGTATAACACCAGAACATTGGAAACATATCCGCGTCTTTGTAACACTGTTTTACTGCATGAAACAATTTTATCTCTAATGAAAAGGCTCAATAGATAGAACAGTTTTACAATCAATTTTCGACATAAATACAGTTTGTGCGTTCACCTTTTATTTTCAGAGAATTACCAGCGCAAAAGCGTTTATACTAAAGGCTATATTCTCATATTTAGTACTTACTTGCATTGCATTTCAACCCGCGAAAGTCAGAGTTTATATACAGTACATCACCGGAGTTCGCAGAAGGGGTTGCGACCTTTTCATTGAAGGACAAAATTGGAATCTATGCTATTTTTGTCTGATGGAGTAAATAGTTCGTTTAGTCGCTTTATCAATATTTTAGGCACAGCTGTTGCCTTGGTCGAGTACAGTTGGCGTAAACAAGCCGTCGTTTCAGCAGCAGAATTGTTACCTAACTTTAATGCATTGCATTCCAATCCGCAAGGTATCAAGGTCAGTTTGCGGTCAGTTGCAGAAATCTTTATATAAACGCCGTCTCGTAAACTTTGTGCACTTGAAGTCTGTTTTGATCAGAAAGATACTAAATAAAGATATTCGGCAATATTATTGTGGTATGCCAATCATCGATTTTTAATATGTTTTCAACATTTGCATGATAAGGACCAATTTTGATAAAATTAATTAGAAATATTTATCCATTTTGACCAGTTTATTAAGCATGAGCACAATAATTCACTATACTATAATTATGCAATTAAATAAGATTCGAGTATTGCCGGCTGACCTATATGCACTCGTTTATTTTCATGTTTCTTGTGTTTTTCTATTCTGTAAATATAGACATCTGAGTAAAAATATCACATAAAGCAAAATAAGCCACGAAATCTGGCGCAACACCCCGTAATTGATTTGCTTGTGATGTAGCTAAGAACTGCGCAGAAAAAAGGCATCCGCTACTTTTTATCTCATAGAGATAACTTTTGATCGTTCATAAACATCGACCACAATCAACGCCGTATATCTTTTTTAAAGATATTTCTTGTTTAATATGTCACACATTTCAATGGGATAAAGTGTAGAGCCCGCTCATTCATGAGAGCTTTCTATAGGTATCATGATTTCATAAAACGAATAAGTATTTCATTAAAGTGCAACCGCGCGTTTGAACGGTTAGAAAAAGGAAGGATCAGTGTGGGGACATTATTTTATTTTGACACAAAAACATCACCTCTGGTGAAATTAAGCAATAAACTTTATGGGCGGAGCTTACACTATATATTTTGCATTCATTTTCAGGTTTCTGTTATATATTTACGAAACAAAATTCAAGAAAAATATTTTTACAGTAACATGATCTGTGTTTAGACGGATGTGTTTTACTTACTATCGCATTTAAAAATCCAGTTTCAAATACATTTTTTATAAGCATTTTTTTTTAAAACAACTGAATAGAACTGAAAAACTTTAAAACAGTATTCCACACAGATCCTTCTGAAAACGTATACCACACAGATCATATTACTGTAAGAATATTTTTCTTGAATTTTGTTTCGTAAATACATAACAGAAACCTGAAAATGAATGCAAAATGATATAGTGTAAACTTCGCCCATCAAGTTTATTGCTTAATTTCACCAGAGGTGATGTTTCTGTGTCATAATAAAATAATGTCCCCACACTGATCCAACCTTTTTCTAACCGTCCAAACGCGCGGTTGCACTTTACTGAAAAAATACTTATTCGTTTAATAAAAATAATGATACCTATAGAAAGCTCTCATGAATGAGCGGGCTCTCCACTTTATCCCATTGAAAATGGTGACATATTTAAAAAGTTATCCATAAAAATCTTACCTTCGTCGCGCATTTGTTGACATTTTACTCCCCACACAGATCTTAAAAAGTCACGTGGTATAGGCACCGTGTTAGTGGGTTTTTTCTAAACTCATGCTTTTCCGGGATAAAATAGCATCTCGAACATATACTTCAGAAGACCTGTCTTTTGTACCGTTAATACCCATCAAAGGTCGACTTCTCCATAAAACAGCTTGCAGATTCCTGCCTGAGTCATAGCTTTGCCGTATATCAAGCCTTTCAGTGATTCATAAACAGTATTTCAACAACGACAATTCTTCCGAATTATGTTATCATTAAATATGCGTGTATCGACAAACCATTCTAGCTAAGAAGTGCATACATATGAATGAGATAAAGTGCAGTTTTGTTTGTTTATCACAGTTCAGTATCATACGTATCAACAATACATACAGGATTCACGATATTTATAATGTTCACGTTAATTATTCATGATATTACACCGATCTATTGACACTTGACTCCTTTTTTTATAACCGGACCGACTTTGGGTTTATGTTTGGAATGAACAAACATGCACCGAATTTCAAAATCCTTCATGTGTTTCTCATTTATCCCGAAACGATGATGTCAACGTTTGAGGAGGGAGGGATTTTCTCGAAATAAAACAATGAAATATAAAAAATAATTCTGGTCTATTTGCGGGAATTTTCTTCAACATTCCACTGAAGATTACATTAGATTTAAATTTGGGTTAGATGGCTAATGATACTAAATTTGTAAATACATACAAATAAACACATCAAAATTTAACAAGGGAAAAAGTACTCCCGACTGAAAAACTGAAAACAAAATGTCTGGTTGTTTATTAAAATAAACAAATACAATAGGTTAGCGCATGATGGATTTGTAACTCGTTTCATCCATGGATAAAACAACGCTTTTCCAGAGGTCACGTAGAGGATGTCACCATGCTGAACAATGCGTCTGCATTCATACTCCAGAATCAAGGGCTGTCATTCACTGTGTTGTACATTCTCGCGCGTCGCTTCGTGTATCGCGCAAAATATCGTGCGTCGCCGCGACTGTCGCGCAAAATATCGTGCGTCACCGCGACTGTCCCGCAAAATATCGTGTATCTCGTCGTGTGTCGCCGTTGATGAAAGAAGGGCGAGATTATAGATGGCACTTTCCGGATTTCGTACTTTTCCTTTGTGAAATGAAGGAGAGTTGCCCTGCTTCTTATAGTCTTAATTTTCTGAACGAACTTCTGCATTTTATTCTCTAACGAGGTGCTAATACTTCTATAAGAGTGATGTTTTACTTTCAAATAGGAATGTATTGTCTCTAGTTTCCGTAAAGCGTCATTCTAAATCTTTCTTACAGTCCTGAGTAAACTGATAGACGACGTTTTAACTTTATTTCGAACTTTTTCGTACGAGTATTGCATGATTAGCACGTCGTTTTCGAAAGCGTGTGTCTTATGTTCTAGAGTGGTCCGACGTGGCGCTAGTTTGTCTTCAATGTTCTCGACGCTCGCGTCATCAGGTACCGGAAGTCCTCGTATACATTAACCGCACGCTACTGCAGCTACTGTTAAAGAAACAATATTGTCAACTATACAGCTCCATTAACTTGTCAAATATAAGTTTGTATGTGCTAATACGAAATGATGTCCAATAACATGAATAATATGTCAGTTATTAAAATAACTTGCAAATGGAATTTTAACAATAACAGCATATACCTGCATTAAATATTACAATGACACAACCTACAAGCGTATCGTCGAGCCTCACTGTGCTTTCAAAATGACGTAATCAAGGATGTGCTCACAAATGTGAAAAATAAAGTCATTTTATATCGCCAATGAGTATTATGGAAGTATGTCACACTTTAATGCTTTACCAGAGACATTTGATATATTAGCATATGAATATGTCATGTAATATATTATATGTGCAAACTAAAAATAGATTTAATTGTTCATAATATTCGAGCTTGAAAAACAAGCACCTCTACATTCAAAAATGCTATTCAAATTAACGTTCAACTGTGGTTTATACAATTCACCCAAATTAATCGCTTGTTAACATCGTAAAAAAAAACAGAGGAACGAACGGCAGATTTTGATTTTACTGTGAATGCATGACTTTTAAACAGACGTTTATATAGTTTAAACAGCTGAAGACTTAAGGTTTTCTTTTTTCAGCTTCGTTCTTCTGGGGGCTTTCTGGAAAGGAGTTATGGCACTCTTTAAATACTTAATCTACAAGATGTAAGTATATCATATTTGCTGAGCATTTGCTCTAAAGACTAATTGCAAAGACTCATGTCAATTATCTGGTTCTCATAATTATTCATCTTATTTACAGAGTGAATAACCTTTCATTTGTTCATAGTGTGATTACTTTTTGGGAAATACGTTCTGTTCAGAGAAATAAACGCTTTCTATACAATTTGTCATTCTGTGAAACCTAGGTTAGTAAGGAGTCCCGTTGACTTAACTACTTTTAATTCTAAGATTTGCCGCCTACCGCTTGAAACGTTTCACGGGCGGCAATTCCTGCCACCATAATATACTAAGGATGAAATTATTGAATTTTCATAATACCACAGTACATGCATTTGTTTCATATCGCATTTTACACATTTTGTCAGCATTTTAAACAGATCGAAATTGTTATTTTTCTCTAAACCGGTAACTTAAAACATCAGCTTCATGGGCATTTTTTAAAACAAAAGTCAATTTTCGTACTTCACATGATAATAATCTTAAAATGAACACGATGAATATTGACCTATAAAAATGTCTACCGGACTGTGTCGACAACGATGGATTGTCTGAGAATGTAAAAGTATAATCTGAATTGCATCGACGCGTTATTAAGTAAAACATTTAAGATAAGCGTCTAGAAGTTCAGATCATACGGACTTCGGTCAAAAGTTGGCCAACATGTCTCTTGAACTTGTTCACTGGTTTATCATTGGATTTTTGTTAATATTGCCAATCCTATACGAGTTAAGCGGAACTTTCCGATACCATGCAAAATTTGCCCTGTACTACGCCTGCGTCATGGGCATTGCCTCTGTGGTCTGCCTGTATGGCTGGATAAGACCTGGCGATGTCAACAATCATTGGTAATGTTAATAATAATGACGTAAAAGTAAACAAACGGCTGACTTCTCTGTTTTGCATATTTTCGATTTACACTAAGTCATTATCGAAAAAATGACCTAACACCAAATTTTTAAGTAGAAAAGAAAAACATATCTGACATATTACTTAGTTGCAATAATTCAACTCTCAGCTTAGGCTGAGTTGCAGCGCTCTCTCTTGTCCATGGGTGCAAAATGTTATCAACAATTGAAAGGTTAATGAACACTGAAACTGCAAGAGCTTATTAAAATTTACCTATCTAAACCACAAACTCATCCAAATGGTACCATTAAAGCAAGAAATAATTGATTTGTATTGACTAAGGTTTTGTTTTGTATGCTGTATCCGCCATATTGGAAAATTGACCCAATATAGGTCAGGTCGCATTACACCAATATTTTGTACGTCGCGTTATGTGTTGGAGCCAAAAAGTCCATCACGATGTGCTATTCGATACAGAATACACTGTTTCAAATTTAAACATAACAATGTCAGCGAGAAAAGTGTGTTGAAACATCATCGTGTTTTTATCGGATGCATGCAAAGGATAACATCCGTAGGTTTCCATTCAGGTAAATTTAACATGGTTATGAAGTTAATTCATTATTTTCCTCACTTTGTCTGGAACGACGTCTGTAACTCTGTTTAGTGAAGCACACGGATTCGCTGCGCTGAACTGCACCCATGTTTATGAAGGGGTGCATATGGACTGCCAGAGCCGCCATAGCAAAAAGTATCAAAGGTTCTGGGAGTCCGTTTATATGGACTAACATATTACTTTGAACTTCAATATTTGCCAGAATTTATTTGCTTTGAAAATGGAAGTTGTTTGTATTTAGCATTCATTATAGCGTGAATGAAGATAATTATAAGGTGACCTGATACATTGACGAATGATTCAACAGGTGTCATGAAATATCTTGATATTTGCCTAAATATGATGGCATTTAAGTAGTGTCCCATTTGATTAACATGTAAATATATAAAGCCATTAAATCACCACAGTGATAGGTGCACCAGTTTCTCTCCTAAACGACCGTGATTGTCACCATACCCATACATGCCATAATTTTTCAGACCAATTCCGGGACATTGAGTTAAATTGTCCGGGACTTTTGCGGATTTTCCGGGACATGTATAAAATGTAGCGATATTTATAGACATAGCATTTTTGGTACGTTTTTTTTTGTTTCGCATCGTTAATTGCAAAAGTTCGAAAGCCTATATCCGAAATACACTTGATCTATTAACGTCAAATTAAACATTGCTACTTCCGTTACTAGATACAAGCCACGTGGTTTCATTGTAAGCGTTCTAAACATAGATGGTGACGTCACTGCAGTATTGTTATTAAGACCGGTTTGTAACGCATTATTGTTGATACGCCTTTATTCATTCATTCGCTGGGGGTTTAGAACAAGACAATAATAAACCTAGTGAGGATGACGATTTTATATGCTTACTTTTTTACTCAACTTTTTTGTCGGTTAAACGTGCGAACATAAACTGCTTTTAATTTTTTACTCAGCGATGTTGGACTTCAGATGTGTGAACAACTATCCTTTGCCCTTACGCAGCAGGAAATAATGACGTAGTAGATTTAAGTAAATTAACAACCTTATTAAACAATGCCGCCTTTTCGGTTTGACCGCGAACGTGAGACAATCGATATGATAACAGGACCCCTGTTAATTGATCGATTTTGACACGTAGCGTAGTCTGCCTATTCGGGTAGGCATTGTCATGGAGACGCTGCAGATATACACAGATTTGAGGTGCAGTAAAGCCTAAGATAAGGTACATGTATATATGGATTTTGTAAATTCCGGGACATTTGACAGATTTCCGGGACAGCGGGACAAGTTCTTCATTTCCGGGACTGTCCCGGACAATCCGGGACGTATGGCATGTATGCCATACCATTTTTATTGCCTCTGGTCCTCGCCCCTCTAGCAGCACCATACTACAGGGCTTTTCACCTTTATATAACGGTGCCTCCGACACAATATTGCCAAGATTTAGTTTCACTAAATTGTGCGCTTCTAATTTTGTGTTGCTTGCTGTTAAATAACTTAAAATTGATTTTTTTGTGCCTGGGATACGATGTTTCCCTTTTTACGGCCACGCGGTTTCAACATGTTCACAATAATAGCACGTAGTTACATAGACGCTTTCTTCCGTACATATTATTGTGCTGAAGGTTATACTGAAAGCGCTTGGACGAAGTGGAAAGAATGCGGGTATTTTGAACCCGGGTATTTCCGGGACATATTTACTCGTTACACAGAGGAAAAATATGATATGCGTAATTTGCAATTTCAATTGGGTTTCGGTACGCAGAGTTTTATTTTTCTATGCGTAATCAGCAATTTACATTGGGTATTTATGCAAATACGCACCTTATCTGTAGCTCTGAAACCAAAATTAAATTTCTTTCAGTTACAAAAATTACGGAAAATTGCAGCTTTTATTCAGAATTAGATCAGAGTCTATTATATTAAGTTGGTAGGAGTGCTTGGACACACTGGTATTCTCCCATAATGATGCCTTAAGCAAGTGCTACCTTTTAAACTTTGAAATACACACACCTATGTCCCATGACCTTTATCAACACTATAATTTGTCACCAGACCCATTTATTGTTCTTGTCTTTTAATAATATGAGAAACAATTATTAAACTAAACTACCACATTAATGGTTTATCCATTTTATTTCAGGTTCATTATATGGTCCATGGTCCATGTGCAGAACTTATTTGGAATAGAAGTAGAAGTTCGCAACAGAGAAAACCTTGAATCAGACAAGCCTTACATCCTAGTTATCAACCATCAGAGCTCTTTAGATTGCATCGGTAGGTAACGAAACTAACATCTTTAGTTATCAACCACTTGAGCTGTTTTCATTGTTAATCTTAAATCGTACATCCTTCTTATCAAACGTTAGTCTTCAGAGCTCCTTAGATTGTTTTGGTAACAAATCTTACATGTTAGTTATTAATCATTAGAGTTCCTTACACTGTTTTTGGAGTAAACAGCTGACAATACATTCTACATTAGTGTACCTTAGACAAGTGCTCCAGCCAGGCCTAAATGCGGTTTCGAGGCTCCGTCCTGCCTTTTAAATCTGTTCTCGTTGAATTTCATTTTATTAGCAAGGCTGTTTTCAGAGAAAACCCGAGCTATTGTCATAGCCAGCTCGTCCACCGTCCGACGTAGGCGTCGTGCTAAAACCTTAACATTGGCTCTAAAATCAAAGTGCTAACACCTACAACTTTGAAACTTCATATGTTGATGCACCTTGATGAGTTCTACACGCCACACCCATTTTTGGGTCACTAGGTCAAAGGTCAAGGTCACTGTGACCTCTTATATCAAACTTTAACATAGGCTCTAAAATCAAAGTGCTTCCACCTACAACTTTGAAACTTCATATGTAGTTGCACCTTGATGAGTTCTACATGCCACACCCATTTTTGGGTCACTAGGTCAAAGGTCAAGGTCATTGTGACCTCTAATACAAAACTTTAACAAAAACCTTAACATTGCCTCTAAAATTAAAGTGCTTCCACCTAGAACTTTGAAACTTCATATGTAGATGCACCTTGATGAGTTCTACACGCCGCTGTGACCTCTAAAAAAAAAAAATTCTGACAAGCTTTTGCAGCCGAGCGTGGCACCCGTTATGCGGTGCTCTTGTTTATTTTTTAAATTAAACTCCATACATGAGAGAATTACATTTACATATTATAATTTATTAATATCTTGTTACACTGTTATTGATATATTCCTTATTGTAGACATTTGATTCACAATGGTTAATAATTAAGGAAATAATATATTATTTATAACAAATATTATGTTATAATATGCAACAGCAGCGATTTTCCTTGTCCAATTGGGAAAAGTACCCGTACCGGTCCAATTGGGAAAAATCGAGTCGTAAAAACCTCAAAATTGGGAAAAATCGAGTCGTGAAAACCTCAAATTGGGAAATTGGTGTATTTGATTTTTTGCTCCCAAATACTTTAAATTGATAACCAAGTGTTTTCAAGCTGTCAATATTATATAAACCTAGGTTCAAGCTATAGAGCTGCAAAGGGAAACTAACTAAATGTTGCTTAAAAAAAATAAAAAATAATTTTTTTTTTTTTTTTTTTTACCTTTAATTGGGAATTTAAGGACAGCAATTGGGAAATTTGTATTTTTTTTGTAATTGGGAAAGTGCCGTTTACCGGTACTTAATAAAGAAGGAGGAAAATCGCTGAACAGGGAACATCCCGAATGATACGACTGCTCGCTCAAAAGTGCCCTTCTGACAAAATACTGGTATCCCCCTGCCTTCTCAAACCCTAGCTGGAGCTCTGCTTAGACACAATTCTTTTCAATTCGTTAAGTAGATTATTTAATTAAACTGTTTTTGTAAAGCATCAGCTAAAATAAACCAAATTTTGCATTTATTTATAATTATAAAATTAGGGAACTTCTGGCCCAAATTTTTTAGCAAAATTTGCAATTTTTTTTTATTATTTTGGCTATTTTATGGGTTTTATGAAGACAATATTGTAGCCAAATAGACTTTTTTTAGCTAAATGGGAGAGTAAGTCATGTTTATGTATTTCGTGTTTTCTGAATTATGAGTGTGTACAAGACAAGCTCAATTTTTTTTTTCAGCCCTTTCCTTTACACAAATTATCATGTGATTAAGTCAACATAAAAATATGCTTCTTGCCTTTCTAGATTCATTCAAAATATATATTTGCCTGATTTGTATTTTACTTCCCCAGTGCTTAGGGCAACTTGGTTAGCCTGAAGACTGTTGTATTCTTGAACTATCTATGGAATCCGGTTCATACCACTGAATGTTGACACTCTACGCAACACATGATATGGCACTTAACAATAACCAACTGATCTTGTACATTTAATCTAGAATTGCCGCAATACCTTTTGAAAAGAAATTGCTTTAAAAATTAAATGTTGCTTGCAATTGTGTTGTTGGTCATTGTTGAGTGTTGCATCATGTGTGGCATTCTTGAATATTGTGTTTTATTCTTAAGCAGTGGAACTATACTGTCAACTATTCCATGTACATAATTGGTAATTGCAGCGTGTTAAGTTTGATGTTTTTTTTGTCACTGTCTTATGGCTATACAAGACAATGACGAATAATTCTTGACAACAAATTGATAACAACACTCAACATTATATTGTTCAAATGTGGACTTGTTTATTGTCAACTTGACTGAAAACTGTTAGATATGGCCAAAACCAGATATGGCCCAAACCATATGACCAGTCGCCAAATTATCGATCGCTCCGCCCACATAGTCACGTGGTCTAGTGATTAGAAAACTCCGACAAGCAGATCGCAATTAAAGCGGATTACGTGAGGGAAATTCTATATTTGTAATGCTGTATTATGCTCTTTTCTAGAATATAAATTATTAAAGCCGCACACTAAACTAAACTGCTTTGTAAAACGTTAATACAATCATAAAAACTTAAGAGAGAAATGGCGTAATCAAAATAAATGAGTTAACGGCAGACTGACTATCAGAAACGTTTCTTGTACATATTATATAGGGAGTTGATGAAAAATCCGTTGTAAAAATGAGCATTTATTTCATATTGATTTTGAACGTGTATTCAACCGTCTGACAGTGAACCCGGTGGCTATTCATATATAATTTTGAAAATATTTTTATTAAATGCAAATGACATATCCATATCATGATGGGTTTTTTGTTTATTAAAAATGTTTAGATCTTTGTTTTATTGTGTTATTTTTAAAAAGACACCGATTTTTTTATTTAGATATAAATTAAATTTTGATTGTAACCATAATTTAAAAAAAGGCCTAATTTCGTGGTTTCATTAACAGATAGTCTAATATGCATTTTATTTCATTTATGTTTAATGCGAACCTGTTACATTTCACTATCAAGAAATGAAATGTTGGTATTACGGTGCTGTTCACGAACATTCGAACTGAATACATTTAGCATATTATGCATTTGCTTATTTATAACAAGATGGCCCTTATATTTTAATTGCAATTTTTACATTTCTCCCCGTATCAATATATGTTGTATTAGAAATGTTGTTGTTGTATTATAAGCCGTACATTTTACACTTGAAGTCGCTTTAAGCTGGCTAAGCCGCGTTGAAATCACCTTTTTGTTGTTTACTTTAGTTAAAACAGTATTTAAGTTAACAATTTATAATGATTTCCCTTGTTTATGATCCACAGAAAATAAATATATAATTGGAAATCATTTAAGTAATTAAATAGTTTTCATTTCTTGTGTACAGTACCTTACAATGCCTTAATGTTCCTTCATTCTGAGATCCACGCAACATACTGTTTTTTATTAATCATCGACAATTACGCTGAGATTAATAAGCACGTGTGGCAATTATTATGTTGTCCAAACTGCTTAATAATATTGTGCATCAAACGGTATAACACGTTTTATAGAACACACACCTGGTATGGTTAAACTAGTTGTTGTGTTTGTTTTCTCATTACTCGTTCATATGTTCAAGAAATAAAGATAAAATAATAACCTTTTATAAAGTATGTATAGCACCTACAATTTTGAATAATGATCGAACAGTAATGATCATGCATTTGATATAAAATCTGTGTAAACTCTTAAAAATTACGTCCATTCCATATGTACAACGCGCTTTGTTTGTCGGACAAAATGGCGGCCAGATAAGCGTTGCTGAGGGGTGTGTGAAAAATCGATATCTGATTGGCTGATCAACAAAATGTGGGCGGAGTTGGCGACTGGTCAATTATTATACATGTAGTTCATGTACATACATTTGTAATTGTATTGATGTTAATTGTTCCGAGCAGGCATGTTCGCTATATGGCCGGACCGAGGGGCTGCGCTGATCAAGAAAGATCTCCAGTACGCTGGGCCATTCGGGCTCGCTGCAACTCTGTGTGGATCTGTTTTTATAGATAGGCTAAACAGAGAACGTGCCTTGGAAACCATGACAAATACAGCCAAGAAAATCCATGATAGGAAAGTAAGTCAGAAGATGGACCACAGAGTGTCATATCTGCCAGTGGCTTTAGCTTGCTTTTGTTTTTGCTTTGTTTACAAGATATTTTTTTTAAAGCATTGGGCTTTGCTCCTTACCCAGTAACTGTAACCAGAAGTTATGTTAAAAGAGATTATATGGGCTCTGAAAACAGTCATGTTGTCTGGTTAAATTGTGGGATATACCGTAATTACGGATACTCTAAATTTATGTACACCTTTGCTTTAAGCCAAAATACTTATTTTTTATGACTCTAAATGTTCTGACATACAGGTTTTTGTCGTAATTAATTACTCTAAATTTTAGGACAGTTTATTTTACAATGCTATTTTACCAAAAGTTTGCTCTGTTGCGCTTATCTATTGACACTTCGATCATGCGTTTTACTATTAAGGTCATAAAACCTGGCAGACATGCCTTTAATAAGGTAATGGACAATTACATTTGCGTTATTGGGTAAATAACGATGTGTACCGGTAATAGACAATGGTTTTGTCCATCAGTTTTAAGTGACAGATAGAAGTAACATATACTATCGTACAGTGCGGTATTTTACAAACATATGCAATAATTTGCTGAAACAACTGACACAATATATGCAATATTTGTAGGGTCCCAATATTTTCGAACACCTGTATTTTGTCTCTAAATTTTGAGACACTTGTATTTTTTGTATCTAAATTTTTGAGTTATTACGGTACATTGGATTTTAGCTTTAAAAAAAAACTTGTGGATGATTGATATTAGTTTTAGGAATAGTCTATCGTTAAATGCATTAAGGTATGGTTTTCATGCTAGATAATTATGAACTTGACTTCAAATAATTACAAAAATTGCATTGTTTTATTAAGTGCTTTAAAAAACGTCTTTTTGAGGATAAATGTTAGCTTTTGTTTGCAAGTTTTGTTTGAAATTCCACTTACATTTTATAAAAGCCTTTAAAACACATACATGACACAAATCTAACATGGCGCAGATGTTTGTTTTCTTAAACCGTACCCTTTCCCACTTTACCCATCAAGTTGCACTCACATATTATTGCTTGCTTATTTCTTTTGATTTCTTTTAGGATTTGGAATCCACATTAGCTGTTTTGGAATTAATCATCTTGAAAACGGTTTATCTGTAAATTTGTCTTCAGACTGCAACATAAAAATATTGAAATTAATCTCTCTTTCAATAGTGTATACACAAATTGTTCTGTTAAGAAGCATCACATACAAATATTGATTGTTCAGTTTTGGGAATATTTCTTCAACATATAGGATATCTCCTTTTGAATTTTCATTAAGATAAACAAGTCTGGAAAAATATTTGTTTTAGTATACTAACAATTAAATGGTCTAATTATATATGGAAAAGAGGAATTATGACATCAATTTGTTGGATATTTCTCAATGATCATACCTCTAACACAGCTTAATTGTAGACAAACTCCTGCCTATCACACATCTTTAGACAAAAGGTCTTTTAAATCAATCAGTTTTGTGTTGTATGCTGACCTGAAAATAAGCTGAATTGCCAACCTGAAAATGGGCCTATCTTTGTCCCTCTTCTAATATTCTCATACTTTGAGAATGTGTGTGGTTTGTATTAAAAACAGCAACAATAAAAAACAAACAAATGGCAGAGTAGACTTAGTGACAGTGAACTGTTTTCAAATTTTCTGTTGTTTTTAGGTTTGGGACTGATGATTTAGAGTGATACCCATCTCATTTACACTTTGGTTGTGGTTTCCATGTTCACAACATGTCAATACGCCCATCATATATCCACCTAAACCCCCCAGGCTTGGTTAACATGCTATACACGGTTTATCTCATTTAATGTCAGGGATTGCGGAGGTTTTGCCAAAGCGATGTTGCCTATTAGTAAAACGAGAGCTGATGTGGTTGGGGCCATTGGGTATTGCTGCTCAGTTGTGTGGTACAGTTTTTGTTGATCGACTCAATCATGAAAAAGCCTTGAACACTATGAAACAGACAGCGGGGATTATTTTGAAAAAAAATGTAAGTTGCATGTGGGATTCTGTGAATTTCAATGGAAAAATGTTTGATTTCATATTTCATTTCTGTATCACCCATAGGTGTTAACTGACATTCTAAGATTTTGATAGAAATATTTTTTTCTTAAACAATATACATTTTGTGTAAATTATCCCATCATGCACGAAAATCCTCTACTCTGCCATTTGTAGTCCTCTCAAAAATGCATAATTTGTCAACCAATTGAATACTTTTTTCAAAATTTATTGTAGATCCAGCAATTTTCAATTATATGAAGTTGGTACTGGAAAGGTGCCATATCCATTTTTGGACCATTTCCCCAAACTTGTGATTGAATGTGACAAATTCCTTATAATGCTATAAAACAACGCTTATTTTCCCAATTTGAGTGGTATCGTTAGTTACCATCCCCAAAGTGGTCAGAAAAACACAGAGGTCATTAAACCATTAGTCAGATTATTTTACACACAGAAAATGCGGCTGAAATCTTCTATTTAGAAGGAGTGCTGTATCAGAAGAAGAAAACGCAACATTAAACCATCATGTATCTAACAAGTATATACTGGCAATGTTATCAATATGATCGCTACAATCATCAAGTACTTGACTCTTCCTTCCTGTTGTGGGGTGAACACTTGTAGGATACATTGTATGTAACTGTCTGCCTCAGATAATAAGTATGTGACATGTGTAAGTTGTAAACGTGATTTGTTCTATTTCTGTGACAGCTTATAGTATTAAAAGGTTGCCTGGTTGTTGTTTTCTTGCAGGCTTATTCTTTGTTCATAAAAAGCATGTTACTTGATATTTTTATTTTGTAATGATTTTTTAAAGTACTAAGCTTTTAAGCTTGAATAAACTTTAAACTTAATTTATATTTAAATTCAATTATTTGATAGTAACATATGTTATTGTTTGAAATTTGAAATGTTAACTTTTTTAGCTCACCTGAGCAAAAAGTGATCTTTGTTTAGCTCACCTGAGCATAAACTTATTAAAGTGATATATTGTGATGTCCATATCCGGCATCATGTGTTATGTGTGGTTCATTGTCAAGTTTACACACATTTTAAGCTATTTTCTTTCATGAGAATCTCTAGGTAAAGTTCAAAACTGGGTCATTGTGTTGAACAACTAGGTTAACGGGTAAAATCTTAGAAGAAAAACCTTGTAACAATTTTAGAGGCCACATTTATGACTCAATTTTGATGAAACTTTGTCAGGATGTTTATCTAGATAATAGATAATAGGTGAAATAATAGAACAAGCATTGTACCACTGTAGTAGCCTTAATTATGACTACATCTTACAAAACTTTGATAGAATTTTTATCTTGACATTATCAGGGCCATATGGATCTGGGTCAAGTTAGTCAAAAATATGTCTTTGGTCCAATCTTTAGACATTTTTAGCTCATCTATTTTTTGAAAAAAAATTATGAGCTATTGTCATCACCTTGGCGTCGGCGTCGGCGTCTGGTTAAGTTTTGCGTTTAGGTCCACTTTTCTCAGAAAGTATCAATGCTATTGCATTCAAACTTGGTACACTTACTTACTATTATGAGGGGACTGGGCAGGCAAAGTTAGATAACTCTGGCGTGCATTTTGACTGAATTATGTGCCCTTTTTATACTTAGAAAATTGAAAATTTTGGTTAAGTTTTGCGTTTAGGTCCACTTTTTTCAGAAAGTATCAATGCTATTGCATTCAAACTTGGTACACTTACTTACTATCATGAGGGGACTGGGCAGGCAAAGTTAGATAACTCTGGCGTGCATTTTGACAGAATTATGTGCCCTTTTTATACTTAGAAAATTGAAAATTTTGGTTAAGTTTTGTGTTTAGGTCCATTTTATTCCTTAAGTATCAAAGCTATTGCTTTCATACTTGCAACACTTACTAACTATCATAAGGGGACTGTGCAGGCAAAGTAATGTAACTCTGACTGGCATTTTGACAGAATTATGTGCCCTTTTTATACTTAGAAAATTGAAAATTTGGTTATGTTTTGTGTTTAGGTCCAATTTATTCCTACAGTATCAAAGCTATTGCTTTCATACTTGCAACACTTATTAACAGGGATCATATTTTCCCGCAACATCAATCGGTCCGGATATAAATGGGGAAAAGTATCCGACAAATGTATATCCGAAATCATGACAATTACGTTAAAATATATACCATTGATTTTGCCATTCATGAAGGTGGTATGATACATGTACAAGTAAAATTACCTTAGGCATTTTTTTTAAACGGAACGAGTTTTCTCAACTGGTTTTATCATTTGGTATGTCATTGTTGTTTCGTGGGCTGTTTTATCAGACTTTTTCATCGTTGTCAATATTATTAATATGTGTAAGTCTATACCGATGTTTTAAATTGTTGTCGACTCGATGATAGCTTATAAACATGCACTGAACCAAACAAATGTCTGTGCGTAGGTTTGCTACTGACAACAACAAACCAAATAATTAAGAATATTAAGAAAATAACCCACGGCCGATAGTTTAGATGCGTAGGGATATTATCACGAGAGCGAAGCATTTGAAACCACGCATCTAATTTTCCGGTCGTGAGTTATTCAACAACAAAGTATAAAGTACACGAATTATTTCGATTCTAACACGGTTTTACTAAAGATTTATTCAATGTATATTATTTTTCTTGTGTACTATTTTATGTGAAGTTCCGCCCATAAAAATAACTTTCGGATGTTCTGTCGATCAGATCCGCGACTTTCATGCATAATTATATTACCGAATTATTACGCTGGTGGAAAATGTATCGGCATGTTTTGTTTAGTTACAGCGCGTGCATTCAAACGCGTTTTTTTGGATGCATCTTTAATCCGCTGTTCACAAGTTTTTGATTCTTGGTCTGAAGTGCAATAAACCGGTCCTGACTGGTTTAGAGACTGCAGCGAATGGTTTATCACACGTAATCGAAATAAGAATGTCAAAAGGGTGTGTTAGCATGTACACTGTGTAATCGATTTCATGACATGGGAATTTTAATAGCGAACAGAATCGGACCGACTGCTTGGGATTTTCAATCGGTCTTTCATGACCCCAATCGGTCTAGGACCGACAAAACCGAAAAAAATATGATCCCTGCTTATTAACTATCGTAAGGGGACTGTGCAGGCAAAGTTATGTAACTCTGACTGGCATTTGGACGGAATTATGGGCCCTTTATACTTAGAAAATTGAAAATTTGGTTAAGTTTTGTGTTTTGGTCCACTTTACCCCTAAAGTATCATAGATATTGCTTTCATACTTGGAACACTCGCAAACTATCATAAGGGTACAGTAAAAGGACAAGTTGCATAACTCTGGATGTCATTTTTACCGAATTATGGCCCTTTTTCGACTTAGAAACTTTGAATATATGGTTAAATTTTGTGTTTCGATCCACTTTACTTCTTAAGTATCAAGGCTATTGCTTTCAAACTTCAAATACTTTCATGCTATCATGAGGTTTCTGTACCTGGCAAGTTGAATTTTACCTTGACCTTTGAATTTTTTTTTTAAACGGTTAAAAAACAAAACTATTTATTTTGATTATTTTATGTTTGAAATACCGTCCAACCATCGTACCCAAGAATCCCCCCCCCCCACCCCCCCTCCCCCCACCCGAATCCCCCCCCCCCCTAATTTTTTTTTTTTTTTTTAAGATCATCTCACAAATTACCACCACACCCTCACACTATACCCCCCCACCTCACCCCCCCCCATTTTTTTTTTGAAACGGTTAAAAAACACAAATATTTATTTTTATTATTTTATGTTTGAAATACCGTCCAACCTTCGCACCCAAGAATCCCCACCCCCCCCCACCACCCCCCACCCCACCCCCGATTTTTTTTTTTCTTTTCTTTTTTCGCATTTTTGGAAGATAATGTAATAAATGTCCACACCCCCACACAATGCACCCCTCTTCACTCCACCCCTCCCTCCTTTGTGATTGAAAATGAGAGTCCCTTCACCTTTAAAAAGAAAATAGATGAGCGGTCTGCACCCGCAAGGCGGTGCTCTTGTTTGTACCTTAAACTCAGGCGAGCGCTCTATGGCCATCATGGCCCTCTTGTTAACCATTTATTTAGTTTAAACATATTTAAGCTCGATTGCATCGAAAGCCAAAGGCTTATTGAAATGCTGTTGAGTCAGTTTTCTGGATAAAACCAGTACACTATGTCTTTGATGGATATTAATAGAACACTCCCACAGAGGGGATCAAACCCGTGACCTCCCGTTCGCAAGGTGGACACTATATCTGCTACGCCAGGTCGACCTTTGACCATTTATCTTTTAGTTGTGGATAAAGGTGCATATTCATGTAAAGCATTAGAGACTCCCCCCTGCAGGTGAAGCTGCTGGTGTTTCCTGAGGGCACCAGGAACCATGAAGGAAGTCTCATGCCATTTAAGAAGGGGGCCTTTCACCTTGCTGTGCAAGCACAGGTATGCTGGCAACGTACATGGTTATATTTGAAACTTTTTTCATTCTTACATAAACATTTGTTTATTGTAACAAGCGCATTTATGAATTCATCTTCTGTTATCTTTGCATCAAGATTGGAACTTTTATCATACATACAGACTAATGGAGAGCTCATTTCTGATTTTAAAGTGCACTCTATTATACTGAAACTGTGTAACAGTCAATGCCTTTTTGCGATCCTGTAACATGCATACATTCCTCTCACAGATTCCAATCGTGCCAGTAGTGTTTTCATCATACTCAGAATTCTACAATAAAAAGGACCGAAAATTCACAACAGGTATGTGGATATTCAGTTCACGAAATGAGCTGAACATTGCCTAGAAGCCTTCAAGCATTGAAAATCAAAACATAAAAAAAAACTGATTGCAGATTATTTTAAATTACAAAACAATCATATTTAGAATATGTTACTTTTGATATTTTTGACAATTGTGATGGTGTTACCATAAGAATTATAGCGACAATGATATTATCCCAGATGCATTTACTTAATAAGTGTTATGAAAATATATTTAATTTTACATAATATGTCCATCTTGATTGAAGGAAAATTCATCATCACCTGCCTACCAAGTATTTCAACACGTGGAATGACGGCTGCAGATGTCACCGATCTCACTGAAAATGTACGCAAGCAGATGCTGGAAACGTTCAACCAGACCTCATTTGAGGCAACGCAGAACAAGCTCGCCAGCAAAATGTCCATGTCTAATGGGGCTAAGTAGTCAGCCACGACTCCCCGGTGTTTGTCCATCAGCCATTGACAATATATATAGATTATAACTAATTTTGTAGTAGTCAGTTTCATGTTAATTATGAACACAAGTCGTTCAAAACTGTGCGGTGCGTTTTATACTGGATAGATTGTTGATAAGATGAACATGAAAATGTGGTATATTTTGCTGTTATGTGGGTGTTTGTTTTATACTGCTTTTTGCAATTGTCAGGATTACATATCGTTTTGGAATGGGTTTTTCACATTTTTGTAATTAATATTTGTGTTGTTTATCAGAAATTATAATTTTAATATTTTTTCTGATGCCATTAATTTGGATTTTATGGAATTATTTGTTTAAGACAATTTAAATGAAATTCATTATGTTTGATAATACTGCTCCTCAAAAACTGTGTTTATTCCTGTTAACAAATGATTATTTGATAACCAGTCAAAGAAAAAAGGAAACTAGTTGTTAGTCCCTAACCCATGTTAGTGTTGTTGGGGCTAGAAATGTGTCCTTTGTCCATCCGTTAAAAAACTCGATCCTGCTATATCTCAAACTTGGTGAAGATACCAGAATGAAAATTATTATTCCTGAATATTATGCAGGACCAATTTATGTATATTTTGTTTAGAAACATTACACCTGAACAGGGTTAGGGCAAACAGGGGACTACAGTGTTGCTTGCATTTCTAAATGAGTATCAATACCGTTCTTTATCTACTTTATTTGTTTATATGTGGAATGCTTTGTTAATGTTTTTATAAGAAGTTATACTGTTGGCAGTTGTTGGCATTTTTTCATCAAATTAGGCATACAATATTCCCATATTGTGCCCCAAACATGTCTGGTGCTGTTTTGTGCTTGTGTTGTTTAAAATTATGCCTTTATGTTTGAAAATTATATGCAAATGCATAACTAAATAGTTTAAAATTGTGAGTTTATTGCAGCTGATTGAAACATTATAAAGTCTTCAATGTAGATCTATTCTTTTTTATGCCCCCGGTAGGGTGGCATATAGCAGTTGAACTGTCCGTCAGTCCGTCTGTCAGCCTGTGCGTCCTTCCGAAAACTTTAACATTGGCCATAACTTTTGCAATATTGAAGATAGCAACTTGATATCTGGCATGCATGTGCATCTCATGAAGCTACACATTTTGAGTGGTGAAAGGTCAAGGTCATCCTTCAAGGTCAAAAGTCAAAAAATACAATCCAAGAGAAGTAATAAGGTTTAAAAGGGATATAATTTCTAAACCTGCCAAATTATATATTGAAATTTTATTTCAAAGCGGCGCAATAGGGGGCATTGTGTTTCTGACAAACACATCTCTTGTTTAATCTGGAAAGATGCATTTTATTGAAAACAAATGCAAACAAATAAAACTATTTCATGTATTTTCTTCTATATTATCTGTGTTATTTTGCTAGATACATTGTTGTTATGTTAGGTAAAGTGCTTCTGTCAAAATTTGTGCTGGGTCATGAATAAGATCATGTTAAGGTAAGGATTCTGAACCGGACTTAATTGGCTTACTGCTGGTCATTTACCTGCAGATTCGGGTAGGCTGGCTTGTCAAGACCATACGTGTTACCGTCTTCCACTCGCAGCCAAAACAGTGTTCATAAATGAACACCCACATTGTTATTTATTCTCTGATTTGTATGTAATCATTTCATATGTCTTTTTTTAATAATTATTATAATAAAGAGTAATTAGACTTTGTTCTTCCAAAAGTTTTGTTACCATGAGGTGTTGTAACACATTGACAGAAATGATTGAAGATTAGCTAAGTTGAATAAATTGCTTTAATACTTGCATTAAATGGTTTAATACTTGCATACATTGGTTTAATACTTGCATACATAAGTTTAATACTTAAATGCATTGGTTTAATATTTTCAAAGTTGCATATATTGGTTTAATTGTTACATATATTGGTTCAATACTTGCATACATTGGTTTAATACTTGCATACATTGGTTTAACACTTGCTTAGTTGCAAACATTGGTTTAATAGTTACATATTTTGGTTAGATACTTGCATACATTGGTTTGATACATGCATACATTGGTTAAATACTTGCACATATTTATTGAATACTTGTGCATATTGGTTTAACAATTGCTTACATTGGTTTAATACTTGCACATATTGGTTTAAAGCTTGCATAAATTGGTTTAATACTTGAATACATTGGTTTAATAATTGCATGCATTGGTTTAATAGCTGCATATATTGGTTTAATACTTGCATGCATTGGTTTAATACTTGCAGACATTGGTTTAATGCTTGCATACATTGGTTTAAAGCTTGCATAAATTGGTTAAATAGCTGCATATATTGGTTTAATACTTGCTGGAAACTTAGATAAGTAGCCACTAAAGCTAATACAACAAACAACTGGCTTTTCATGTATTTAAGCACGCCATTGCAATAATAGTAAATGTAACTGTTAACATTTTACATGAATAACTTCATCCAAAAGTTAATGTCTGTTAGCTGTTGGCTTCTGAATACTCAGACTCACCCATGTAAACTCGTATAGGCGAGTCCCTTTGGTGGTGGACGTGTATTCACAAAGTCAGTAGTGAAAACCATGACATTCATCACGTTCTTGTGGCTTCAATAAAACTTCATTTCAGTCAGCTGATCAACATAGATGTTTGTAGAATAATAGTCCGTTTGATGTGTCACTAATTGCTGTTCAATAAGACAATGCATGCATACTTTTCAAAACTCAAAAACTAATTCTTAGTTGTAATTGACTATGCATTTGCCATTTTATCCAGTTACACATCAAAGTGTATTTGTGCATTAAGAAGAAAAATTATATGTGTTGAAATCTTCAATACCTTAATTATAGCTATATGTATATACTACAAAGCTAAATGTATGTGCTATATAGCTTAATTTATGTACTACATATGGGTATAAAATCACTGATCACTACCTCTTGACTGTCACCTGTGTCTATGCATACATATGTATGTGTATATTGTCAATTATAATAATACATTATATAATAATGATTGGCCAAGAGCTAGTCCAGATTTAGATGATGTGAGATGATTTGTATTATTAGACTTGCATAAAGTACATAAATCAATGAGTTCGTTTTGTAAAAGATAAAATGATGTAAGAATTAGTTGATATATTGTAAAATGTGTCTTACTAGCGTGCTATGCAGGTTCTAAAACAATACATGTATTATTGAACCTTGTATGATTGTTGATGAATCAAAACTGATTATTTTTAACCATACTGGCTCTGGTCCTCCTGCTGGATGAAACTTGATTGCTGTAGTAAGTCAATTGATTATGTATTAGTTCTGGTAATGCTTGTTGAATTATGCTTGCAATTAAAGATTTATTTACTGCTAGTCTTAAATATTATGAAATCTATGTACCGGTAGTTCATTTAACTCGTTAAAAAATTATGTCACTCATACAAGACAGTTTGGTTAGGATAGAAACATGTGATTTGATAGTATTAAACTTTTTTGAAAAGTTAACCCGTGTGCTAAAATTGAAATGTAAAAATGTTCAAAACTGATTGATTCGGTATTTATGGTATTTAAGTTCACCTGGTCATAACGTCTTCATGGTGAGCTTTTGTCATCGCCTTATAACTGTTGTGACTCGTGCATCATTAACATTTACACTTTTCATATTATAGAAGCCACATTTATTGTCCAATCTTCATGAAACGTGGTCAAAACTGGTTCATGTGAGGTTGAAAACCAGGTCACTAGGTTAAAAAAAAGAACAAAAAGCTTGTAAACACTCTCAAGTCATATATATAGTTGATTCTTGATCAAACATGGCTAGAACATTGGTTCTAATATCTTGGCCAAGTTTGAAAATGGTTCTGGTCCTTTGAAAACATGGCAGCAGGCATAAGTTTTCCTTATATCCCTATAATGTAACATTGTGAACACTCTAGAAGTCAATTGAAATGATGATAATTTGTGTGTGTTTTAAATCCCATCATGAATGATTATTTGCTGGAGATGAATATGTACTCATACTATATCCGTATGAAGACTATTTAAAACCTACATGTACTTCTACTACATGTATATCCATATAAAATATTTAAAAACTTTGTGTCCAGTGTCCATTAGGTAAACTACGTGGTTTTTGCATGTCAAATATGATGATCAGTTGAGCCAGTTTATTTCCAAATGCCATAATACATCAAACACTTATTTGCCTGACACAAACAATTACTTTTATTGAAT
This sequence comes from Dreissena polymorpha, assembly GCF_020536995.1. Classification (NCBI taxonomy): domain Eukaryota; kingdom Metazoa; phylum Mollusca; class Bivalvia; order Myida; family Dreissenidae; genus Dreissena; species Dreissena polymorpha. The sequence continues at coordinate 96,870,874 of NC_068363.1, forward strand.
TAATATATGGAATATGCACAAACTAAGTGCCCACTTTGACATTGTAGTTAGTGATATGTGTCTTACACCCATCATCATGAAATAATGATCATTTGTGCCAATCTATTTAGAGTAATGAACAAGTTATGAGTCGAACATGTAAGTCCCTCACAAACACATACGCACACACATAAAAACACGGACCTTAGTAATACCATACATCCTTCTGGGATTTTGTCATGGCAGTGGCATAATAACAATTGGATATCCTGGCATATTCTCAGACTGCACAGGCTAATCTGGGACGACACTTTACCCAGATGCATTAAGCCCAGTTTCACCCACACAAGGCTCTTATAGTTATCTCCAGGTCCTATCAATTAACATGAACATCACGTAAGATCAAGGAAACAAAAATAAAATTCCACTTACTGGTATTTTAAAACTTTAATTGCCTTCGTTGTTTTTGAAACCACAAAACAAATGCATACATAAGGTAAATACGTTATCTAATATCACAGTACAAGGAAAGTAGCTAGTTGTATTCAACAACTTAAAATAATAACATGAATACAATGATACAACTGCACTTACTCATAAAACATGACCTGGTGGAATATCTCAAATGCAGGAATAATTTAAGCTATTGCTTCAAATCTCATTAACAATTCTTTAACAGATAATTACTATTTACACATGTCTGCAGCACACACAGATATTTATTCTACCAGGTGTTTACTGGCACATTTCATAAAGGAAGTTATTTTGGCATTCTTTAACTATATACAGGGATATACAATATTCACTATTAATTTATAAATGGTAGACAAAGTCAGTGGGTGAAACAATTATACATTGTGACAAGTAAAAAAATGTGACAAACTCAAACATTTGTATTTATGAACCACATAATTTATTATTATAATAAGTGTTTTTTGAGGCACAGGCAAGGCACTTATACACTGCACATGTCAACACATGTATATTAGCTGCGCTCTCGGAAATCACGGCTTAATGCATGTGCGTAAAATTGTGCACACTGCACAAGCTAATCTGGGACAACACTTTCTGACTTAACTGTACTTTTGTTTGCAAGAGACTTTATTTAAATGAACAATTTCATAAAAGCGGTGTCATTGCTAGCCTTTGTAAACTGCACAGGCTAAGGCGTAACAAAAAAAGTTGTTTGTTTCCGGTGGCCCGACCCTACCTAATTTTTTGCCGCCGGTCCTAATCTTTTTTGAGCCCAAAATTCGAAAAAAATCGGACCGCGTATTTTTCGGCGCGCTCAATAAGCGTTCAACGTTATCGGCGCCGTACATTAAACTTTCAACATAAACAAGATGGCGGCGCCCAGCGCCATTACCGGATCATTACGCATAGCGGATCACTTTGATGTTCAAGACTGCGTTTTGCGATAAATAGTTGATATTGTTAGATGATATTTTGCACATAGCATCTTCAAGGCCTATTATTTAAACGCATTGATTGAGTCGTAATTGGAGCGTCTCTTTGTCAAACATTTCGGTATGTTTTGCTGACATGTATATACGACTTTGTTGACTTCTGTCTCGTTTCCAAATCGAGGTTGAACATTTTTTGTGGCCACTTGCTATAACTCTGTTGGAAAGTAAGAAGTTTACCCATTATTTTAAAGGCCATTTAGTAGTCTTTCGGCATGCAAAAGTCCATTTCAGTTTTGATTCATGTTTAAGATTTTGTCTGCGTGTAAAAATAAGACAATGTGCTGAATCAGTTAGCAACGGTAATTTTTAATCAAACTGGTGTTAAAGAAGTCTCAAACCGTTCATTGTTTTTCACCAGCACAACTTAATTACGCTACTGATCCGGTAATGGTAACTTGACTGTACTGTTGAAGGAAAAAGTAATACCAGTTTGTGTCTTTGCCAACGTTTTGACAATTTTAAGTCATTCAAATGGTCTGCAACTGACTGTTTTAATAGCTTGCTGGATGGTTTTGTAATTGGCAATTCAAGATAGCAATTTTTTTTCCACAATGGAATAAAAAGTTTAAAGATTTCATGTTTTAAAATCCTCTTTAACGACTGGGTGCATCTCTACTAAACTGTTACATTGGATCTCCAAGAAATGAATATTGCCTAGAATTATTTCTGGCAGGATTATGGTCCTTTGTCTTTTTTTTCACTTTTGAATTTATTATTACAAAATTGTGTGTGTTCAACTCCTCTGCTTGACAAATTTTGCTTCAACTTTCACAGCTGAATGTAAAGATGATCATTATGGTAGGACTTCTGACTGCAAACAGTTCAGCCATTTTTCATTTTGTCTACTGTATATATAGTGTATTTGTCTCTGTCCAAGCATAATTGTCCATGTCAAAATTCTAGTTATATTTAATAAGTAAAAATGTTATCATTTTCAGGGCAAGCACAGTCATAGTGCTATAGTGGGGGACATATTGTTTTTGCCCTGTATGTTGGTTCATTTGTTTGTTTGTTTGTTTGCCCCAACTTTAACATTTGCAATTACTTTTGCAAGATTGAAGATAGCAACTTCATACTTGGCATGCATGTGTATCTCATGGACCTGCACATTTTGAGTGGTGAAAGGTCAAGGTCATCCTTCAAGGTCAAAGATTTAGCTTCAAAGCGGCGCAGTAGGGGACATGGTGTTTCTAACAAACACATTTCTTGTTTAAATTTATAAGTATAGTTTGATACAAGAAGCATTAAATGTCTGCTTTTCTGTGCTTGGTGTGATTTGATTTTGTGCTTGTTTATTGATTTTTGTGTGTGTAATTGTATGTATATAATACAAGTCGTAATAAATTTTCTGTTCTGTTCCTGAAATTCATGGGTAGATAGACCCCACGCCACCAGTACATAATATAATCTGAAAATGTGGTCCTTTGGGAACATTAACTGTATCCAAGAAATATAAAAGCACATCCGGTTTGATTGGGTCTTTCCATGGTGATAATGTTAAATGCAACACCACTGGCGTTCCCGTAGCACTGCTTTTGAGGTATTTAATATATTATAAATAATAAATAATATAGAATACACTGCATGAACCCAAAGGACCAGAAAGTATAACAACACTGAATCCCTATAGACACTGAGGGTCAAGCTCTCTGTGACTTGTTATATTTATGCCTTTTATTGGTCATAAAATGGTATATTTAAGCCGTTGCCAGAAGTCAACATTAAACTCGGAATTAAGGAAAGCAACACATTCAATATTAATGAACAGCAAGTTTTTATTTCATAAAAGCATTTAAATATAGTCATATAGCATTACAGACATCATCAAATTTATTGTACATACAGTAATACACAAAACATGAGAAGAAAATGCACCATGTACGACAATTTCAAAAAAAAAAATTATTTTTAAAAATAAAATTATTTGCCTACCTACCTACCCTAATTTTTTTGGCCATGTCAGTGGAAACAAACGATTTTTTTTTTTAGGCCTAATCTAAGACAGCACTATATGCACATGCATTAAGCCCTGTTTACCCAGAGCGCGACTCGTATTACCCCTGTGACTATGCTCAGTTGCCCCCCAGTCCTATTCCCATACTGAAGGTTCGCCAGTTTGTGCTACTCTGTTTGCCAGGGGTTGTGATTACGCCTTCTTTACGTATACCCCTCCCCCCGTACGAGGGCTTCGGCTGGGGCGGAGGAAGGGGCTGCATACGGGGACCATCATACTTCAGGGACTTCCTGTCCAGTAATGCTGTTTTCACTTTGGAATTTACCTGAAAGAGCAAAAAGACGGAAGGATTGATACAGTAATTAATATCAACATATTTAAACACTTTCACTTCCATGAGCCTCACTCTGGGACTACAGGGCTTCATACATGTGCATTCAGTGACAACACTTTCTGCCTAGAATGCATTTTGCTAAGAAGAGACTTCTTTAAACAAAAAATTCCATAAAAGTGGAGTGTCTTTGAATAGCCTGTGCGGATTAAAACTAAGTTAAAAAGTAAAAGCAGTTGTTCTATTTATAGTAACAGTAAGATTGATGCAAACTTCTCCAAATAGTATCCCAAGATAGCTATGCATGTACGCTACCTACATACACACGTTTAGCATAATACCTCCATCCAGACTCAAGTTAATGAGCAGGAACAATGTCCTTTTTTTGCATACTTGAAATTTAACCCACTGTCAGAAATGCAATCCAAAGGTAGGTCTACATAAAAGCGGCCTTTGAACAAAAGGTACGTGCAATACCTTCATCCAAACTCACAATATTGAGTGGAGACAGCTATTCTATATTTAGAAACAGTGACCTTGACCTCACCCTGACTGGCCTCTCATAGAATCCCCAACTAGGTCAGCGGGTAAGCAACCTATACACACAACTTCCATGTTACATCTTGTTATGAACTAAAGCTTTTAAGCAACAAGCTTATTCTACCATGTTATTCTTATACAAAGGCCACAATTCTTAATTGCTTCATGTTTTCTGGCTGGTAATTAAACTTGTCAAATATATACTTTCTACAATTGTTATCAACATGTTTCTTGATGATATAAGCTTATAAAAATTGCATAGGAACAATCCATACAAATTTTAATGTTTAACATTGAACTGTTAAGGAGTACAAATAGACAGATGGAAAGACGCCCATGGAGATTCCAGTATAACCCCACGTTAGTGTGTACAAACGGACAGATGGAAAGAAGCCCATGAAGATTCCAGTATAACCCCTCTACTGCTTGGTGGAGATTTATAAATAAACCAACACTATTAAGTTGACATACAGTTTGTTTTAGTTCCACTAGTTTGATGTTGAACTCCTTTTCGTCCATCATGAATCTGAACTCGGAGACTGCGGTGCCAGGTTTCCACACTGCCTCTGCGCCGTTCCCTGTCACACCTGACAACTCGGGCTCCTCCTGCTTCTCAGACTGTACATCATCTGCTGCCTCCTCATCTCCACTGTAAACAGTAGACAACATGTTTACAGCATACAACATGTAAATGGTAGACAACATGTTAACAGCCTACAACATGTTAACAGTAGACAACATGTTAGCAGCCTACATGTTAGCAGCCTACAAAATGTTAACAGTAGACAACATGTTAGCAGCCTACAACATGTTAACAGCAGACAACATGTTAGCAGCCTACATGTTAGCAGCCTACAACATGTTAACAGTAGACAACATGTTAGCAGCCTACAACATGTTAACAGCAGACATGTTAGCAGCCTACATGTTAGCAGCAGACAACATGTTAACAGCCTACAACATGTTAACAGCAGACATGTTAGCAGCAGACAACATGTTAGCAGCAGACAACATGTTAGCAGCCTACAACATGTTAACAGTAGACAACATGTTAGCAGCCTACAACATGTTAGCAGCAGACAACATGTTAGCAGCCTACAACATGTTAACAGTAGACAACATGTTAGCAGCCTACAACATGTTAACAGCAGACAACATGTTAGCAGCCTACATGTTAGCAGCCTACAACATGTTAACAGTAGACAACATGTTAGCAGCCTACAACATGTTAACAGCAGACATGTTAGCAGCCTACATGTTAGCAGCAGACAACATGTTAGCAGCCTACAACATGTTAGCAGCCTACATGTTAGCAGCAGACAACATGTTAGCAGCCTACATGTTAACAGTAGACAACATGTTAGCAGCCTACAACATGTTAACAGTAGACAACATGTTAGCAGCCTACATGTTAGCAGCAGACAACATGTTAGCAGCCTACAACATGTTAACAGCAGACATGTTAACAGCCTAGAACATGTTAACAGCAGACACTCACTTTGACCTGTTAGTAGTCTCTTAGAAAAACAAATTAAGTTTAAACCCTTTCTAAAAAGATTTAAGTTTTATAGGTTTCATGTCCAACCAGTAACAGTTACTTGCAGGCTCTTCTGCTTTATGTTGCTTGCATATAACCATTAGTAACTATCAAATCATTACCAATAGAATACCGTAATTAAGTTCCAGGATTCTTTTGAAGATTTATATACCGGTATATCATTTGTGTGTTAAACATTTAGATACCCAATAATATTCCTTAAATACAGTATCCAAAACTTAATTATAATAACGTCTGTAAGTGTAAAACAAATAGAATTATCTTTATTTCAGAATGTATAATAATGTTGGTTAACTGCAAACTTGAGCAATGTCTGTGTTATTCAAGGTCATTCATCCTAACTTTATGCAGTGTTTAAAATGCCCTTGATTTTGTACAATCGTTGAAGGAGAAGGTGAAAATTGTTACACTCCTTCTGTGAAGAATTTAGTGGTCTAAATACTCATTCACAGGTTTAAGTCTAGTGGACAAACCTACATCTATCAATTATATTATGACAAGATGTATGCCCACTATCTCATTTCTGCCCACATTTAACCTTCTCCCAACAGTTACCTAGCAACACATTCCCCCTCCTCCTGCTGCTATAAGTGAAGAGAGTAGAATATGTTCATCACGGTCTTGATGGCCTTCTTACCTAGCAACAGACTCCTCCTCCCCCTCCTGTTATGTCTGCTGTGATCAGGGAGGGTAGAAGGTGTTCCTGATAGTCATCTTACCTAGCAACAGACTCTTCCCCCCCCCCTCCTGTTATGTCTGCTGTGATCGGGGAGGGTAGAAGGTGTTCCTGATAGTCATATTACCTAGCAACAGAGTCCTCCTCTCCTCCTGTTGTGTCTGCTGTGATCGAGGAGGGTGGAAGATGTTCCTGATAGTTATCTTACCTAGCAACAGACTCCTCCTCCCCCTCCTGTTGTGTCTGCTGTGATCAGGGAGGGAAGAAGATGTTCCTGATAGTCATCTTACCTAGCAACAGACTCCTCCTCCCCCTCCTGTTATGTCTGCTGTGATTGGGGAGGGTAGAAGGTGTTCCTGATAGTCATCTTACCTAGCAACAGACTCCTCCTCCCTCTCCTGTTATGTCTGCTGTGATCAGGGAGGGTAGAAGATGTTCCTGATAAGTCATCTTACCTAGCAACAGACTCCTCCTCCCCTCCTGTTGTGTCTGCTGTGATCAGGGAGGATAGAAGATGTTCCTGATAGTCATCTAACCTAGCAACAGACTCCTCCTCCCCCTCCTGTTATGTCTGCTGTGATCGGGGAGGGTAGAAGGTGTTCCTGATAGTCATCTTACCTAGCAACAGACTCCTCCTCCCCCTCCTGTTATGTCTGCTGTGATCAGGGAGGGTAGAAGATATTCCTGATAATCATCTTACCTAGCAACAGACTCCTCCTCCCTCTCCTGTTATGTCTGCTGTGATCAGGGAGGGTAGAAGGTGTTCCTGATAGTCATCTTACCTAGCAACAGACTCCTCCTCCCCCTCCTGTTATGTCTGCTGTGATCAGGGAGGGTAGAAGATATTCCTGATAATCATCTTACCTAGCAACAGACTCCTCCTCCCTCTCCTGTTATGTCTGCTGTGATCAGGGAGGGTAGAAGGTGTTCCTGATAGTCATCTTACCTAGCAACAGACTCCTCCTCCCCTCCTGTTGTGTCTGCTGTGATCGAGGAGGGTGGAAGATGTTCCTGATAGTCATCTTACCTAGCAACAGACTCCTTCTCCCTCCCTCCCTCTCCTGTTATGTCTGCTGTGATCAGGGAGGGTAGAAGGTTTTCCTGATAGTCATCTTACCTAGCAACAGACTCCTCCTCTCCCTGCTGTTGTGTCTGCTGTGATTGGAGAGGGTGGAAGATGTTCCTGATAATCATCTTACCTAGCAACAGACTCCTCCTCAATATCCTGTTGTGTCTGATCAGGGAGGGTGGAAGATGTTCCTGATAGTCATCTTACCTAGCAACAGACTCCTCCTCCCCCTCCTGTTGTGTCTGCTATGATCGGGGAGGGTGGAAGATGTTCCTGATAGTCATCTTACCTAGCAACAGACTCCTCCTCCCCCTCCTGTTGTGTCTGCTGTGCTCGGGGAGGGTGGAAGATGTTCCTGATAGTCATCTTACCTAGCAACAGACTCCTCCTCCACTTCCTGTTGTGTTTGCTGAGATTGGAGAGGGTGGAAGATGTTCCTGATAATCATTTCACCTAGCAACAGAGTCCTCCTCCCCCTCCTGTGATGTCTGCGGTTATCGGGGAGGGTGGAATATGTTCCTGATGGCTATCTCACCTAGCAACAGAGTCCTCCTCCCCCTCCTGTTGTGACTGCTGTGATCGGGGAGGGTGGAAGATGTTCCTGATAGTCATCTTACCTAGCAAGAGACTCATCCTCCCCTCCTGTTGTTTCTGCTGTGATCGAGGAGGGTGGAAAATGTTCCTGATAGTCATCTTACCTAGCAAGATACTCATCCTCCCCTCCTGTTGTGTCTGCTGTGATCGGGGAGGGTGGAAGATGTTCCTGATAGTCATCTTACCTAGCAACAGACTCATCCTCCCCTCCTGTTGTGTCTGATCAGGGAGAGTGGAAGATGTTCCTGATAGTCATCTTACCTAGCAACAGACTCCTCCTCCCCTCCTGTTGTGTCTGCTATGATCGGGGAGGGTAGAAGGTGTTCCTGATAGTCATCTGACCTAGCAAGAGACTCATCCTCCCCTCCTGTTGTGTCTGATCAGGGAGGGTGGAAGATGTTTCTGATAATCATCTTACCTAGCAACAGACTCCTCCTCCCCTCCTGTTGTGTCTGCTATGATAGGGGAGGGTGGAAAATGTTCCTGATAGTCATCTTACCTAGCAACAGACTCCTCCTTCCCCTCCTGTGATGTCTGCTGTGATCAGGGAGGGTAGAAGATGTAACTGATAGTCATCTTACCTAGCAACAGACTCCTCCTCCCCCTCCTGTTATGTCTGCTGTGATCGGGGAGGGTGGAAAATGTTCCTGATAGTCATATTACCTAGCAACAGACTCCTCCTCTCCCTGCTGTTGTGTCTGCTGTGATCGGGGGGGGGAGGGTAGAAGGTGTTCCTGATAGTCATCTTACCTAGCAACAGACTCCTCCTCCCCCTCCTGTTGTGTCTGCTGTGATCGAGGAGGGTAGACGATGTTCCTGATAGTCATCTTACCTAGCAACAGACTCCTCCTCCCCCTCCTGTTGTGTCTGCTGTGATCAGGGAGGGGCGAAGGTGTTCCTGATAGTCATCTTACCTAGCAACAGACTCCTCCTCTCCCTGCTGTTGTGTCTGCTGTGATTGGAGAGGGTAGAAGGTGTTCCTGATAGTCATCTTACCTAGCAACAGACTCCTCCTCCCCTTCTGTTGTGTCTGCTGTGATCGGGGAAGGTGGAAGATGTTCCTGATAGTCATCTTACCTAGCAACAGACTCCTCCTTCCCCTCCTGTTATGTCTGCTGTGCTTGGGGAGGGTGGAAGATGTTCCTGATAGTTATCTTACTTAGCAACAGACTCCTCCTCCCCTCCTGTTGTGTCTGCTGTGATCGAGGAGGGTGGAAGATGTTCCTGATAGTTATCTTACCTAGCAACAGACTCATCCTCCCCTCCTGTTATGTCTGCTGTGCTCGGGGAGGGTGGAAGATGTTCCTGATAGTCATCTTACCTAGCAACAGACTCCTTCTCCCTTCCTGTTGTGTCTGCTGTGATCGGGGAAGGTGGAAGATGTTCCTGATAATCATCATACCTAGCAACAGACTCCTCCTCCCCCTCCTGTTGTGTCTGCTGTGATCAGGGAGGGTGGAAGGTGTTCCTGATAGTCATCTTACCTAGCAACAGACTCCTCCTCCCCTTCCTGTTGTGTCTGCTGTGATCGGGGAGGGTTGAAGATGTTCCTGATAATCATCTTACCTAGCAACAGACTCCTCCTCCTCCTCCTGTTGTGTCTGCTGTGATCGGGGAGGGTTGAAGATGTTCCTGATAGTCATCTTACCTAGCAACAGACTCCTCCTCCCCCTCCTGTCATGTCTGCTGTGATCAGGGAGAGTAGAAGATATTCCTGATAGTCATCTTACCTAGCAACAGACTCCTCCTCCCCCTCCTGTTGTGTCTGCTGTGATCAGGGAGGGTAGGAGATGTTCCTGATAGTCATCTTACCTAGCAACAGACTCCTCCTCCCCCTCCTGTTATGTCTGCTGTGATCAGGGAGGGTAGAAGATATTCCTGATAGTCATATTACCTAGCAACAGAGTCCTCCTTCCCTCCTGTTGTGTCTGCTGTGATCAGGGAGGGTAGGAGATGTTCCTGATAGTCATCTTACCTAGCAACAGACTCCTCCTCCCCCTCCTGTTGTGTCTGCTGTGATCGGGGAGGGTGGAAGATGTTCCTGATGGCCATCTTGGCACTCTCAGCTGCCCTGCTGGCCAGCACGTCACCCACAGACTTGCCCGGGAACAGACGGGACAGGATGGAGATGACGTCCTCATTGTCCGGGTCCAGTAGTAGACCCATGATCAAGTCACCCTCGCGCACCCGTCATGTTCTTAACATACAAGGGTACAAGAACCTACTAAAAGGGAAACCCTTTCACAAGAAAAGTAATACATATTTCATGTAATTTTAATGAACTGCAATGAAACAATAAAATCACTAAAGGAAATCAATACAAACTACATCTTGAAATCATTAAAATCATGATTTTTGAGGAAGCATTTGACATTCACTAAAGTGAGCATTATGTTTATGCTACATGATCTGTTACTTGACCAGTTAAAGGTAATACAAAGTATAACAAAATAAAAATCTTTCCAGCTGTAAATTAAACTTGTATTACTAGTATTATATTGACACACTGTCTTTCAACAGACTTACACACTGTCTTTCAACAGACCTATGGACCAAACAGACACCAAGGCCCGAATGTTAACTATGACAATGTAACAATGCCAGTGTGTACCTCCATCATGTATCGGGCCCGTGACCGGGAGATGTAGTACTGGCCAACCTTGGGGTGAAACTCCAGAGCCTGGCTGAAACCGCTTCTCTGCCTCCTGAAATGTACACGACATGACATTACAATTAACATCTTGATGTACACAAGTACCCATGTACATGACAAATACCCAAAACAAACATCTTTATGTACACACCAAATACCCGAACAAACATCTTTATGTACACAACAAATACCGAAACAAACATCTTGATGTACACAACAAATACCCAAAACAAACATCTTGATTTACACAACAAATACCCACAACAAACATCTGGATGTACATGACAAATACCAAGAACAAACATCTTGATGTACACAACATTACAAATACCCCCAAAAAACATCTTGATGTACAAGACAAATACACAGAACAAACATCTGTACATGTCAATACATACAACAAACATCTTCATGTACATGACAAATACCCAAAACAAACATCTTGATATGCACAACAAATACCCAAAACAAACATCTTGATATGCACAACAAATACCCAGAACAAACATCTTGATGTACACAACTGATACCAAGAACAAACATCTTGATGTACATGACAAATACCCAGAACAAACATCTTGATGTTTATGACAAATACCCAAAACAAACATATTGATGTACACAACAAAAACCCAAAACTAACATCTTGATGTACATGACAAATACCAAGAACAAACATCTTGATGTACACAACAATACCCCCCAAAACATATTGATGTACAAGACAAATACACAGAACAAACATCTTTATGTACATGCCAATACCTACAACAAACATCTTCATGTACATTACAAATACCCAAAACAAACATCTTGATGTGCACCACAAATACCCAGAACAAACATCTTGATGTGCACCACAAATACCCAAAACAAACATCTTGATGTGCACCACAAATACCCAGAACAAACATCTTGATGTGCACCACAAATACCCAAAACAAACATCTTGATGTGCACCACAAATACCCAGAACAAACATCTTGATGTACACAACTGATACCAAGAACAAACATCTTGATGTACACAACAATACCCAGTACAAACATATTGATGTACATGACAAATACCCACAAAATACATCTTGATGTACATGACAAATACCCACAACAAACATCTTGATGTACATGCCAAATACCTACACCAAACATTTTGATGAACATGCCAAATAACCACAACAAACATCTTGATGTACATGCCAAATACACACAACAAACATCTTGATGTACACAACAAATACCAAGCACAAACATCTTGATTTACACAACAAATACCCAGAATAAACGTCTCGATGTACACGACAAATAACCAGAACAAACATTTTGATGTACACAACGAATACCCAGCACAAACATCTTGATGTACATGACATATACCTACAACAAACATCTGACAAATACCCACATCAAACATCTTGATGTACATGGCAAATACATACAACAAACATCTTGATGTACATGACAAATACCTACAAAAAACATCTTGATGTTCACGACAAATACACACAACAAACATCTTGATGTACATGACAAATACCTACAACAAAAATCTTGATGTACATGACAAATACCCGCACCAAACATCATGATGAACATGACAAATACCTACAACAAACATCTTGATGTACATGACAAATACCCACAAAATACATCTTGATGTACATGACAAATACCCAGAACAAACATCTTGATGTTCATGACAAATACCCACAACAAACACCTTGATGTACATGACAAATACCCACAAAATACATCTTGATGTACATGACAAATACCTGCAGCAAACATCTTGATGTACATGGCTCAGCTTTAGTTTATACTTCTATGTATATGACTACCGTAATAACTCTTAGTTTTTTTGACAATATTATTTTCTACTCCAAAAAATTTAAATACAAAAAATATTTTTTAAATACAGGTGTGCAAAAAGTTAGAGACACTATAAATATTGTATTGACGATTGGAAACGGGATGCAATGTGCATAGCATTAATTGTTTCAACACATAATAACACATGCTTGTAAAATAACATGCCATGTAATATTTATAACTTATGTGCATGTTTCAGTTTAAGATGTTGGTTGAAACCATATACTAGTAATTGATATACATGTACTAGCTACTAATCCAATAACACAAAGGTTATGGTCTATTGCCTTAAGGAATTCATCTGCCTGATTTTATTGCATTAAAATAGCAATGTAAAGTAAACTGTATGAAAATTCCGAGTCATTTATTATTGATGAAAACCTGAATGTCCCAACGTTTAGAGTCACAAAAAATAATTATTTATGGTCAAAACAGGGGTATTCGAAAATTAAGAGTGTCCGTAAACTTAGAGTACTTACGGTATTGACCAATAGGTACCAACCCACCAAAACGCTCATCTTTATTTTATGTGACTATGTATGTGCCTATTGACTAATAGATACTGGCCAACTAATGGGCTCATCTTTAGTTTATGTAACTATGTATATGACTATTGACCAATAGATACTGGCAACCAATAGGCTTAGCTTTAGTTTATGTAACTATGTATGTGACTATTGACCAATAGATACTGGCCAACTAATAGGCTCAGTTTTAGTTTATGTAACTATGTACATTACTAGTGGCCAATAGATACTCGCTTACCAATAGGCTCAGCTTGAGTTTATGTAACTATGTATATGACTATTGACCAATAGATACTGGCCAACTAATAGGCTCAGCTTTAGTTAATGTAACAAGGGCTGTTTGTAAAACATGCATGCCCCCCATATGGGCTGTCCGATGTAGTGGCAGCCATTGTGTGAATACGATTTTTGTCACTGTGACCTTGACCTTTGACCTAGTGACCTGAAAATCAATAGGGGTCATCTGCGAGTCACGATCAATGTACCTATGAAGTGTCATGATCCTAGGCAAAAGCGTTCTTGAGTTATCATCCGAAAATCATTTTACTATTTCGGGTCACCGTGACCGTGACCTTTGACCTTTTGACCTAAAAATCAATAGGGGTCATCTGCAAGTCATGATCAATCTACCCATGAAGTTACATGATCCTAGGCGTATGCGTTCTTGAGTTATCATCCGGAAACCATTTTAATATTTTGGGTCACCGTGACCTTGACCTTTGACCTAGTGACCTCAAAATCAATAGGGGTCATTTGCAAGTCATGATCAATCTACCCATGAAGTTTCATGATCCTAGGCGTATGCGTTCTTGAGTTATCATTCAAAAACCATTTTACTATTTCTGGTCAGCGTGACCTTGACCTTTGACCTAGTGACCTCAAAATCAATAGGGGTCATCTTCGAGTCATGATCAATGTACCTATGAAGTTTCATGATCCTAGGCCCAAGCGTTCTTGAGTTATCGTCTGACAACCACCTGGTGGACGGACCGACAGACCGACCGACAGACCGACCGACCAAACGACATGAGCAAATCAATATACCCCCTCTTCTTCGAAGGGGGGCATAACTATGTATTTGACTATTGACAAATAAATACTGGCAACCAAAAGGCTCGGTTTTAGTTTATGTAACTATGTATATGACTATTGACCAATAGATACTGGCCAACAAATAGGCTCAGCTTTAGTTTATGTGACTATGTCTGTGACTATTGACCAATAGATACTTGCCAACTTATAGGCTCAGCTTTAGTTTATGTAACTATGTATATGACTATTGACCAATAGATACTCGCTAACCAATAGGCTCAGCTTTAGTTTATGTGACTATGTATGTGACTATTGACTAATAGATACTGGCCAACTAATAGGTTCCGCTTTAGGTTATGTAACTATGTATATGACTATTGACCAATAGATACTGGCAACCAATAGGCTCAGCTTTAGTTTATGTAACTATGTATATGGCTATTGACCAATAGATACTGGCAACCAATAGGCTCAGCTTTAGTTTATGTAACTATGTCCATGTGTATGTGACTATTGACCAATAGATACTGGCCAACCAATAAGCTCAGCTTTAGTTTATGTAACTATGTATATGACTATTGACCAATAAATACTGGCCAACCAATAGGCTCAGCTTTAGTTTATGTAACTATGTATGTGACTATTAACCAATAAATACTGGCCAACTCATAGGCTCAGCTTTAGTTTATGTAACTATGTATATGACTATTGACCAATAAATACTGGCAAACCAATAGGCTCAGCTTTAGTTTATGTAACTATGTATGTGACTTTTGACCAATAGATACTGGCCAACGAATAGGCTCAGCTTTAGTTTATGTGACTATGTATGTGACTATTGACCAATATATACTGGCCAACCAACAGGCTCAGCTTTAGTTTATGTAACTATGTATATGACTATTGACCAATAAATACTGGCCAACCAATAGGCTCAGCTTTAGTTTATGTGACTATGTATGTGACTATTGACCAATACATACTGACCAACCAATAGGCTCAGCTTTAGTTTATGTAACTATGTATATGACTATTGACCAATAGATACTGGCAAACCAATAGGCTCAGCTTTAGTTTATGCAACTATGTATATGACTATTGACCAATAGATACTCACTAACCAATAGGCTCAGCTTTAGTTTATGTAACTATGTATATGACTATTGACCAATAGATACTGGCCAACAAATAGGCTCAGCTTTAGTTTATGTTTATCATGTATGTGACTATTGATTAACTGGCAACCTACCGGGAACATCTTGTCCTGGTAGGCCTGCACACCAAACTCGTTGTGTATCACAGAGATTCTAGACTTGATGGTATCGTCAGAAGGGTCCATCTCCAGGGCCTGCTCATAATCCTGCATCGCAAAACTGAACTCATCTTGACGAAAGAAACAATCTGCAACAAACACACACACACTAATCACTAACACTTTTCCACTACATTGGATTTTTGTTTAGAACAGACCTTTTTTAAATTCAAAATTTCATAAAAGTGGATAATATGACACTTAACACACATGCATGACGTCCAGTTATCCTAGAATGAGGCTCATATTATCAACATACTATACTGTCAAAACATTATTCCATAATGTCATGAAATTGTTTGGCTTTTTAATAAATGACGGTTTCTTTATCTTTTAAATTCACGGATTCTCAATTTTATAAAAAGACACAAACTTTTAAAGAAATGTGATTAGTATTATGATATTCTATTTTTCAAATGTTATAGCCGAATTGTGAGAAGTATACCACATTATCAACATGTCATTTAAGCAATAGACCACTGTTATGCAAAAATTGCACATCACAGTGTGAAAAAGGGACTAAACCAAAAAGTGTCAATTAAATAGTAAAACCTTAATAAACTGATTTGACAATAAACTTTTTCTAAAACAACAAAGCAGGTTTCTTATAAGTGACAATCAATTGCAAACTGTAGAAAATTTAGGTTTGCTAAGTACTAATTAATGGGGTGAAAATAACAGTTTATTTGTAAATTGTAACTTGCAAATGTCAAATATCAGGACACAATTAGACCACACTAAAAAAGCTAGTCAAACTTGAAATTCATGAGACAATTCTAGATTTATTCAAACCATGGAATGCACAAAAACTAGTGTCTCGCCAATAAAATTAGTTTTACAGTAGCATAGCATCATATATGATATCATATCATAACCAATTTGTCTTTATAGAGATGCTCTAATATTTAAACTATCCTAAAAATACCCTCAACAATAAATCCTTACTATTTCATCCTTCTGGGAAGCAAAAAAGAAATTGATGGGTTTAGATTTTGAAGTCAAAGTTGATATAAAAAACTTACCTCCCCTGTTGACATAGAGTCCTTTTTCTCGCTTCTCTCCCTTGATTGCCTTGTTCAAGAGGATGATGGCCTCCTCAAAGAATCCCTTGGAGAAGCACTCAACTGCGAAGTCGTTGTAAGTGAGCAGCAGTTGTCTCTGAGAGTCGATGTAGACTGGACTCTCCTCCTCGTGGTCACACTTGTCCAGAGCCAACAGAAAGTCATCTATAGCTGCGTTGTAGTCTCCCAGCTTTCTGTGTAGAGCACCTCTGTAACCATGACAACAGAAGTACTCCACATGTATTTTTTTGGCAGTCTTGAAATAAAATGTGTTAGAAATCATAAATAATAATAATTTGAAGTAGAGCATCTCTGTTTAACTGTAACAAAAAGGAGTGTTCATCACTCCTTATGTGTATATCACCTCTGTAAACAAGATAACATGAAGCAGAGTTCCTCTGTAGACACGACAACAAGAAGCAGAGCACTTCTGTAAACATATAACAATTAAGTGGCATAAATGGCAATAACATTGAATAGAGCACCACTTTAAAGAAGATGTTTAATGGCAATGAACAATGTTTATGGCACCTCTATAAGGAAATGCCAAGAGGTAAATTGATGTGAAGGGTTCCTCTGTAAACATGATAAAGAGGTAAATTGTTTGTGCACATTCAACCTGTACTAAAACAAGCAAATTCGTAGAATTGATATCCCCCGCAACATATGATTTGTTTGAGGATGGGTGCAAATCGGACGGATGAACATACTGACAGATGGACGGCCGGAGGACAATAACTAAAAACTAAGACAGAGGAAGGTTCTTGAGCCTTCAAAATTTATTTAGGTGAATTAATAAGTCGTGCGTTTTCCACAAAAACATCCTCTGGCAGGGGATATATACTCATACCAAGTTTCAATTAAATCCGCCAAAGCACTTCCAAGATATGGCTCAAGCACTTTCAAAATATGGCTCCGGACACAAAAGTGCCTATGGTAAAAAGCATTTTTTTCAAGATACAAAGGGACATAACTCTGTTTTTAACAGATGGTGTATTGGCGTGAATCATCCTTTTATGCATATATATACTCATACCAAGTTTCAATGAAATCTGCCAAAGCACTTCCAAGATATGGCTCCGGACACAAAAGTGCCTATAGTAAAAAGCAATTTTCCCAGATAAAAAGGGCCATAACTCTGTTTTTAACAGATGGTGTACAATGCCATTTGGCGTGCATCATCCTCTTATGCATATATATACTCATACGAAGTTTCAATGAAATCCGCCAAAGCACTTCCAAGATATGGCTCTGGACACAAAAGTGCCGGCCGGACGGACAGCCGGACGGACGGACAACGCCAAAACAATATCCCTCCGCCTCTGGCGGGGGATAATAATATATGTACAATGGTCAGTCTTTTTTATTTACTTTTTTGTGTATGCTCCTTACTTTCTATAAGTTCTATGGACACAAGGTTATACAGTTGATACATGTAGTGATATAACTTTCAGATCACTCCAAACTATTCCGAGTGACCATAACTGAAGTCAGACTACCATTATCTCCGTTCACAAAGCAGTTTTCACAAGACAGCAGCAGACTTCTACCTGAGAACATGGAAGTCTGCCACTGCCGGGTCTGTTTCTATGGCAATGGAGATCTTCTGGAGTGCCTCTCTGTGTTTGGACATGAGGTTGAGGTGCATGGCCTGGCGACGGTTGTCCCTAGCAACAGTCTCTAGGCGGGCCATCATGTGTGAGGCCTCAACGTGGTCGGGGTCAATACCCAGCGCGTCCTTCACATCATAGTAGCAAAGTGTTGTCTGTAGGGGAATAATGAAAAATATAAGCTTCATATACTGTGAAACAATAATTTTTGTGGGACATTAATTTTGGTTGACAAATGCACATATTTAATATTCCAACAAATAATTATGTCCACTGTTTACATTTTTAAGACTGATTCACGGAATGAATTAAAGACATAAATATCCAACTTAATACAAATACATAAATTAAATGTAAGATCTTTCTTACAAGATTAAAGTTCTAAAGCATTCATTTCCAGCCTGAAGATACTGATGAGCAGCCAACAGCATAACACCTGAATAGACTGCCAGTTATTCGCATGCTATTCTTGTTTTATGCTGGTTGCATATAGCTATTTTATCTTTGCTTTGGACCAAAAAAGGGTTAAGTCTTGAAGGCCAAAATTGGACAAAAACAAAAGTACAAAAGTTATAAAAGTTTGCGAGCATTGGTCGAATCTCTTTGTAATACTAATTTACCTTCATAATTATTAGTATTTTTGTGTTATATTTTCATAGCCTTGGCATAAATTATTGTAACATGACTGATTCTATTCCAGCGATATTTGTATTCAACTGTACAATGCATATTGGCAAATAAATTGTTTAAAACAAAAACAACAAAACATTTAGCTCATACATTTCTGAACATTTCATGTAGCCTGGCCCTCATAATGTAGAGGTCAGCGTTGTTCTTGTCGGTCTCTAGCTGCTTATTCACCAGGGCCAGACACTCCCCATGTCTCTGTAGGGCTGCCAGGCATGTGATGCTGCAATTAGACACACAACAGCCGGGTTGGTCAATGATTTTTTATAATAGTCGTGTTCTGAAAAAATTGGGCTTAATGCATGTGTGTAAAGTTTCTTTCCAGATTAGCCGGTGAAGTCCGCACTGGCTTATCAGGGTCGACACTTTCCGCTTTTATGGTATTTTTCGTTTAAAGGAAGTCCCTTCTTACCGAAAATCTTGTTTAGGCGGAAAGTGTCGTCCCTGATTAGCCTGTGCGGACTGCACAGGCTAATCTGGGACGACACTTTACGCACATGCATTATGCCCAGTTTTCTCAGAACATGACTCATATAATATTGTTGTTAACTCTTGCATCTTGTTCATTAAGTATATCCACCAGTTAGTATAATGTAAATTGGAAGATCTTTTTTAATAACCATCGTCACATATGATTGATGTCATGTCTAAAAAAGTATAATAACAGATTAGAAAGTAAACAAGTTTTTAGTTTTTAAATTGATTTCAAAGCATAAACATCTAAAACATATTGAAATTGATATTACCTTGGTAACATAACATTGTACAATACAGAGCAAGATGCAGTAATTACTATTTTTATTTAAATTGTGTATGCTATTTTTGATATACTGTTATCTAAAGAAGTGAAAGTGATAATGAAAGCAAACATTTGAAATTTTAATGAACTCTTTTTTTATGCCACCGGTATGGTGGCATATAGCAGTTGAACTGTCCGTCAGTCAGTATGTGTGTATGTCAGTCTGTCCGTCCATCCGAAAACTTTAATGGCCATAACTTTTTCAATATTGAAGATAGAAACTTGATATTTGGCATACATGTGCATCTCACGGAGCTGCACATTTTGAGTGGTGAAAAGTGAAGGTCAAGGTCATCCTCCAAGGTAAAATGTCTTATATATGGCGTCTGTCCGTCTGTCCAAAAACTTTAACATTGGCCATAACTTTTTCACTATTGAAGATAGCAACTTGATATTTGGCATGCATGTGTATCATATGGAGCTGAACATTTTGAGTGGTGAAAGGTGAAGGTCAAGGTCATCCTTCAAGGTCAAATATATGGCGCCTGTCCGTCCGAAAACTTTAACATTGGCCATAACTTTTTCAATATTGAACATAGCAACTTGATATTTGGCATGCACGTGCATCTCACGGAGCTGCACATTTTGAGTGGTGAAAGGTCAAGGTCATCCTTCAAGGTCAAAGGTATTTATTTTATTTTTTTTCAAAGCGGCGTTCTCATGAAGCTGCACATTTAGAGTGGTGGAAGTTCAAGGTCAAGGCTATCCTTCAAGGTCAAAGAATAAATAAAAATAATTTGTTTATTTTCAAAGCGGCGCAATAGGGGCATTGTGTTTCTGACGAACACATCTCTTGCTTTCTTTTGTTATGAACTGAAAGTACGGCATAACAGTACTGAAGTTTGAGGTCTTTAGGTAAACATCAGACAAATCACAAACCCTATATCAGGGGGATGCTGTCCTTGATGGAGGAGTTGGTTGAACAGATATATTTACGTTTCATGCAAATACCTTTGATAATACACAAGATATTGGATAACATTGAGATTGATGGTCAAACGGATGGAGGGACGGAGAGGTTGATTTTATATGCCCTTCTTAGAAAAGAAGTCATAATAATGCAATATCAGGAAATGCTTAATAATGACAATTGTATAAAGGTCATTTCACACGAAAATAGAAGATCCAAGAAAGTCTTAACATTATATATTGTCACTTAAATAAATGTGCCCTATATTATTTATATGACTAGTTTATGTCCATAAAATATAAAAGAGGCCATCAAGGATATATTGACCCGTCACTATTTCCTTATATGGACCAGGCATGCTCTAAATGGACCGCGTGTGCTACTTATTTATATATATTATCACTGCACAGGTTAGCTTCACTGTGCTGTAGCGCTCAAATGTATTTAAATGTAGACACTGGTAATAGTTTGAATACTGAAAAATTATTTTTGTTATCAATTATTGTTACAAAATAAAAAACAAGAGCACCGCATAACGGGTGCCAACTCTCGGCTGCGGGTGCAGTTTTGAATAAATGAAAGCTTGTAAGAATTTTTATTTTTTTTATTTTTTAGAGGTCACAGTGACCTTGATCTTTGTTTGACCTAGTGACCCAACTATGGGTGTGGCATGTAGAACTCATCAAGGTGCAGCTACATATGAAGTTTAAAAGCACTTCGATTTTAGAGCCAATTTTAAGGTTAAGCACGACGCCTACGACGACAGCGGACGTCACGACACGACGAGCTGGCTATGACAATACCTCGGGTTTTCTCCGAAAACAGCCGAGCTAAAAAACATCTTACATTTTACACAAAATATTTTTCAAAATGTGAATATAATTTCTAAAAGAACTTACTTTGAGAGATATGAAATATTAATAAATTAGTGAAATGTTTGGTTCAATATAAGAAAAAGATAACTGGACCGTGGTGTAATGGATATGATGTGCGCCTAGCAACTGGGAGGTCACAGGTTCAATCCTCACTATGGGAGCATTCTTTAGATTTCCCCCAAGACACCAGGTACTGGTTCTAGGCCCAGGAAACGGACTCGAGAGCGTTTCAAATAAGTAGAAAGTACTTTAAATGCAATCAAGCTAAAATAAATAGGTTTTAACTAAACTAGATAGCTCGACTTCATATACAATTTGGCTGGTAGCTTGTTGGTCATAGATCCCATTGGGGTTTTCTATTTCTTAAATAGTTGACCATTGACAATGACTGAAGAGACAAGTGAAATTAATGGTTCAGTTTTGGTCATGAACATCAATGACACAAGGCTTGTGCCACAAACATTTACATCACTACTGAAAAGTATTTTCTTTCAAAAAGAAAGTATTAAGTTTATAAATTTAATAAAATTTCATGATTAGTACCTGTTTCTACAAATTCCCAGTTTTCTTGCTATTTTGCTCTAAGTCTTAATTATCCAACTTACAAATAAAAGGTTTTCAGTTTGATTTTAAGGACACGTCAATTCATCTTTGGCAATAAATATTTTATGAGGCTATGCAGAGTGTTCAGCCAGTTATTTGGACAGTCACCAGATCACAAACACATATGCAATGTTACAGTTCTGATATCGTGCCATATATCTTTAATC
Organism: Dreissena polymorpha; assembly: GCF_020536995.1. Lineage (NCBI taxonomy): Eukaryota > Metazoa > Mollusca > Bivalvia > Myida > Dreissenidae > Dreissena > Dreissena polymorpha. The sequence goes on from NC_068363.1 coordinate 96,893,145, forward strand.
TCTGGAGCAATTACAAGAGCAATTAACAAGTCTTTGCTTCATATATGCAAGATTATTTGACCAAATAAAAAACAATTTTCTTTTTTGTGTAATAATATTTCGGGGACAAACATAGACTGAACTACAACACATGCCACATATTTTACTGTGCCTTAAACTTTGTGTTACACAACACTTATCTGATTGTGACTGATGGCAACTGATGACCTCGTGATTGATGCACTGTGCTTTGTATACATTCCAACAACACCATGACAATACACTTTCAAATTTACAACATAGGGTGATTTTGCATTCAAAAATAACAGTTATAACAAATACCATGTGAGACCAACTCCTGGAAAACCTGTTTAAAACATTTTTAAAAACATATTTAAAACTGACATAAATGAACATCAAAAGGACATTGTTACAAGCGTACATCTTACTAAATCCTTGGACAAAATCATTTCAACTAAAAATGTTAGCCCTGTTCTGGGATATCTGGGCTTAATGCATGTGCGTAAAGTATCGTCCCAGAATAGCCTGTACAGTCCGCACAGGCTAATCAGGGATGACACTTCCAGCCTACAATAGAGATTTGTTTACAAGAGACTTCCTTTAAATGAAAAGTAACAAAGCGGAAAGTGTCGTCCTTGATTAGCCTATGCAACTGCACTGGCTATTCTGGGACAACACTTTACGCACATGCATTACACCCAAATTTCCCAGTACAGGACTCAATTGAACAATAGAACTACTAAGGTTCAGAGATAGTTTTCAACATACCTGCGTATGTGATATCCAATGTTATCTGGGCACATTTCCGCTGATCGTGAGAATGCCTCCAAGGCTTCTGGGTACAATCTCTGGTCAAACAGAGACTGGCCTTGGAAGAAATACAAGAATGCCAATCTCTCATAATACTCCTGGTTTGAGGGGGCCATTAGACACGCCTTTTTATAGTTTAAAATGGCTGACTGGAAGTCACACAGGTTTAGATAAGCTTCTGCCCTCTCTACATAGAACCGCACATCATCTTTGTGTATTGTTAATGCCTTGTTGATAAACAATATAGCACTTTGATAGTTCTTTTCTTCCTTCAGCTTCAATGCTTTTGTAAAGCTAAAAAAGATAATAAAACTAATTTCAAAATAAGGTGGCAAACCGTAAAAATTTATCAACAGTCACTCAACAAAAACTGTACCATAATGAGAGACCTTTTTTTACAGGAACAAAAGATTTATAGAAGTGTATGTAGTTTTAAAATGTACACAGGTACAAATGATTTATGTAACTATATGCAGTGTCTAAAATTTTAAAATTTTCAATAAGTGTGATTATTGTCTAAAATATCCAGAGAAGTTTTTTGTTCCAAAGAGGAATTATTCAGCTTGTTCAATGAATGAGCTGAATGCAAGGCTGAGTAAAGCCGCTATACTGTTTCATGGCTGTGTCATCCATGATCTGTTTGAGACTTGGCTGGGGAGGCTTCTCCATGCCCCACTTCTCTGTTTGGAAGATGCCCGTCTCCCCAGGTCGCCCCGCCCCCTGGCCCCGCCGCTCCTTTGCCTCCGCCAGCGTCTGCTCATCCACCGCTGTGCTGAACACACTCTCCAGGCCATCATCCCCATCCCCCTTGGGACTGTCCACTCCTGCCCCCTCAGGACCCCCCGGGGCTGACACCTTGTGGGCCTCCGAGCTCTGGCTGGGCTTGTCTTCCTGTTGAGTCTGCTGGGATTTCTGTGAACAGATCATACAGTGCTCACACACACAGGTACCTTCACTTAGTATACATTCACTGTTTAATCTAATATTGCATAGAAAAGAAACGTTGAGATTCCTTGAAAACCAAACAAAACTTGCTAAAGTCAGCACAAAACAAACTGTTTTACTATCCACAGAACTTGTAATGATGACCTTTACCTTCAACTCCTCTCTAAATCTGGAATCTGTATACAACATATCTACGTGACATTGCATAAAATTATCTCAAACAAGTCTCAAGTTTTTTAGCATAAAGCATGTTTTCTATCTTCATGAACAGTAACCATGCCAACAATGACTCTTTACAAGATCCACATTTTTGTTTTATTATAAGGTTTTCACACCTAAAATTTCATCTCAACATCACAATTCTTTCTCATTTTATTTAGCTGAAACCATTTTAATCTGTTTGAATCTATTTTAAATGGCAGACACACTGACATTGACCCCATCCCGGCCATCAGACACACTGACATTGACCCCATCCCGGCCATCAGACACACTGACATTGACCCCATCCTGGCCATCAGACACACTGACATTGACCCCATCCCAGCCATCAGACACACTGACATTGACCCCATCCCGGCCATCAGACACACTGACATTGACCCCATCCCGGCCATCAGACACACTGACATTGACCCATCCCGGCCATCAGAAACACTGACATTGACCCCATCCCAGCCATCAGACACACTGACATTGACCCCATCCCAGCCATCAGACACACTGACATTGACCCCATCCTGGCCATCAGACACACTGACATTGACCCCATCCCGGCCATCAGAAACACTGACATTGACCCAATCCCGGTCATCAGACACACTGACATTGACCCCATCCAGGCCATCAGACACACTGACATTGACCCCATCCCGGCCATCAGACACACTGACATTGACCCTATCCTGGCCATATCTATGACATGCAGGGTCTCATTATAAGGTAACAACATATTAAGTTTTACCACAATATTTTAATGCATTATAAAATTCTTAAGCATGAACCACAGGGACAGTCTCACTAACTATATGCCTATTTATGAGTCTGACACTAGGAAAATCAGGCTTAAAGCATTTAGGTAAAGTGTCAGTCCAGATAAGCATAAGCAATCTGCACAGGCTTATCAGGGAAGACACTTTTCCTTTGTATGGAAGTTTTGGTTTAAAGAAAGTCTGTTTGTTAAAGGAAATCCAGTTAGGCTGAAAGTGTCGTCTTTGCAGACTGCACAGGCAAACCTGGAACAACACACTATGCACATGCATTAAGCCCTGTTTTCCCAGACTGAGGCTCATAGCTATGCAGTTTCATTACAATAGCTAAGTCTGTGACCATGTAAAAAAAAAGCCTCCACAATACCTAACCAGTGAATAGTTTCTCAACAAGATACTATCAATGTCAGTTTTTTTGTGTGCATTATCTAAGAAAATATAAAACAAAAATAACATAAAACATTGCATGTATATTAAATAAAAATATCATTGATGAACCATTTCATTTTTTTTAGTAAACAGGTGGGGTTTAGCTGTGTTAGGAGAAATATTACACTAGTGTACAGCTTCAATAAATGTGATCACAGGATTTGCATAGCAAAAATAGCTGGTTATTTGCCTAAGGTAATCTTTTACAACTGGATAAGAAAACCTATTGCAAAGAACAAGATAGCCATGAAGGTTTTGAAGCCCTTACCTGAGTTCAATGTACACCAATTATTGACAACTGGACCTGTTGACACAGTTTCAGACACCACTTGATTCATATAAAAAGATGGCCTTCAAATATGAGTCAAGATGAAAGTTCTGAATTAGTTTCATCAAGATTGAGTCATAAATGTGGCCACTAGAGTGTTAACCAGTTTTTATTTAGATTTGACCAGGTGATCAAGTTTTTCACTTTAACAAATTCAAACAAGGCCACTACATAGTCAAGATAAACATTCTAACAAAGTTCAATAAGATTAATTCATACATGTGCCACGTGGAGTGGTATTAAGGACTTTTAAAACATTCTGACCAAGTTTCATCAAGATTGGATACAACATATGGCCTCTCTAGAAGTAAACCAAATACAATTTGACCAAACACATTGCCCAACAACAGACGCCAGGCATAGGGTCCAGCTAAGCTGAAAGCTGTCACATGTAGACACTAATGCATCCCCAACACCTGTTTGGACAAATCACCAATCAATTAAAGAAGACTTGCCTATTCACACAAATTCATCAATAATTCCCCAAAAAGTGTTGCAGTTACAATTCCTTAATTTAAGAACCTCTGCACATTTTAGTCATGCAGTTGCCAAATCTGCCAAGCAAATAAATAAGGGATGAGTCTATAATTTTTTAACAAATTAAATAATCTAAAGAGGAAAAACAGACAAAGGGTCATAAATCTGCAAAAACTGGTCGCAACCCCAATTCATTTGAGATCATCTGCATGTTTAGGTCAGTGAGATGTGAAAGTTTTATCCAAATCCACCCAGCAGTTAAAGAGCAGTTTATTACACAAGCTTAATGATGTCTTATGTACTAAAGTATGTACATACGGAAGGACGGACAAGTGAATTCTGAATAACATACAAATAAACCTGAAATATATTTATTGTTAGTTGGCAAGAGACAAATCAAATAAACTTCATTAATCAAAACGCTTGTTTGAAGGAAAATTATTAGTGAACAGAAAGTAAATGTAAATGTTTTTAAGAACAATGCTATTAAAGCTGCTAGTTCACAGATACACACATTTTTTCTAATTACGTATAAAGATTAATGCATCTGTGTGTATGTGTGTAAAGACCAGCATGACCAGATCAGGATACAAACAAGTATTAGTTGTAAAGGGAGACAAACAAGGGAGACAAATCCAGGGAGAAAAATCCAAGGAGACAATTTAAGGGAGACAAGTCAAGGGCAGTAACCCACTCACCCTACTCATTCTACTCTCATGCTCGACACTTTGTCTCCAACGCTCCATGAGATACGTGAACTAAACATATTTACTAAAAAACTCAATACATGAGATGTAACATATGGTACACCATTCCAATAACCAGTCTTATGCACCAATACATAAGACTCACTCTGGGAAAATGGGGCTTGTGCGCAAAGTGTCATCCCAGATTAGTGTATGCAGTACCTAGAGACAAAATCCTGTCTAGGCATAAGTGTCATCCCTAATAAGCATATGCAGACTGCACAAGCTAATCTGGGTCAACACTTTATGCACATGCATTAAGCCCCATTTTTCCAGAGCAAGGCTCATATATAAAGGATATGACACCAAAGCCATTTCATGATATACAGTCAAACCTGAATTCAGCGGTCAGTCAAGGGAAATGACCAAAGTGACCGTTGTCCACAGGTGACCGTTGAATTCGGTTCACAATTTTAAGATAGTTTGTCAATTGGTAGTATTGCTACGTCGTTACCCCACCCAGTCGTTTGCATACAGTGTTAAACAAATGCTCATGCCGTTAACTAAGCATAATAACAGAATTTACTTACATTGAATAATACAAAATAATATTTTATAGATTGATTTAATTTCATATTGTTATTAAACTAAAGCAATGACTTTATCAACGCTAGTATAATTGTTTAACCATGCATCTCGATCATTCAGTTAATAAAACTTGTCACGTGCCGTTGACGTCACGTCCGTACAAGTCTAAAAAGCAGATTCGCTTTCATAAACCGATAGTACGGTGATATTGTACCGTTCTAATTCAAAGAAAAAGACGCAACAAGTTTGTTTAAATTTATTCGTACGCAAACATCACACAAAAAGCATTTTAATTCAACAACCTCATACAAAACACAACCCTTCAAACTCACATTTGCATTCAAATCATACTCCTCCATAATTTCTCGCTTACGCTTAAGCACACTCTGCATTTGCGTACGTCCAACACAGAGCTCACTTGCTATTACACGCGAACTTTTTCCAGATTCAAATAGTTTCAAACACTTGACTCGCTCCTCTTATGTGAGGAACTTACGTTTACCACTCATTGTTATTCCGTGATTTATTATTTCGATTGCTTTTAGAAGTGTTGTGAACGCTAGAAAGCTCTTTTAAAGAATGATCCGAAATGGTATTTTAAAATCGATACTCAATGTTGTAAGTACAATGTACTAATTAGCGGTCATTTAATTAGCGATTATTACTTTAAACGTGTCAAAAACTCTGACATATTTTCTGTTAAAGAAACCCCCACAATTTTTCCCGGAAAACAAAACTTCTCAACACCTTATTATTTGTTTACTCGCAGCGAGCCGCTTTTATAATATCAAATGCAATTACCGCTATAAAACGCTTTAACCGCAACATAGACGGACAAATAATGTGCAGTGTTTTTAATTTTCGCGACTCGAGACGACTGACGCGTGACCGTTGATTTCAGTTCAAACATGAATTTCGGAGTTGAATATAGTGGCCGTTGGCCGTTATGGACAGGTGGCCGTTAAATTCAGGTGTAATATAAAGTGTTTTTCGTCGGGGGGATTCCAGACTGACCGTTGTCTGCAGGTGACCGGTAAATTCAGGTGGCCGTTAGGTCAGTTTCGACTGTACTTAACATTTTTCCTAGTTAAGAAATGTTGTCTATTGATTTCAAATTGAGGATGTCACTCCACGCAAATACCATACTGCAAAATGGGTAGTCATAGAATTGTATCCAATTAATACACTCAAAATATTGCCTTACACATTTTTGCTAATTAAATATTTGCACTGGTTGGGAAAAAAGTACAGAATGTGATAAATTAATTATTTTTTAATCATTTTTGTTGTAACAATAGCATATTAAATCACAATATATTTAGAATGCATAAGTGTTCATTAAGTGTCAATAATCAAGACTTAAGAGTGTGTGTTTTTGAGAAGATAAAATTCAACAGTTCAAATGTTTTTGATAATCATCAGAGAACATTAAGAAAATTATTTTTAGCATATTTAATTGTTGTACTAATTATTTAACAATGTCTATGCGCATGCAGGTCATTGTAGTGGACTATGACACGACCAAGTGGTTCAAATGACCACAGCTGATTGGATGATATAAATTGGTATATTAAAATACAGGGCTGGCTATGACTAACAATTCCCATGCTTAAAATTCTTATGTTTCATAGCCTGCAATGTGTTAATTCAATATAAACATAAAAGGAGAAGTCTGATTTTATTAGCCTGAATTCAGGACTAAGACTGACAAGAAATATCTTTAAAAAAGATATACGGCGTTGATGAATGAGATCAAGGATAGCGAATGTCTTTTTCTGTGCAGTTCTTAGCTGCATCACACGCAGTATGGGATGTTACGCGGAGTTTTTGCAGCTTATTTTACACTATTACATATTGCTGGTCATAAAACTATAGATACAAAACAGAAAACCAAAAGAAGAATGGAAGTGAAATTAAAACATATGAGTCAACCGGCCACACACGAAGTATCCGTATTTATAGGCGCGTTCTTCCATATTTATCATTGTATTGTTGAAAACACATAAAGAATCTATTATTGACATACCATAATTATATTGCTGAATATCTTCATTTAAGATATTTCTGGTCTAAAGAAAATTTCAGGTCACCTAGTTCACGGATAGCGTCTTTATTATATAACGATTATTTTACTGGCTGCGAACTCTGGTGATGACCTGTATATAAACTCTGACATTCACACACTGGCCGCGAACTGACCCGATACCTCGCAGGTTGAAATGCAATGCATTAAAGTGAGGCCTCGCTTCCACTGCTCTTTATACTTTTACATGTTAACATGTTGAAAGGAATATGGAAGTAAGTACTAAATATGAGAACATAGCCTTCAAGTATAAACGCTTTTGCCCTGGCAATCCTCTGAAAATAAAAGGTGCACGCACAAACTGTATTGATGTCCAGAATTGAGTGTAAAACTGTTATATCTATTAAGCCTTTTCATTAGAGATAAAATTGTTTCATGCAGTAAAACAGTGTTACAAAGACGCGGATATGTTTCCAATGTTCTGGTGGTATACATACTCAAATCAGCCAATGGAATAAATGAAGTGTATTCATTCGTACCTAGCCGCGGGAAATTTTACTGGACACTTACAAAGGTCAGGTAAGGTGAAAGCTGGCTTAATACAGCTACGCCGAAAAATTACCAGGGCTGATAATATTGTGAACAGTTTGGGACTACAAAACACTTTTTTTAACTATATGAACCTTGTTATTGGAGGGAAAACTGGGCTTAAATTATGTGCATAAAGTGTCATCATAGATTAGCCTGTGCAGTCTACACAGGCTTATCAGGAACAAAACATTCTGCCTAAACTGGATGTTCATTAAAAAGTGACTTCCTTAAAAGTTCCAGGCTAATCTGGGATGTCACTTTACAAATGCATTAAGTCCATTTTTCCCACAATAAGACTCATTTTATTCAGTTGTGGTCCAATGAAGTTGATCAAATTATATGTCACTTATTTTTCTATTCTTTTTACCAATGGTCATAGTCAAATTCTTACTATGGTTGTCATAATTATTTGACTCAATTATTCGTCAACCAATTAATACAGTCTGAAAAAATTATTATTCAAATGGTTTGGATACTAATGCCCTCAATATGCTAATCTTTCAGTTTTTTGCTTGCAGGATTTCTTCATTCAAGTTGTCCTTTTTATGTCATTTAGTGCTTATGAACCATAATCACTTCATTTTTAAACAGATATATTAGACATTCTCTGGGAAAACTGGGCTTAATCCATGTGCATAAAGTGTCATCCCAGAATAGCCTGTGCCCTTTTATGGATTTTTTTGTTTATGCTAAGTCTCTTCTAATAGAAATCCAGTCTAGACAGAAAGTCTTGTCCAAGGCTAATCAGGGATAAACCTTTCTGTATAAACTGTATTTTCGTTTGTAAGTGACTTCCATAAAAAAAAATGTATGAACTGCATAGGCTAATCTGGGATGACATTTTATGTACAGGATGACATTTTATGAACATGAATTAAGCCCAGTTTTCTCAGACGGCTGCTCATATTTAATGCAATCAAGACATTAGTGTCTGGTTGGACATTCCTGCAATCAAAAGCACTTACAATACACCATATACATTTACTGCAGTAGCTAACAACAACAATAGCATACTTGCCTAGTATGCACTGATTATGCTAACAAACATTTTCAAACTGTGATTTTTATATTTTTTTACAAATGTTTTGTGAATATGAATCAGCAAAGCCACCGCATAAACACTGTGCATATTGTGTACCCCTGTGTTTCCCAAAAATGTGTATGTGCCCTACCCCTGTGGTCCCCCAAAATGTGTATGTGCCCTACCCCTGTGGTCCCCCAAAATGTGTATGTGCCCTACCCCTATGGTCCCCCAAAATGTGTATGTGCCCTACCCCTATGGTCCCCAGGAATGAGTATGTGCTTGAACCCTGTGGTCCCCTGAAATGTGTATATGCCCTACCCCTGTGGTCTGCAGGAATATGTATGTGCTCTTCCCCTGTGGTCCCCAGGAATATATATGTGGCCGCACAAGGGATTTTGACCCATTTGGCGCTGACGTCATTTCAGACAAAAATCAGGAAGAAGTTGACGTACTGTTTTGCGCGATATTTTCTCGCAATTAATTTTTAAATACTCTATCAAATAAGCATGAAATGACATGTCAGATCGCATTAGACGAAGTGAAAATTATTGGCAGTCGTTACTCAACATAATTTGCAGTTTATTGTAAACTAGGACATATTTACCGAGTATTTCATTAACCGTTTGACCTTGTCAACAAACACACACTTCCTGTTGGATTACACGGTATGTTTATTTCTTTTTCTATGCAAAATATTGTATTTATTGTGATTAAATGAGTAGTATATGAGCAATAAAAATAAACTCATTTTAGACTTGCACTTTATTAATTTCATACACTGTGTTTATGAAAAAGGCTGTATAATGAAAAATACTAGGATTTTTTGCACCAAATTTCATATTTTAATTCCCCAAACTATACCCTACCAGAAAATGATGATATCTCAAAATGTCATTTTTTGACCAAATGGGTCAAAATTGCTTTTGCAGCCACATATATATTTTTGCTCTTCCACTGCAGTTCCCAGGAATGCATATTAACCCTACCCCTGTGGTCCCCAGGAATGTGTATTTTCTCTACCCCTGTGGTCCTCAGGAATGTTTATGTACCCTACTCTTGAGGTCCCCAGGAATGTGCATAAGCCAGCTACCTGTGGGTCGGATGAGTTGTTCTCATCATCCTTGGACCAGGGTGTCCCTGCTGAGTTGGTACTGGGAACCAGTGCCCTGCTGTCCATGGCAGAGTCCGGTACCCAGCCTGATGACACACTGCCAGCTATAGCCAGTCTCTAATGAGATATGGACAAAATATCAACATAGGCATTGAGATTGTATTTGAATGCCAAAATGTATTTATGAAAATCTGAAATTTGCTTTTTTGTTTCATGTCATACACAACAATTTCACAATATTATTGTTACTTTAGAAAGATATGAAAACCCTTAAGGAATTATATAACTGTGAAATATAATTCCAAAATGTAATATATACTAAAAAAAGCTTTTTCCACACAGTTGAGCATTTCAAGTCACAAAACATACCAGTAATTATAAATATTAACAATTATGTGTAGAGTATTGTGAAAGTAACAAATGCATTATTGAAAGTAACAAATGCCTTATTGAAAGTAACAAATGCCTTATTGAAAGTAACAAATGCCTTATTTTTTTGACTAATATTAATGAGCCTTGCTCTGGGAAAAATGGTTTCAATTCATGTGCATAAAGTATGGTCACAGATAAGCCTGTGCAGTCCCCACGGGCTAATCAGGTATGCCACTTTCCACTTCACCTGGAATTTTGTTAAGAGACTTCCTTTCAATGAAAAATTCCTTAAAAGAGGAAAGTTTCCTCCCTGACAAGCCTCTGCAGAATACACATGCTTATCTGGGATGATACTATACACACATGCAGCTCTGTTTTCCCAGAGCAAGACACATATGCTGGAAAGATGAGTTGTATGGAGAGTGTAGGACAATGGAACAGTCAGAAAGAAGCACTGCACCCCTTTATAGCAGCCTGTGTTGAGGGCATATGCTCACCTGGTCGCCATGGCCGCCATGTCCCTTCATGAACTGGTGTTCGAGCTGTGGGTAGAACTGGTGCACATTCACCTGGTTAGGGTCCTCAGTCACCTGTAACAGTCCTCTCTATCAGAGTGCATATGGGTCTCATTCTGGGAAAAATGGGCTTAATGAATGTGCCTAAAGTGTCCTCCCAGATTAGTCTGTGCCTACAGCGTCACCACACTTTCCACCTAGACTTTTTTTTTAGAAGAGACTTCGTTTATAAGAAAAATTGCATAAAAGCGGAAAGTGTTGTTCCTGATTAGCTTGTGCACAAGCTCATCTGGGATGACACTATACACATATGAATTAAGCCAAGTTTTCCCAGAACACAGCTCAATTACCACATAACACACAGGAATCGACTGGAACACTACAAATAGCAAACATATTTAGTGCACAATCATACGCTCAGGGAACACTAACAAGCTACTCAATTAATCCATTAGTAAGGATTAAATCATAATCTTCATACAATCATATTACTATATTCACTGGAAATTTCCAACCTTCTATGACAACTGTATGAATTTAACTTACTTGTGTTAAGATTTATAAAAACAAAAACAACAAGACTATTGCCAAGCAATATAAGTCCCCTTACCGGTGAAACTCCACCATTTTCAGCAATATTTCTAGACTATTTGTTGCCATAGCAACTACAATTATTGACGTAGGAACAAAATGAAATGACGTGCATAATCTCCATATTGCCATCTATCCATGTTTCAAGTTTCATGAAAAAATATAAAGAACTTATTAAGTTATCGCAGGATCCACCATTTTTAGCAATATTTCTAGTCTATTTGTTGCCATAGTAACCAGAATTCTTGACGTAGGAACAAAATGAAATGACCTGCATAATCTCCATATTGCCACCTGTCCATGTTTCAAGTTTCATGAAAAAATATAAAGAACTTTTTAAGTTATAGCAGGATCTAGAAAAGTGTGACAGACAGACTCACAGGGCGCAAACCACAAGTCCCCTCCGGTTTCACTGGTAGGGGACTGAAAACAAATAAGAGGGCACTCATGGACCTTAAGCCCTTAGCCAAGTTCAGGGACAGCAATTGTTGAAGACTCAACCAGGGGACAGCAGTTTTTGACTGCACTGGAACCAGATTCAAACATGCCATTCATAGTTTCAAGATAAAAATTGTGACCAAGTTTCGTCAAGTTTTTTGTATCACAAATGTGGTACATTTGTTTTTAAAGAATTTAACTGGTGACCAAGTTTTAAGACGCAATTGCCCCAGACTCAAAATTGACCAAAATGTTGCATCAAATGTGGTAACAAGATTTTTGTCAGATTGACCTGATGAAATACTTTTATAGACAAACAAAACCAGGATTTGAACTCATCCTAGATAATGTCAAGATAACCATCCTGACTGCGTTTTATCAAGATTGAGTCATAAATGTGGTTTCTAAAGTGGTCACAAAGTTTTTCTAAGATTATACCTAATGACTGATTATTTTTATGCATGTGACCCTGATTCAAATATCGCCTAGGAATTGTAAAAGTAAACATTTTGACCCCGTTTCTTAAAGATTGAATAATAAAAATTGCCAGGAAAGTGATAACAAGCTTTTTCTATGTTTCAATGTGTTGACCTAGTTTTTGAATTAATGTGACCCAGATTCAAACTAAGCCTTGAAAATATCAAGACACACCTTCTGACCAAGTTTAATTAAGATCAAGACATAAATGCTTTTTTCAAGAGTGCTAAAAAGATGTTTTAAGAGTTGACATTTTGACATATTTGTTTAACATACATCAACCAGATTCAAGCTCACATAGATATTGTTAATATATACATAGTTGCCGAGCTATATTGAGATTGAGTCATAAATGTGGCCTCTAGAGTTGTCACAAGGTTTTATATGATATAACCTGGTGACCCAGTTTTTGGATGCATGTGACCCAGATTTGTACTTGGCCTAGAAAATGTCAAGTAAATTATTGGGACCCCTTTTATCAAGATTGAGTCATGAATGTAGTCTCTAGTGTGGTAACAAGGTTTTCTAATATTTGACATGGTGATCATGTTTTTGGATGCATGTGACCCAGATTCAAATAGTCTAGATACAAGTTTACAACGCACACTACACACCGACAGACATAGGGTCATCACAAAAGCTCACCTTGAGCACTTTGAGCTAAAAATGACAATTCTTAGGATTTTGTATTTTATCGTTTTGTATAAACATTGACATAAATTTAATGTTTGAGTGAGAAAAAATCTATTAAATCTATTCAATGATATCACTGATGTATCAATCTTTCTTACTAACATAGCACAGTTCATTAAAAAATGTGTTTATATGTAAATACTGTAACCAAAAAAACTGTAAATATCTCTTGTTGTATTCAATGTTTTCAATATATAAATAGTATGCACACACTCAAGTATTTATATTTATATATGAACCTAGATATATAAAGTGAAGAGAAATCATGCACAGCTAGCTATTTGATATAGTTTTAAGGGCAAAGAAGTAGCAGATATGTACAAAACAAACAAAATCATTATAAAAATGTATTCTGTAGACAAAGAAAAATGTTTAGTAATTTCCATCCATTCACTGCACATTTGTTGAGCAAAAGATTTTGTTGTGTTAACAACAACAACCAACATTAGTGTAACTCATAAAGTTCAAACCAAATACATAATAGGTTTTTTAAATGATGAAATTCCTTTTGATAATTCTTAAGATATTTTAATGTCCCTTTAAAATGAATGAAGACTTCATTTTGTAGTTAATTACTGCATCCATGTAATTCAAACCACAATCCTCTCTTCAATAGCACAACTAAAGATGGGATGGCACATGAAGTTGATTCAAATCAAAGGCTTCTAAGTAATTCTTAAGATTTAAATTATCGTCAGATGTTTCTAAAAACAGTAAAGATGTTCATCTGAGTAAAGAAGTAGCTTCAAACAAGATAGAAAGTGTTGCTACCTGAAAAACAGTATATTTGAGCCTACGAAAACTGGCTTTAATTAATGCGCGTACAGTGTTGACTCAGATAATCCTGTCAACACAGGCTAATCAGGGACCACCCTTTCCACATAAATAGATTTTCATTTAGAAGAGACTTTGTTCAATGACAAATTGCAGAAAAGCGGAAAGGGTCGTCCCTAATTTGCCCGTGCCAACTGCACAGGCTTGTCTGAGATGACACTTTACCCACATGCATAAAGCCCAGTTTTCTTAGAACCCAGCTCATTTAGACACATAGCTCATTCAGTCATGCACATGCAGTTGTGAGTCAGCCAAAATTTGATCAAGATTATACACATACCCAATATTCGTACCAAACAACCTGGTCAGTTACATCCCATGATATGATATTTCTAAGTGTCTCTGAAAAATAATCCCTTAATATTTCAGGAAGTAAACTGTTTTGAGCAGCTTTTGTGATGTTTCTGAATTACATTTTTGAACTTGGCCGAGATATCATAACAAGAAATGTTCTAAGCCAGTTTCATAAAGATTGAACAAAAATGTAGCTTCAATGTTTCCCTATAAAGTTTATAGTATAAACATATAAGGAAACATTCATTCCCTAGAGGCCATCTTTTTCAACGGACTGCCACCATTTTCAAACTAAGCAGAGATATCATTAACACAAGTTAAACGCCAAGGGTGGGGCAAATTTATTCTTTCGGGGCGTGATTTGACAAAATTGTGTAGAGATCGAACATTCAATTTTTAACGCAAAATATCAAACTCCTGTGCTTTGCGTTTTCACTTCATACATATAAGGGAAACAATATCTCCCAAGGGCAGGCCCAATTTTAACTCAATGGGCACGAGTGAAACAAACGCATTAGAGGACCAACATAAGATGTTATACACAAGATATCACACACCTGGGTCATGCTTTTTTATAAATTTTTTAAACATTTTGATATACAAGTCGTTATAATTCATGTGACCCCAAGGCTTTGCAATTTTTGAACCCAGAGGCATGATTTAAAAAAAAACAAAGTAGACAACTATAAGTAAAAGTTGTACACCAAATATTAAAGCCAGGAACCTTGTCGTTTCAGAGAAGATTTGTGAAGTTTTCATGTTTAAATTATTGACAGCTCTGTTGACTTAAATATGCAATACACCAAAACAATTAAACAATTTGAAAGAGTATCAATCATATGAATTTTCATAAAAATCTGCCTAGACTTAAAAAAGTCATTAGAAGGGAAAGTTAACGCATGTATGGACTTACAGACCAAAGAAAACTATGTGGTCAGGTGAGATCATAAAATTGTAATGTACTTATTTATGGAAATATAGTTAAAGCTTTGTACTTAAATGCAGACAGACACTAATAAGGTCCATAAGAAGATCAGTATGAATAATGATGGGATATAACTGACCATAGTTTTTAACAATACTCAGACATAATCAAAGCACTGACAATGCACATTTATATAACTGCACATAATTGGCACAACAGCCACAGTCTACATGTGTTATGCACGTGGCACACATTGCCGGCAATCTTACTCTTGAGTCAGAACTGATAGTTGACGCATCAGCTGCTTTTTCTGGAATCTGGCATGTCAAGATAAACACAATGACTCAAAATAAAAATTACCCTAAAATTAAAAATATTTAAAAAATCAGACTCTAAAACATTTTAAAAAGTACGTAGTTTAAAGCATGCAGCGTAGCATGCAGCGTTAATACATTTATCATTCATGAAGGAACAATTGAACAATTAAAATAAGTCCTGCGTTTGTGAAACACAATGCCTCCTTCTGCGCTTTGAAGCCGAACAGCAGCTATTTTAGAGAAAATTGTTAACTTCAAGGCCCATAACTTTGCAAAAATCAATGGACCTGAACCAAACTCACACCTCATCTGTAATTAATGTAGGTAGACTCACACACCAAGAACCAATATCTGAAAGGGCATCGTAAAAATCCGCCAGAAAACGGTGATAATAGAGAAAATTTCTAAGGCCAAGGCCCATATTATTGCAAAAAATTAATGGACCGGTACAAAACTCACACTTCAACTGATAATCATGTAGGTAGACTCATACCAAAACATTAGCTCAATATCTGAAAGCGTTGCGTAAAAAATTGCCGAAAAACGGATATTATAGAGAAAATTTATAAATCCAAGGCCCATAACTTTGCTAAAAATCAATGGACAGGAACGTAACTCACACTTAATGTGAAGGTCATGTAGTTAGACTAAAATACTATAAACCAGCTTAATATCTGAAAGCGTTGTGTAAAAAACCTCCAAAAAATGGAATAACCAACAGAAGGATTGGACTGACAGACGAACAGTGCGACTGCTATATGTGAACCAAACGGGGCATAAAAATACATGAATAATATCATTTAAGATTCAATAGACAGACAATTATTGTTATCAATATTTGTAGTGATTTTTTTCCATTTTTTAATTAAACCAGCTTAAATCATTATGGGACCATCAATTTTCTTTACATGTTCATAATTAAAAGGCAAGGGATGCAGAATAACTATGCCTGCCTCGTTTAACGCCGGTAATTGTATCATCTGATACGTTGATTTTTCTGGTCAACTAGTCTGAATACAGGTACACTATTAATGTGAGAAAATAAGTTGTTTATTGTTATAAATCCTTCCCGACCATAGAAGCTGAAGATAAATACTTAAATTAGTTGTTTTGATAGTCATGATCGTGATATAATAGGCTCATGCATTAATTGCACATTCCTTGGTACTGAATAAAGGTGCAAAAAGTATTTTACATGTGCAACAACACATCATCAGCTTGAAAAGCCTGATTGTATTAACTTGAATTGCTAAACAAGTTTTTACGACACTTGCTAAAAGTTTTGTAGCATATTTTAACAATACTATACCCTGAAAGTTTGTACAATTACTTGTTGCCTCGTTCAAGAAAAAATGTATGATGTGTTAGAGCCCTGGTCTTTCAATAATAATTGGTGACTTGAAGGGTTGTTAAAGCAGGATTGTTAAGAAAGAATTTGATAGAAAAAAAACCATGCAAGGACGTCATAAAGGGGCACATGCAATGTAAGCTGATAACAGAAACTATTACAATTTACTTTAAAAGTTGGACGAGGCATTTTATTGATTAACAAAAAGTTCTTATCTGGATTTCCACTCCTTTTTAACAACTGATCAAATCTGAAGGTACAAACAAGTCTACACTGACCCATTTCATGCACATATTTACAAGACACAATTTGGACAAGTAATATTTGCTTAACCCTTTACCACTTAGATATGTATTTTGACGCATTTGTATTCGATAGAAAGTTAAATTTAATTAAAAATCTTTCTTACTTAGTCCAACTTTCAAAGTTTTCGATTCCAACACTTAGTTATTGATGAGCAGCAAACAGCATAAAACCTGAACAGACTGCGAGTTACTCGCAGGCTGTTCTGGTTTTAGGCTAGTTGCAAAAGCCATTTCACTTTGCTTCTTATGGGGGAAAAGGTTAAGGACAAGTATTAAAACTGTATGTGGACAAGTGAATACATGTAATTGAAATATGTCCACAACCCCTGAAAAGCA
Organism: Dreissena polymorpha; assembly: GCF_020536995.1. Classification (NCBI taxonomy): domain Eukaryota; kingdom Metazoa; phylum Mollusca; class Bivalvia; order Myida; family Dreissenidae; genus Dreissena; species Dreissena polymorpha. The sequence goes on from NC_068363.1 coordinate 96,910,591, forward strand.
GTTTCTAAAAGATATTTGATCACATGTGGTATTAGATGAAAAAAACACCAGCAGGCTTACCTCTGAGAGTTTTACATCAAACACGCCATCAATGAGCCCTTCTTCGGAGCCCTTGCTCATGAAGCTGTCGTCTCTCTTAATGGGGTTTGGTGTTTCACTCAGCTCCTCCCTCTCCAGACCGTCTAGCATGTCCAGACCAGACTCAGGGGTCTCTGATGTCGCCTCCGTCATCGTGTGTTTTAGTTTACTTTCTTATCTACATTGCTAATCAGCTTCAGCTTATTCCTTCATTCTGAAATACACAGTTTATTTTTTTGTTTAAGTTTTTTTTTTTTTTTAAATGTGAAACTTAATACATGTATATAGATTTAGAAAAATATGAAACTTGAAGAGTGTTTGCAATATAATTAAATTTTTCTTATCCTTTCCAAATTTTAAATGACTATCTCAATGTACTCCATAATTACCATATGAATTTGGAAGGACATTTATATCATGAAAATGTGCTATGACAGAAGTAATTATGTTATAGTAAATTTTGTGTCAAAGAGCACACAAGTTTGTCAGATATTGTAATTGTTCGCCACATTTTTTTGCCATTCCGACAAATTTTGTAGACTTTGCGACAACACTTAAACAGCAATATAATACTCGAATTTTAATACTTTTGTTTCAAAGTAATTTTGTGAGTACTGTTTGTTCTTGGTCACAAAAAATGTGAATAAAATATAGAGAAATAATACTAAAAATGATAAACATTATAACCAGTAACTTTTCGAAATTCTGGTTCCATTTCCATTGGATATAATCTCTAATGGGAGCATGTAAACAACCCCAAGTCAATCTGGTTTTATGGACAACATTGAGTGTTTTTGGTGCATAGCTGTAGGTGTAAAAACTGCCTGTTTATGTTTATTATGGGACATACTTTAACACTTCTATGAATATATTTGCTGAATAATACATAATGCTAGATCATTATTGTTTTTATGTGTTTATTCGCTTTAAAAGTATGTTTAAAGTGTACTAAAATTACATGTAAAAATTTGAAATACATGTTTACATGTTTCAACAAAAAAGGCTTTAAAGTGATATTATGGGCATTTTTTACTGTTGACTTGAGCTGAAAAGAATTAACAGGTCAAAAGAGTAAGTCAAAATGTGGTTACTGACCAATTATCTGCAACTCATCTTGCTACCAGTTGTTTATAAAAATATAGTTTATATTATATATCTTACGTGACCCACCCAGTCCTGTAAGCCGAAATGATCCGTAAAACAAAATGGTGTCTTTGTGTCGTATGAACAAATCTGCACTAAAATTAAATTTAGGTTCACATTGTTCATGCGTGATCAGTTGTCAAACAGAAGTACGGTTGATATTCAAATTCATTATTTTTCTCTTTCCGGGATATTGTTTTAGTATGTTGATTAACAAATTTAAGTGTATATGAAGTGAAAACACCAAAAATAAACAACAGTTGCAATAGACACCTATAATCTGTTAGATGCCCATAATATCACTTTAATGGCAAAGTTACGAACAGTTTGTTTTTACAAAATTAAATAGCAAGTTAAAACTAATCTTAGTGAATCAAACAAAAAGTTGAATAAGTTATGATCCTGCTACATTAATGTAACCTTGCTTTATGTAGAAAATTGTCATTTTGGTATAATTGGATTCACTTATGTCACGCATTGGAAAACAATGTTATGTTAAATGAGTTATTTAGCAAACATAGCTAAACCTACATAAGTTTCATCCCAAGTCCGCCATATTGTTTACATATAACCATTAGAAACGCGCATGTGTCAAATATGGCAATAACGGATTTAATACATAGATTTTGATTGGTCAAAACAGGAAAAAACCCAGTATTTTGGGAATTTTAAACCAATCAAAAATAAACTTTCCCGGTAGCTCGTAGGTAGCGAATGTAAACTAACATGGCGGACAAAACAGTTTTCATTGCAGTTTATGACAATAATCGTAATATCTAGCATTTTAAAATGGATTTCCATTATGACACCTTTATTGAGGATGAAGCGGTTGATGAATGCGATCAAATCAGGGCAGTGACCAAGAAGGTATTTAGAATCCGCACAAAGATCATACATAAATGGCAAACGACTTGACTCTTTCAATCATTGAAGGATTCATTGCAATGACAAGTCAGGCCCTGTTCAAAGTCCTGTATGACTATGTATATGATTTATAGAGTAAAACCCAAATTGTGGTAGCTATACTTCCTTTACCTAAAGAAACTTCAGCAAACAGGTTTTATAGTGGTGACTAGTCCAACTTGTTGACGCTCTCAAGTATTAAGCTACTTTTTATATTGGTAATATTTGGAGCGTACAACTGGTGAGGCATTCAAACAATGGTGGACATTTTTCCTTCTTTGTCTTTATTGTTGCGCAAGGATTTTGTGCGCAACATTCAAGCCCAGATATCAGACACTTAATATCAACGGATTGCAATAATATTTACATACCTGTGTAGATAATTCATTTCACGATAATGTTCTGTAAAAATTATGTAATGACACTTTGAATTTTGCACGCCTGAGCAATTTAAATCCAACCACTATTCGAATTTTCAATATCTCTCGATTCGCTTGCTGTGTAGATATAAATCGATAACACGGCCTCGATGTAAAGCATCTGGTTTAAATGTGGAATAAATTTTATACTGTACATAAATAATATTGATACAGATCGTACAGTATACCGTCCTATGTAACGTAGAATGTAAGTACATAAAACAACACAGACAGAGGTGCGAAAAAGACATGCATAAAAAGTTGCTGAAACTTAGAAGAGTGAATACAAACTGCACCACATCTGTTTTGAACATATGCTTATTAAATCAACATAGATGAGCATACTAGATCTAGTTAGGTAAAAGTCGGTGTTAAAAGCTCATGTTAAGTAAAATTACGTGTACATGTTACACCGTAATGCCTTCTTCTGATTGGTTGATATTTAAATCTGTTTCATAATACTATGGTATGGTAAGAGGTCAGTGATATTGTTGCGATTTAAGCAGAAAGTTTAACTGAAGAATATATGCCTTTCTAACTACAATTCGACGATATTTGAGGTAAAAATGGACTTCTGAACTAAAACTGAATGAGTTGGTAATGTTATTTTGCAATTTTACGCAAATTGATAAAATTTAAACTTTCTGGTTTCCAACACATAAGACTTCCAAAGAATTTATCCCATATAAAAAGTATGTCTAAATTATTTGCGCGTCTTTTAAATAAGACTAAGTGGTGACTAGAAGTTTACGCGGTAGGTCAGTAAACATAAAAAGCTTTTTTTAAAGTTATGGAAGTCAGAACTAGGGGTGCAACACTTTTACCAGTATATCAATAAAACCATGGTACTTTCAAACGGTATATCACATTGTGGTATAGATTTGCTCTATTGCAAATATTAGTTAAAACTCTGTCGCATACTTTCATTTGACCCAGCACTTTGGGGTTTGATGATCAGAAAATGCATTTTACTTAAATTTTACCCGCATAATTGACATGCATGTGTATATTGACCTTCTAAAAAGTAGAAAAGTTCAAAACTCATCAATATGTGCATAATAACTTTAAGTTTTCAGGCACTCTAAATTTTCAGACAACCCATTTTTCAGCCAAAATAATTATATTTTGTGACTTCAGACATACAGGATTTCCTCCATAATTCATGACTCTAAATTTTTTGACAGTGCATTTTACTGCGCTATTTTACCAGATTTACGCCCCATTTTGCTTATCTGATGGCACTTGGATCATGCGTTTTTACGATCGGATTAAGGTCATAAAACCTTGCCGATGAATGCCTGAGGACTATGGACCATTACATTTGCGATATTTGGTAAATAACCATACGTACCAGTATAAAACACTGGTTTCACCCAACAGCATTTGTAAATATAATGCAAACATATATAAAAGAAATTTATTCTATACAGTGTAATATTTTACAAGCACGTGCTATTAGTTGTTGATACAATGGACGCTATAAACATTGCATACCTGAATGCTTTCATCCATGCAATATTTTGAAAGTTTCTCTTAATTTTTGGACACCTTAATTTTTTGTCTCTTCAATTTCGGACACCTGTACTTTAAAAATATTTTTTGTATCTAAATGTTCGGAAAAGATAAAAAATTATTTATTTTTAAGTAATTACAGTTATTATGTCTGTTGAATATATTATGTTTTGTGTACCACAGGTGGTTAGCGTGTGGCCATGATATTAATTAGTGAAAACATCATTTTGAATGATAAATAATCATATTATAACGAAACATGAACTTTTCTGAAAAAAAAAATTCACTATCAAATATATATATATAACAAGGTATGCAACTCAAAATCACCCCAAAACGGGGTGCATCGCTTTGGACAGCCATATCTTCATCAATTGTGCAGCGATTTTCACGATCTCGGTATTATTCAACGCAGAAATAAATTTCCTTTCTGAAAATGTATATTTCTTGCAATATTTTTACAAATGCTGGGTCAACTTTTAAGAAATAACACGATACACAACTCGCATGACCCAGTTGACAATGATCATGCAGTCTTTAAGACTGAAATCTTCACTGAGTAAAGGGCATCTTCCCTACAAAGTTCATGTACCTCGATACCATAATTCAATAAAACGTATGAAAAAACATTATTACTGTTCTTGTCGTTACATTATGCATCAAGACTAACTGTCCAGCGCCGTTTGAAACCTTTGTTTACATACATTTCAACTAACTGACATTTAAACACACCAGTGATTTCATTGGTCCAATGCGGAGGTGTGTCTATACAACTGGAGATTTCATTCATAAAGACTGCATAATCATTGTCAACTGGGTCATGGGAGTTGTGTATCGTGTTATTTCTTAAAAGTTGGCCCAGAATTTGTAATTATATTGCAAGACATATTCATTTCCAGAAAGGAAATTCATTTCTGCGTTTTGGGGTGATTTTGAGTTGCTTACCTTGTTATATATATATTTGATAGTGAATTTTTTTCATAAAATTTAATTTTTCGTTATAATATGATTATTTATCATTCAAAATGATGTTTTCACTAATTAATATCATAGCCACACGCTAACCACCTGTGTTGTGTACCTACGTAATAATATGTTTATTCTTTGATGGACACATTAAATTATAGTAGATAATATTGCTATGTGTCAATTTTTTTTCACATATGTGCAAAAGACTGATTCATATAAAATTAGTAAAATGATCCGATGAAAAGCTGCCACAATCATCAAAAAATTGTAAATATATATAATAGAAAAATACTGTCTACTCACAATCAAGGTTTATGTGTCTCTTACAAGAACAAGAAAAGTCAAGAGCACTGTCCTCCAACATCTTTTGTTTTATTTATTTTCTTGTCTTTGAGTGTAACTGTTCATTAAATGTCTTTTGTTTTTAAAATTTAGTTGAAATTAAAGCGTGTGAATGTAGAGGAAAAGAAAGAGGTAATTTTCTTAAGGTTTATATCATTTGTTTTGTGCCAGATATGTATTGTCAACCTCCTTTCCAGTGTACATATGTATATACACTGTGTTTATATTAAATAAATGAAAAGATCTCTTTACAAAACAAAACTATAAAGTGTACTATGTAAGCAAGTTGTAAGTATGTAATCAGTTTTGTGGCTAGCACTTATTCATATCACACTTGAGGATCCGCCTCTTGTGTAATAAGATATAACACAAGCCACTCCACCGATATATACTCATAGAATACTTGATTTTTGTAATAATTTGGATTATGTTATTATGACAAAGGATTCTGGCAGCCTTTTAAAAAAAATCATTTTTTAATATGGCAAAAGGTTATTTAAATTGACAACTTGGAGGTTGACAATAATATTTTTTTATTTTCATATTGTATGCTACACAGATGCCCTTTTACAATATTACCAACTACCTTCATGGATATTAGCATATTGAAATCATCTACTCCATTATACTTTTTTACTTGGCCAATATACAACAACCATTTCCAGATATACAAAAGAATTTAGCAGTGTAAACGATATTTTATTTGTTCAGCTCACCTTAACACTAAGTGCTCGTGATGAGCTATTGTTATCGCCCTATGTTTGGCGTCAGTTGTGTGTTGTGTGGCATCAACTCTTAACTTGTTATTGCACTAGAGGACACATTTTGTGCCAAATCTTTATAAAACTTGCCCACAAGGTTTACCTTGAAAATATAATAGGCTGAAATCAAATCTGGGTCACATATAATCAAAAAGTCACCTGGTAAAATATGTAAAAACCTTGTTTACACTCTAGAGGCCACTTTTATGACTCAATCTGGATGATACTTGGTAAGTATGTTAACCTTGACAATATATAGGTCAAGTTTGAATCCTGGTGATGTTCATCCAAAAACTAGGTCACCAGGTCGAATAAGAGAAAAAACATTGTTATCACTGAAGAAGCAATATTTAGGATTCTTAATCAGAATGTTTATTTTGACAATATCAAGGCTGAGTTTGAATGTGGGTTACATACTTCCCAAAAACTAGGTCACCTGGTGAAATCTTAGAAAAACTTTGTTGCCTCTTTAGATTCCACATTTTTAATTCAATCTAGATGGAAATTAGTTGTTGTTTTAGAATGTTTATCTTGAGAAAATCAAGGCAGAGTTTTAATCAGGGTCACATGTGTACAAAAGAAGGTCATAAGGTCAAATTCTAACCTTTTCATCACTGAAAAGGCCACATTCATGACTCAATCATGATTATACTTGACAATATCTTAGTGTAGGTTAATTTTGGGTCATGTGTTTCAGAAATTTAGGTCACCAGGTCTTATCTTAGAAAAGCCTTTTGTTACCATTTATGACTCAATCTAGACAACATATGATCAGGGTCTTTACAATATCTCGGCAGAGTTAAAATCTGGGTCACATGCATCAGAATACTAGGTCACATGATAAATCTTCGAAAAATGTTGTCACTATAGAGGCAACATTTATGACTCAATCTGGATGATAGCCAAGTCAGGTGTGTCCGAACAGTCATCAAGGTTTAATGATTGGTTTACCTCAAACTCAGATGAGCGCTTCAGGGCCATTATAAGCCCTCTTGTTTTCATCGTTTTGTGCTATATACTGTAGTTTACACCTTCTCTTAGCTAGTTATGCAGGTTTGTGTAGTCACCAGTTTCTGTAACATTCAATAAAGCAATGCCTCAAATGTTTGTGTCCCCATCATCTTGATTCAGTAAGGCAGATACCTGTAGTGATTCTTCTGTCAGTGCATCTGTCCTTTTGAACAATCCAATAGATTCATAAAAGTCTAAAAATGTCACATAAGTATACTAAGCATTGTAAGAAAAAAGTCCCTTATGCATTTAATTTAGTCCCCTTAGGTGACTAAAATGGCATTAGAGTTAGTAATGACGCATTCACTCAAGTATCCATTCATTTGAAAGTCTATCTTTCCATCCTTACATGACAGCTTGAGTAGATTTTTAAGTTTCAAATACGACCAACATTGCTGGTTGCAAATTTTTATACTTATACAGTTGTTGCTTACAATCAAGCTGGGTTCTGGGAAAATAGGGCTTAATGTATGTGTGTAAAATGTACACCCAGATAAGCCTTTATCAGGAACAACACTTTTCTATTTGATGTAATTTTGTTGTTAAAATGAATTGTCTTCTAATATAAAATCCGGTGTAAGCTGAAAGTCTATGATGACACTTAACGCACATGCATTAAGCCCAGTTTTTCCAGAACAATTCTCAATCCATATCACCCAACCTTTACCTTGATCTTGTCTTTAGCACCAACCGGGGTCAGGCGTGTATGTGAAACAAAAAACCTTATTTTTTGTTGTTTTGCTATATACCTGTAGTTTCTCATGAAAAGTATTGATTGTATTGTAGTGCACAGTGTTTTGCTACATACCAGCTGTGTGAGTGGTTTATTGCATTTTTTATTATGCTCCCTGAAATAAATTTCGGCGGAGCATATAGTTGCCAGTTTGTCCTTCCTAACTTACTTCCTTACTTCCATCAGACTTTTGCTACCGTTTCTCATAGCGCATTCAATACCTAACCAATCGCATTCATATTTGGCATGTAGGTACCTTGCATGGATCTCTACCTTTTGATTTGGTTTGAGGTCACTGTGGTTAAGGTCAAGCTCACCGAGGCTAATAATAGACTTCCTTCCGTCACACTTTTGCTACCATTTCTCATAGCGCCTTCTATACTTTACCAATCGCTTTCATATTTGGCATGTAGGTACCTTGCATTGACCTCTACCTTTCGATGAGGTTTGAGGTCACTGGGGTCAAGGTCAAGGTCATCGAGGCTAATAATAGACTTCCTTCCGCCACACTTTTGCTACCGTTTCTCATAGCCCCTTCAATACTTTACCAATCGCTTTCATACTTGGCATGTAGGTACCTTGCATGGACCTCTACCTTTTGATGAGGTTTGAGGTCACTGGGTCAAGGTTACCAAGGCTAATAATAGCTTTTTTAGGTGTTTATTAACACAAACATTGACAAAGCACATCATCGGGGAGCATCCATCAGTTTCACTGATATTCTTGTTAAAGGAAATTTGCACATGCTTCTTACCTTTAATAATATGCTTATGTGTGAGTACTTTGTTGCTAAAGTTTAGTTATTTATCAGTAATAAAAACAATTGTAATGTATTATAATTGAACACTTTGTAATACCTAAACATCAAACCATGTCCCAGTCTATACAATGTAATTATGCATTGATTAGCTTTTGTTTTACATTGTCCCATTCATAAGCAACGGTTTGAGTTTTTATTGCCAACAAAGACAAAAAGGAAGTACATGTATGTTCAATACTTTACATTATGAGCAGTTTGAGGCTTATATCTTACTTGAAACATTGCCAGTTGTGTTTTTCCTAATTTCCACTTTGCGCGTGCTGTCAATTGTTGATAAAATTACAAAAACAATCCCTGTATTGGACGGCCAAATGTCCGATATTAAATTTAAAGTAATGAACAATGGAATGACCTCACGGCAATATTTAAAAATATAAAATAAGTGAATCAGTTTAATGAATATAGACTGCTTTACTGTAAATGTGTTTTGTTTCTTATTTAATTGGGTCTGGAATAACATAAAATGAACATTAAGTCCAACAAATTCAAATATTCACATTATTTAGTGTAATTTTCAGACTTGGCTGAACACGGCTTCTGTGACCTTGGCAAATTTAGACAAAGTGAAACCTAGTGTGTACAACTTTGGTTTGGCCGATCCCCAGGATCTGAAGGCCACCAACCTTTCACAGAGGAAACCCAAGGATGTCAATTTAGGGGAGGGGACTGGGCCAGAGTTGAACAATAATAGTGACTCAAGCAGGGCTTTGAAGGCATGGTAATGATGCATTTGAGCTTCCTTCTGGGAAAATGGGGTTTAATACATGTTTTTAAAGTGTTGTCATAGATTAGCGTGTGCAGTCTGCACAGGCTAATCAGAAATGATATTTTCCGGTTAAATGGAATTATTAAGGAAATGTCTTCTTAGCGAAAATCCAGTTTATGCTGAAAGTGTGGTCCCTGATTAGCCTGGGAGGACTGCATCACAGCAGGGAAGCCCATAGTAGTATTTTTTAATTTTTTTAATTTTTATATATATGCTATAATAGAAACTATGATAGCATATATAAATATATATATATATATATATATATATATATATATATATATATATATATATATATATATATGAAGAAAGTTGACCATACTTCACTTTGTTTACCTTTTGTTATCGTTTGCATGGTTTAGAAATTGTAAATGTGAGTAAATTTACCATGGTAAAATTTTTTAGACACATTTCTGTTTCTTTATTGGTATTATCTTTGCTATAAATGCTAACTTCTAACTTGTACAAAACTGTTTGATACTTTGTAATTCACCAAGGATATATGTGCATTAGATAATTAAATATATCTACTATTCAGCTACATGTACATGTGGTAACTTAGGTTTATATTTACTCTTTCTTACTACATTATTGCCATCAGGTTTATATTTACTCTTTCTTCTTGCATGTTTCAATTACCTCAACAATGAAGAACAATATATCTGATTGTCAATCCAGGGGAAGCAACCATTCTGTGCCGGAACTTATCAACCAGTATACGTCTGCTACACCAGCCCTGCCCAAGCCTTTGCGACCAGCCAGTGCTAAATATAGTAACGGCAGACTCCGCCCACCGAGCGGGAAGAGGCCACGGCCCCAGAGTGCCAAGGCAACTGTGGAAGATGGGATTGTGTCAGAAAACTTATTTGGTGGTAAGTTATGTAATAAATTATGTAAAACCCCTGGCGGCAGGCATCCATGAGAACAATATTCGCTAAATAATTGTTTAAATCCGATAGTGAAAATTTTGTGATTATGTGTGTGGGCATACAATCTCAACTAAGTTTATTAACTAGCCAGCTTGAAGCATCTTAGATGACTGTTAATTAAATTATTTTAGCATTTTAGCTTATAATGTTCTTATTTCTATTAATTCTAATTAAGTTCACAAATGCTTTACACTTCTCTAAATTGATGCAATTAGTTTTGCATCATTTTTGGAAATTTTCAGAATAGTATATTGCGTATGGAAACATGCAGTTAAATATCCAAGTATCCAATAAAAGCCAATTAACTGGGAAATGGGTTTAAATATTCTTTGAATACAAAACTACCTCAACCCCCTTAATACTCTCCATTAACTATCGTATTATATTAAAGGTCTAAATCTCTAAATGACCATTGGTTTTGTATATCAGTTGACCTGTATGTGTTAGTCATTGTTACTTGCACTATAACAAATTGAGCCTCGCTTTGGTAAAACGAGGTTAAGTGTTGTCCCAGTTTAGCCTTTTTTTGCAATCCACACAGGCTAATCAGGGATGACACTTTCTGCAGAAGCTTGATTTTTACTAAGAAGAGACTTCCTTCAAACGAAAAAGCAGAGAGTGTCCTCCCTGATTAGCCTATGTGTACTGTACATGTTAATCTGGGACTCATGCATTAAGCCCCATTTTCCCAGAGCGAGGTACAGTTGAGTTGCTTGACCTGACTTCTATACTACTTTGGTCTGTTATTTTCATTTGAAATTTATAATCAAGATGGTAGAAAGGAGTCGACCAATAAGTATCTCCTGTGTTTTCACCTGTCTCTGCAAAACAGCTGTGTTGTAGAGTGGATATGTGTTAGGATATTGCTTAAGATGGGTTAAATTTGATTTAATCTCCTGCTGGTAGTTAAGGCTGTTCCTTTAATTTAATTATTCAAAGGGTAATGAATGGATTTGGCTATGATATATCTTTATTATTAAATAGATTGATACATACTAACTCTTGCCCATGTCTAATTATGCAGATGGATTTTTTGTTGCATGTAACTCAAACTTGAGAATGGCCATGGGTGAATGGACTAGTAAAGATATGAATTTGCCTATGTATCAAGAAAAATGCTTATGTATCAAGAAAATAGACAGCTATTTTAAGCTCACCACAGGCACAAAGTGAGCTTTTGTGAACCTTGTTTGTCTTAGCCGCCATTATGATTGGAAGAATCTTGTTCAGAATGTTTATCAAAAAAATATCTAGGCATAGTTTTAATCTGGATCAAGTGGGGTATTTTGTTTTTCCTTTTTCATAATTGTACTAGCTTTTAGTTTATTGACAAATAGTGATATGATTTAATTTCAATAGTTTCAAGTGTCTGTATGCACCTTTGTTTGTCCAATACACAGTGTTCATGAAAACAGCTAGCTGATGGTCTTAATTAAGAAAATATCTAAATAAAGGTGAACTGCTGGTATTCATTTAAATCATGTAATCAAATTGTGGTGCCCAATGTCTACCAAATGTCCCATGGCATGATGACAATGCTAATACCCTGATGAAAGATTGGTGAAATTATTGAAATTTACAGCTGCAGAGTGTCATTAGTTTCAAATCTTTATGACTTTATGTTAAGTAAAATGTTGAAAGGTGGAGGTTTGGAGTACTTGTGAGGGCATATTTTAATATTCAAGTTTAGTTTACTATTTGTGTGAAGTGGATGTAATTTATGGCCTCTTAGTTGGATGGTCCAGATAGAGAGTTTCACTTGAGACAAGTAGATACCATGGTTTAAGTTGAACCCAGTCCTAAGGTGGTGCTTCTTAACAATTTAATTATAAGAAATGTAGTGCTTAGGTGTAATGTGTCTATAGGTATACATTCTGTAAACATTCTAGTGTTTTTTAGTAACTGTGGTTATATTTGTAGTCAGGGATGTGTTTTATATGTTTGTTGACACACATTTTCTTTAGAAGTTAGTAAATAAATTTTACATCTAAGACAATTTTACATTTAAAAGATATTATTGAACACAGTTTTCCCATGTTTTAAGCATATTTTAAATCACTTATATATTATAAACACATTTTTGAAATAATAACTAGTATTAATTAAAGTTGTTTCCTCTTAGCAACATGATAACTGTGTGGAAAATAGTATCAATATATTGTGTTATGTGGAATTGGTTTCACATGCAACAGTTTTTATAGATTAATTATCAGCGGTGGCACATTTTTCTGTCTGACCATACTAACTGTATATTACTGCTTTGTTATCAATATGTCAGCCATGAAAAATAAAACTATGTGTACCTCGAATTCAAAGCTTTAGGACAGAGACTAATATGCTCATGTTTCACTATAAACTAGCAACTAAACAGAGAAGGAAATATATCATTGGTAAGTTTCAAGTTATACAGTCAATCATTCTTGCATGCTATGTGAAAGTTACCTTGAAATCATGACACTGTGCTGTTGTCAGTGTAATTTTCATTTAATAGTATTTGCTTTTTGTGATCTTTGTATTCCTCCGCACAGCGATTGACATTAAACATCGCACATGTCTGTCCGTCCGCCTGTACAGGCATCCTCTCTACGTCCTTACACAAGCTTGTATTTTCAATTCCTCTTTAGCCTCTAGGTGGATCTCTCGCATAATTTCACAGTTGAATGACCTTGATCCACATTTTTTACAATGGAATATGTACTCCCAAAATGTTGTTTTCAACTCCTCTAAATGCTTTCCTGATTTTCTCAAACTTTTGCAGCAGAATGATTTTATTTTAAAGATAAAAGTTAAGAAAGACATTTTGACTGCAACCAATGTGAGCTAAATTATTACCCTTTGTCTTTTTAGCTCACTTTAGCACAAAGTGCTCATGATGAGCTTTTATGATCACCTTTTGTCTGTAGTCCATCGATAAACATTTACCTTTTGAACACTCCAGAGGCCACATTTATTGGCCAGTCTTCGTGAAACTTGGTCAGCACATATGTCCCAATTGAATCTCGGTTGATATTGAAACTGGGTTATGTCAGCTCAAAAATCTTCCTGACTCAATTGTCACTTTTTCAGGAGATTCAAGTTCCTTTTGGTCTCAGGTGAGCACCATAGGGCCCATGGTCCTCTAGTTGTCTATTAGAATATTTAGTGGATTTGTCTGTGTCCGAACATTTGTTGGGGTGGGGGGGGGGGGGGTTAATTTAGTGTATGTTACATGTTTCTTGTTTATTTATTTATTTGCATGCTCTTTGGAAAAGCTGTTAGGAGAGAACTGTTAACAGCCTAGAAATAAAATTATTTTGAATAAGATAACGAACAGAAATTATTCTTAACAAGTATGGTGGCTATTCTTTATATGAATATATATATGAATACTCTTTTAATAACGAAACACAATTATTAAATGGGCAATTATTATATGAGAACTCTTTCATGTAGAAATTGCAATAATCCTAAGCTCTTCATTTCCAAGACTTCAGAAAGAATTACCAACATCTCTGCAATATGTTGACTACTTAATGCAAGAGTCAGTGACATTATTTGAATATCTGACATTCATGTAAAATTGCCAAATATACCAACGAAATTGCAGAAATCCATATAAAAAGATGCATTTAGAAATCAACATACACAGTTGAAGTAGAGCTTTAGTAAAAATTAGGGATGGCATCAAATATCTATATTGGTATTTGAATATTTGCAAATCCATTCAATCAAATATTTGAATATTTGCATAAAACGGCTGGATTGATTTAATTTTTATTACTCAGTTTCGTATCCAGAAGGGATATTAAATATAAATTAACACAGAAATACAATTGAATATAAAAATGTTGTGTTGAGAAATAGAAAGAAAATGTAGCTAAATTGTAAAAAACAAACTTTGAAAAAGCCTATTAAGCGAAATATATCAGAAAATAGTGAGACTTGTTCTGTGTTAACTTCCATTAAAACAATGGTCAGTTATATCTGTTTGCTGAATACGAGGCTGTTTATTTACGTTGCTATCGAATAATTGTATCGATGTAGGCTAATACTATGACCGATATTGTAATTGGGCACAATTAGAAGGAAAAACATCATGTCATATAATTATATTTTTATTTGAAATTTGAAAGTTACGATAGCATGTACGTTAATATAAAGAAACATACATGTATCAATAAGGCATGCAAAGTACATGACAAAGCTTTTCGGTGGTGACAGCATCTTTTAAATGCGATTTATGCTTCAGTATCGTAAATTATCATCCCTTATCACAAATAATTGTTCTGAAGTTTTCTACCAAAAACTTACTTTTTGAATTTATATCATTTGTTAAATTAAAGTAATTCACCTATTTTAATGTCTGTTCAAACTGAGATCACAGAAACTAAATTATTATTCGCCAGTCAATTGAAGCCCTTAATTGGCACCTAATTGAAAAACAACAGTACGGGCCCTTTCTTAGAGTGTGTATATTGCAATGCGCAATTTGAGTAATTCACACATATTAATGGCTGTTAATACTGTGATCACAGAAACTTAATGATTATTTGCCAGTCAATTGAAGCCGTTACTTGACAACTCATTGGCAAACAAGAGTTCAGGGCCATTCTTAGAGTGTGTATATTGCATTGCGCAGTCAACGCTGATACGGACCGTGTTATCAGTTTTACACGAAGAATGTCACATCAAACATGTTAATCCCAAATGATTTCGGGTGCCAATTAGTAAGCGGCTCGCAGGTCATTAAATATTAGGGCAATAAAGTTTGAAAAAAAAGCGAATATGCGAATATCAATTCTGTTATATGAATACTGACCATTCAATCGAATATTCAAATAATTTTGCCATCCCTAGTAAAAATGAATTCAGATGCCATTTGAAATGCTTAACTTGACATGTTACCTGGTTCATACATGTATAATACCTGTAGAATTATTTGCTGTGTTGATTTTAGTGAAAGGAGCGAAGTATGACCCGAATGGTCGGCCTCCCAAGGGTGTGCCCCAGAGTCATGGGCTGGGCTGGGTGGGACCCCCAGCAGGGCTCAAATACCCGGACAGACCACCGGATGGTAAGTTATCAGTGTGGTTTATTTAACAAAGACAGCTCACTTCCAAATTTCACCAAAAATATCCAAGTGTGTATTAGTTGAATCTTAGAAAATATAATATTGAAAGCGCTTATTATCAATCTTTCAACGTATTTGTTAACAATAAAAACAACAATAGCTGGGGCCCATTCCCAAAATGGTAAAACAATACATTGGTTATCATGGCAGGAGTGGTCTTTATTGGTCTTGAAATGATTGGTCTGATTGCAATATCAATTTTTAGCTCACCTGAGCACGTGCTCATCAGGAGCTTTTAAGATACCAGAATGTTGGTCGTCTGTAAGTGGGTAAATGAGTTTGTGTGTTAATTTTTTTTTCTAAAGACTTCTCCCTTACTCCTTGACAGATTTTAACAGAACTTCACAGGAATAATCATAGGTAGTTGTTATGCCCCCCTTCGAAGAAGAGGGGGTATATTGCTTTGCTCATGTCTGTCGGTCGGTCGGTCGGTCTGTCGGTCTGTCGAGATTGATCATGACTCGCAGATGACCCCTATTGATTTTTAGGTCACTAGGTCAAAGGTCAAGGTCACGGTGACCCGAAATAGTAAAATGGTTGCCGGATGATAACTCAAGAACGCTTAGGCCTAGGATCATGAAAGTTGATAGGTAGATTGATCATGACTCGCAGATGACCCCTATTGATTTTCAGGTCACTAGGTCAAAGGTCATGGTCACAGTGACCCGAAATAGTAAAATGGTTTCCGGATGATAACTCAAGAACGCTTTGGCCTTGGATCATGAAACTTGATAGGTAGATTGATCATGACTCGCAGATGACCCCTATTGATTTTCAGGTCACTAGGTCAAAGGTCAAGGTCACGATGACCCGAAATAGTAAAATGGTGTCCGGACGATAACTCAAGAACTCTTATGGCTAGGATCATGAAACTTCATAGGTACATTGATCATGACTGGCAGATGACCCCTATTGATTTTCAGGTCACTAGGTCAAAGGTCAAGGTCACAGTGACAAAAAACATATTCACACAATGGCTGTCACTACAACGGAGAGCCCATATGGGGGGCATGCATGTTTTACAAACAGTCCTTGTTTAAATTGATCTGGTCAATTACATATGAAGATCACAAGAGCAAAAAATAGATTTAATAAATGAAAACTTCGAAAATCTTCTTTTCTAAAGCCACAGGGGTCACTGCTTTAATATTTGGTGTGCATCATCATCTGGTGTTCCTCTGTAGTTGGTTCAAATCATACCGCTGTGATCAAAACTGGTCATGTCCCAGAGATGACATGATTTATATAGTCTTACATAGTACCGGTAAATAACTGTTAAAATCTTCTTCTATGGAACAGCATGATTTAAAACAAATGCGCTGTATGTAAGATTAAAGGTCATGTCCCAGGGATAACATGATTTATATAGTCTTACATAGTACCAGTAAATAACTGTTAAAATCTTCTTCTATGGAACAGCATGATTTAAAACATCTGCACTGTATGTAAGAAATTGTTTTAAAATTCCCAGGCAAGAGCTGGACCATGGAGCTGCCATTAGAAGATGACCTTCATGGTGAGCAAGGTCAAGGTCATATGGGCGGACCCTCTATCACAGCCTTCAATCACGAGGTGCCCCCAGCCCCACATGGCACACCTGAGCCCTCCTCACCAGAACCACTTGAAAAGTGAGTAGTCAGTGTGTACGCATGTTCTCAATGTTGTATCCTATTAGGCAGTCAGTGTTCAAACTTTAGACTTATAATTATTTATTTAGTTACTCTTGGTTTGAATATTAAATAGGCAAAATATGGGTTTTCAAAGTCAGTATTGCCTACATACAGTATGTTTGATTTTATAATCTAAAAAAATACAGAATATAAATTCTATGTAGACTAGTATTCAAATATAATGTTGCAGGCAATTGCATACATGTGCTCACTATATGTTCACTAGTAAAAACATTATAATCAAAAATATTTAACATTTACAACTTATCAAACAATGTTTAAACATATAGTTTATTTTACATGACATATATTGTCAATAGAATGACCAGAATTGTGAAATGATACTTCAGAACCAAGAGAATATTTGAGCTGTACATTGGTGACCCTTACAAGACCTCCACTGACCATGCAGAAAATGATGCAGACTTGTATGAAAGCTCTGATGATGAGGACCTGTTTCTTCCAGCTTCACCTGTTAATCTAGCAGATCAATATGTCAATCACAATGAGCACACCACCCCTGGACACGCCTCCAGTCAACAGACAGCCAATCAGCGGGAGTCTTTGAGACTGGAACTGCCCACTGCTGATGATGATTATGATGAGATTGATGAGGTGGACACTGAAAGGTAGCTGAACAACCTCTGTGTACTTGAACTGGGCCTGGCTCTGGGAAAATCTGGATTCATTCATGTGCATTAAATGTCCTCCCAGTCTGCTTAGGTTTATGAGGGATGACATTTTCCGCTTTAGTAGTATTTTTTGTTTAAATGAAGTATTTTCTTAGCAAAAGTCAAGTTTAGACAGAAAATGTCTTTCCTGATTAGTCGGTGTGGACTGCACAGGCTAATCTGGGATGACACTATACGCATATGCATTGAGCCCCATTTTCTCTCATTTTCCAATAGAGAAGATGAGATACAAAGTTAGTTTAGCATTGTTTTTTTATGTTTTTCTTGGAGTAATTAGCACAGGCATTTTATTGTAAGCTTTACAACATTTTATCCATGCACAAGGAAAGTATTTTTAGTTTGGATGCATTACACTTTGAACAAAAACTAAATAAAAAATCATAATCTTGATGGTCAGATGTTTGGTGTTTCATTTGCAAAAAATACTTCTGACACTGTTGTGTTATTTATTTTTAAGATTATTGGCTGAAGCAGAATCAGTTTCCCAGCAGTTTGACCTTCAGAGTATCATAGCTGCAAACAGGAATCTCCAAGCCAATCAGAATCAGTCTGCAGTGAATAGCTCCACCCACCTTCAACAGTCAACCAATCAGAATGAACCAGACAGCAATCATTATTCAACTGGAAAGGAAAGTCCTTCCTTGGATGAAAATACTAGCAAGAAAAAAGCAGAGGAGCTTGTAAGTGAGATCATACATGAGAATGGGTTACAATTTGACAAGAAGGCAAAATATTGTAATCCTGACAAAGGTCGACATGAAAGGTCAGGGGTCAAATTCAACGAGGATGTGACTACAGTGAACATCACACCAAGGAACATGGGCAGAAAAGTGGAGGACCTCCATCACAGCAAAAAGAAACAGGGCCACCATAAACCTGACAATTTTGTGGATCTTATTGAAATCAAAAACAGGATTGAACCAGTGTTGAGCACAGGTAAAGCAGAATTCTCTGAGAGAGAAAATCTTTCACCAAAGTCCAAACCAAGCATTCAGCCTAGACCTCCTTCTGGTAAGCAATGCTCACCACTCAGTGACGCAAATCGTGTCCAGCCCTCACAAAGTAACTTAAAAAAGAGTGGTGTTCACCATCTGACTGCAACAAATGGACTGGGCCAAAATAAACAGCCAATGCAGAACAGGCCTAGATCTGCACCATTGAACCGCTCAGCAAAACCCATAACTACAGTAACTGTTGACTATGGGGAAATAGAACCCAAAGTAGAGGAAAAACCCAAAGGTGACAAAAAGAAAGTTAGAAAAACAAGGGATGATGTTTTAACCATGATGGAAGCACTGTCCATGGATGAAAGTGATTCAAATGCATTTCTTAAATCAGTACTTGAGAAGAAGGCCAAAAATCAGTATATAGTTGCAAATAAAGAGTTGTTAAAGCAGCACTCCAATGAAACTTCTGCAACTAATTTAGTTAGTGCTCCAATTGTGTACAAATCAGATCCTGAGAAAAACTACTACGAAATTTCAAGACATTCAAGTTTATCTCATGCTGACACAGATCTGAGAGGAGAGGAACAAAACATACCAAGTGGTACAGTTATCAAGACTACAAAAACAATAGAATTTGATGAAATGGAACCTAAAGAGATAGCAGTCAAATGTACTATTGATCCACATGTTGTCATTAGTAAAGAAATGGAAAAATCAGTTACTTTGAATCATGAGTGGAACTCTAGAAAACCAGCTAGAAGACCTTCTAGTGCAAAGGTTAGCATTACACCAGTTGTAGTTTTATATTGATTTTAACTTTTTTTCTCACACATTTTGAACAATGGCTTTGACAGTACAGCTTTATACTTGCACTTAACATTTCTTCATTACATGTGAACAATAGAATCTCAATCAGAGGGAGAGGTTTGAATCAGCAATAATTTAAAATAGCCTATTAAAAATTAAATATTTTGTTAACTGAAGAACTAAATATAAATTAAAAACATACTTTGAAATTGTTTTAAAAATAACAGTGATATACTATAGATAATTGTTTTTACATTATTAATATTTGATAAGTTATGATATGATTGGTCGTGGTATTTTTATGCTACACTTTGTTAGTTGGAGAACAAGATAATAACACTAAATAAAAGTACATGTAGAATATATAAATAACCCACAAAATGTGCTTGCCAGCCTCCAGTACCCAAGAAGCCCACAGAAGGTGAAGGTCATGACAGACCAGGGTCAAGGCTGGGGTTTGTTGCCATGGAAACTGACCTTTCACCAAGAGAGGGCACAGAAAATAAACCAAAGGTATCATATAATATGATTTTAAAATCTTTAAATGCGCTAACACAAATGTCCAAAGCAACACAATCCTTAGACATAAGTACACTTAATGTGCCAAATGAGATAAACTTAATAAAAATTGAAATGCAAAACTGAAGCAGATGAATAATAAAATATGACTCATAAATCACATCTAAAAATTAAAAGGAATCAAATGCTAACAAATAAAACAGCTAAAATTCATTCAAACATTTTTGACATAACTATCAATTAAAAACCTTCATGGTGTGCACCTGGCTACCTTCTTGACACTGTTCCTTCCCTGTTTAAGAGGCCCACATCTGCCCCAGTGTCTCATAAACCAGTCTCAGCATCGCTCAAAAACAAGCAGGTGAAAGACAGGCTGCTACAAGAGCGCCGGGAGAAGCAGGCAAGGTCTTCAGCCGGGGAGCAGTTGTCTAGTCCAGTTAAGACAAGGTCAACATCTGGAGACGTGCAGTCTTGTTCAGTTGAGACATCAGAAGACCAGCATTCCGGTCGGGCTGAGACACTGTCCATATCCGGTCCAAGTGACATCCTGGGGCAGACGTCAGTCAGTAAGAAGGTGTCACAGAGAGAGAAGGAGGAGAGGGAGAGGGTCATAGACAATCTGCTGGACAGAACCAAAACACTGGTGGATGAAGAGGAGAAAAATGAGGTAACTACAAGCACTGCACACTCTTATCTTCCCTGTTTGTCCCATAATAATGTGTTTTTAAGACCATATGATTTTCATTAGTTCAAATAATTAAGTTTTTGAAGTATTGAAATTAATTTATAGGTTTCATAAATCTCTGAACTACACCTTCGAGTTGATTTTGCTGTCTTGCTTACCATTAAGTCATGCCTGATATTTATTTCCAAATTTATAGCTAATGCTATGCTGAATAATGAGCGTGCTTATATTCTAAACAACTAAATCCCTAATATTTTATTGATTCAGAATGTTGAGGTTCCTGACCCTACACCCGAAACAAAAAAACGAAAACCTCGCCCTATGTCTGCACATGTTGGTTCAATTGACACGTATGTACTCACTAAGACATGAATCTTAGTTATTGTTCCAAGTTCTTAAACCAATTGGTATCAAGTTGTAATCAAAATCCTGTAAGTACAGTTAAAATTTCTATTTTATAGCTATGTAAAACTCACAACAAGTTTTTAAACCTGATTTGGGGGCAAACAAATGTGTGTAAATACATGTTTACAGTATATAACTTCAAACAACTGTAGTAACAGTTGTTCTTATCATAGTTATCTGATACCTATACTGTCTGTTTTGTACCCTGTACTGAATGTTTGATAGCTGTTTTGTACCCTGTCATGAATGTTTGATAGGTGTTTTGTACCCTGTACTGAATGTTTTATAGCTGACCTGTACCCTGTCATAAATGTTTGATAGCTGACTTGTACCCTGTCATGAATGTTTGATAGGTGCTGTGTACCCTGTACTGAATGTTTGATAGCTGTGCTATAACCAGTACTGATTGTTTGATAGCTGTCTTGTACCCTGTCATGAATTTTTGATAGGTGTTTTGTACCCTGTACTGAATGTTTGATAGCTACCTTGTACCCTGGCATGAATGTTTTATAGCTGACTTGTACCCTGTCATGAATGTTTGATAGCTGTTCTGTACCCTGTCATGAATGTTTTATAGCTGACTTGTACCCTGTACTGAATGTTTGATAGCTGTTCTGTACCCTGTCATGAATGTTTTATAGCTGACTTGTACCCTGTACTGAATGTTTGATAGCTGTTCTGTACCCTGTCATGAATGTTTTATAGCTGACTTGTACCCTGTACTGAATGTTTGATAGCTGTTCTGTACCCTGTCATGAATGTTTTATAGCTGACTTGTACCCTGTAATGAATGTTTGATAGCTGTCTTGTACCTTGCAATGAATGTTTGATAGCTGTCATTGTCTTGTACCCTGTAATGAATGTTTCAGCTGTCAAGGCCATTCTAGGAAAGTGACCACGCCGGTTGGAAAGCGACCAATGTCGACTTCTGCTGCAAAAAATGATAGTATGTTTATATTCAAGGAAAAAATATGTAGGACTTTGACTGATGGGCTGTAGTCTGTTCATCACTGTGTTATATTGTAGCCTAATCGTCAATATTGATGCTACTATTTGTCGCACAAGTTAAAATTTTGTTTTAATTTTGGACAGTGATAAATTGACCAGCAATAACCAAAGCTATGTACGATTAAAAATCATCCATGGTTATCATTAACAATTAGTAAATTTATAGAACAACTCGACCTTGACTTTTTCTTTTTTGATTGTACTGTTTGTTTAAAGGAAGTCTCTTCTCAGCCACAATCCTTTTAAGATGGAAAGTGTCATCCTTGATTAGCCTGTGTGGACTGCACAGGCTTATTTGGGACAACACTTTATGCACATGCATTAAGCCCAGTTTTCAAAGAATGAGGCTCATTATAATTTTCTCTCGACCAACTGCACATGTCAGTACCTGTCTGATGTCTGTTTTCTCCACCCTCAGGGCACTACGCATCATACGCCCGGACTGGCTCAGCAGGCTTACGAGCCAAGAGACCGTCGTCAGGGAAACACAAGGTCACCCTCACCAAACCAGTCATCATCACTAGCAACACTCCATACTTTGTAAGTGTTTATTGGTCATAATGATATTTGTAAAGCTTGCAGAAATTATACGATTGTTTGAATAAAAACATATATAAATATATGTATAAATATAAATGCTCTATTTCTGTCAGGAGGAGGAGACGGAGGAAGACATTGCATGTCAGGAACTGGAGAGAAAACTGGCTGAGAAAGGAGTCAGTGTGTCTGCTGCCACTCTGCAGAGGTAGCACTGAACATGACATTGATCTATGTTCACAAGTATAACATTAACATGTCATGCTCAGACAGCTTCCTTTTGACATTTATACATTCAATCGCTTCTAAAGAAATGAGACGCGCTCTGAGAAAACGGTGCTGAATGAATGTCTGTAAAGTGCCCTCCCAATAAGCTTGTGCAGTTTGCACAAGCTAAACATGTTTGTCACTTTCCGCTTTCGTGGTATTTTTCGTTTCAAGGAAGTCTCAACTAAATGAAAATCCAGTCCCTGATCAGCCTATGCAGAATGCACAGGCTTATCTAGAACGACACTTTATGTATATGCATCAAGCCCCGTTTTATCAGTGGAATCTCATTAATGTTTTGTTATACAGTAAGTTCTTATAAATTAATGCATAAGGGTCGGGTAAACGATAGAAACATCATGATAAGTTTAATGATGTGTGTTAACTCTGGGATTTAAATAAAGCGGAATAGAATGGCCCTCTACACTTCCACTTTATAGCATCGCTCTCCTGCCTTTTGTTCCTGGCCTTTTGCAAATGTTCTGCCCTCCTTTATCATATTGTTTCATTTTTGCAAACATTGATATTGTTAGTTCAAACAGTGATATTCACCAGATATTGTTGGTTCCATTAAAACCTCACTCTGGGAATATGTGTCTTCAAATATGTGCATAAATTGTCATCCAACATTAGCCTGTCCGCACAAAATCTTTGGTTTAAAGGAGGTCTCTTCTGAAAGAAAATCCAGTCTAGGCAGAAAGTGTCTTCCCTGATTATCTTGTGGGGACTGCACAGGCTAATTAGGAAAAACACTTTGCACACATTCATTAAGCCCTGTTTTCAATAGTTGATACCGCTGTATTCCAGGGCCCTGTACCCTCCATCAGGGAGGACCAAGTATTACCAGATATCTGCTGACCTGCCCAGAAAGCCTTCATTGACGTAAGATTATATTGTTGGAGTTGCTGCTATTCAATTGATTAATATTTTCATCAGCTTTTTCAATGCTTTTCCCTCAAAACACTGGTTAAAATGTAGACATTTAAGCAGATTTTGTCACCAAAGCTTTGAAAAAACCTACTGCTTAATGTACTAACTGATATGAAATTATTACAGTCTTCTAAGTCACCCAAAGACGTGGCTTCCAGAGGAGTACAAGCAGCTGCAGAGAGCTGAAAAGAACTTGGGTAGGCTCACAGTCCTTGCTTACACAACACTCCAAGTTTTGCTATCACATATGCTATGCGTGTCAATTGGTTCATACAAGCCCCACTCTTGGGAAACTGAGCTTAATGAAAGTGTGAAAGTGTCTGCAAAGACTTGATTTTCTGTTAGAGCAGACTACTTTTAAAATTAAAGTCCATTAAGGCAGAAAGTGTCGTCCCTGATTAGCTTGTGTTGCCTGCACAGTCTAATCTGGGACGATACTTTGCACACATGCATTACAAATAAATGTATAAGGAGCACAATTGGGAACAGATGCATAAATAAAATGTATCAAATGAATGTAACTGGGAAATTAGGGAGCACAAAGTGCATAAAGAACATGATAGGGAAATTAGAGGGCACAAAATATATCAATAACATTATTTGGGGATTTAGACAGTAGAAAATGACAATTATGACAAAAAAAATGTACAAACAGCTTTAAAGATAAAAATAAAATAGTTGCATAAAAATCGCTATTCAGAACTCAGAGATCACAGAGTGAATACACAATATTATACGGACTTTAAAAATCACAACAAGAGCATTATTGAAATTTTTTGGAAATAAGTGCTTAACTTGTACTTCCTGAATAGTGATTTTGAATAGTATGACAATAGTACCAGCCTCGTTCTGGGAAAACTAAGCTTTATGCATGTGCGTAAAGTGTCAGTCATGATTAGACCTCCTTTACAAGAAAAATACCATATAAAAAGTGTCATACCTGATTAGCCTGTGCTGACTGCAGAGGCTAATTTGAGACAACATTTTACGCATATATTAATGCATTACCGGGTAAGCCCAGTTTTCCCAGAAAGAGGCTGATACTATTACTGTTTCAAAAATTGTAGCACGAGCCAATGAAATCATGTTCCTCAAAGAGAAGGCAGAGAAACGACGTGCATATCTGGCCTCCTTAACTGAAGAGCAGAAAAAGAAACTAAAGAAAAGGAAGGGTAAAAAGGGAGGAAAGAAACTGAGGAGAAGCAAGACTACTTTATGAATCCAAGTTTGACCAGTTGGTGAAAAATAAATGGATCAAGGATTTTATAACCCTAGAAGGAACAGTAGATTATGGTATATTGTCAAGGATTAGGTTAGAAGTCTTAAGCAATGTAGAGACAAAACTGCATGAGAAAGATACAGTATGTAAAGGTATGGAAAGCGATGGAATGTTAGTGTGTTGCAGATTTGATAAACAATGGAGTAAAAAGAGCTCCTTCTGTCCATCATTTCTAATCTTGTAAGTAACCATTTCAGTTTTGAAACAAGTTATAGTGCAATATTTTTTCTTGTCAATGTCATTCTTTACGAGAGCATGGCATTACACTTTTATCTGATTTTGAAGGTGAAAGCATTTGAAAATATATTAATTTTAAACACAGAATAGGGTTAGTGATTGAAATTCATTCTTTAATTTCTCATTTGGTTTTGTTCATATTCATCCAATACTCAGTTATAAAGTTCCATCCAATATTTAGTTATAAAGTTCCATCCAATATTCAGTTATAAAGTTCCATCCAATATTCAGTAATAAAGTTCCATCCAATATTCAGTTATAAAGTTCCATCCAATATTCAGTTATAAAGTTGTCACTCTGTGTTAGGACCATTTATTGAACACTTAATTAGTTAAAGGGACTAATTCACACATTTTTGTATTTTTGAAAAATGTCATTAAATATGTTTACAAACAAACCTATGAAGTTTTGAAGAATTGACTAAATATAATAAATGTAGCAAGAAAAAACTTGAATGCAAAATATTGCCTTCCCAGGATTTGCACCTGGGACCTCTGGAAGCCGATCTGCAACCCACGCACCATGACGTCTGTACTATTTAACATTTTAAGTGATTAACATTATGTTTGCACTCGAAAGTATTTTCCAGGTTATTGTTAGTCATTTTTGTTAGTCAGAAATGTTATTTTGCTTTTTTAAACATTATGTGTACATTGATTTTTGAAGTTATAACAGTTTTGTTAAAATTGCCATTTTGTAACCTGTCTTGAGAAAACCTGCTCCTCTGACAAAATATGTAAGTTTTTTTTCACCACAAAATTGTGTAATTTATTGTTTCCTGTCTCTAACTCCTACAGTCTTAATTTAATCTTCAACAAACACACAGTTGTTGGCATTAAATTAGGGCCAAGTTCAATAACCAGTCAAATCTGGCCAGGCACTTAAGAGTTATTTCTCTTTGTTTATACCATAAATGCAAAATGCAATGCAATTCCCCATTTCAGCTCTCTGCACTTATTCACACAGTCTCCCAAAAACATATAGTCCAAGCAGCAGGCTGTAAAATACCTTTCAGACTATACATTTTGCTCTTGTCATAGTCTGATGGGCTATAAAGAAAACAATACTCCTGTGTCATACAAAAGTAACAATACTTGTGTACCTTTATTCCCAAATCTGTGTTATTGCAAGGCTTGTATTTGTATTTGTCAACAGCAGAACTATAAGGCAATTTGCTGTTGCTTTCAGCTACTGTTTTTGCTGACTTGCTTACTGTTTGATCTTAAAATTTCAGCCCAAAATATAACATGGTTTTTCTTCTTTGTATTTATTTAGCTTCACTTTGTTGTTGTTATGAGAATCTATGAAGGATGTCATTATCATTCATTATTATAATGAGTAGTGTTTAAGTTCTTAATCATAGATGTTGTGATATTATAAATTTATTTACATTTCATACAATTTTATCTGGTAGATTTTGTTATCCGTTTGTGTAAAAGGTATTGTCTTTTGTGAGCATGTATTTTTATTTTATCTAAAGTTTTCAGGATTAAATGAACATGCATTTATACGAACATTAGACATATGATACGGATTAATTTATGCTTTATAGGGTTTTTCAATTATCTAGCTTACAGTAGATTGGGACATAAAAATAAAATATGGAATAACATGTGTTTTTTGTATTAGTTACTTGCTGGTATAATTTGAATTTCCCTACTGTAGTTGAAATAATTGTCTGCATCAGTAGCGATGGATTCAAACACCTTGCACGTATATGCACTAATAAAAGTGCATCTTTAAAAGAAACATTAGATTATTAATTAGGGCTTGTTGAAAGCAGAGATGTATATGTTATCTATGTCTCTGTTAAAAGGTCTTAATGATGTACAGTCATAACATCATATAATATCAAATAAACAGAAATGATGCCTAGCACAGCATATTTTACAAACAAATGGTAAAGACTTTACCAATCTAACTTCATGATGCTCTTAAATTTGGAAACAGAATAACGGCTGGGAAACTAATTAAAACGTCAACGATAACAAGGTATTCTCTCGCAAGTTACTCTTTGAAATGTTCTAGTGTTGCTTTACTTGTACTTCATTTCCAGACCCTTACTCATTTCTTCTCATTTACCGTTTTGCAGAGAAAAGTGTTAATACAACCAAAGGTCAAACATATCTCTTGTTCATGTTCTTGATTTGGTTTAATTATTGTAAAAATATCATTGTTATTTTTCTGAAGCTTGATCTGGTATGCAAAGGTATAAGCCCCATTTATGCATGTTTTTAACTTTTATTGACATTATCATTTGGTTTGATAATTGATAAAGAATACACTGAAATAAAAAAAATGCCGTAATATTTATGTTTTTACATAAAAATAAAGAGATAAATTCGATTTAAAACGTTGTGGCCGTTGCATCCCCATGTCTCCTGGAACTGGCCGTTTTAAATAATTTGGAGCCGTTTTATATTGCTGATACTGTAGGGTGTACTAATGGTTGATATAGGTTTTACCCAAACCAGGAAATAGCCCCAATCTGAAGGTTACAATATACCAAAAGATTTCCTACACAAATTCAATGTAAAAGCAATAACTTCAACAAAAAATAAAGTCAAACTTTTGCGCATAGAGACCCCCATAACCATACCTTTTCTTAAAGAGCATTCCAAGTCGCAATGATTTAGACAATAAAAAAGGGGGGTCATGCGTTTTGCAAGAAAGAACTCGATGCGAATCAGCGGTCACTGTTTTACAGCCATCAATTTACCGGGTTCGTACCAGTGGATGAGGGTTTCCCGCCATCTGTCAAAGTCTCATGTAGTCTTTAACCTTCAAGCAAATGAGTGAATTTCTGTTAAACATCAATGTTTTCCCTACCACATGCACAAAGAAACATTCTAAAATAAAGTCATGACAAGTGCCCACACAGAGAATTGTGTCTTCTTATAAATGATGTTCAGGTTTTTAAAGAGTATAGCATTGCACTCCAAAAAGATTTAGTATATTGTAACCTAAAGGAAAAATATGTTCTGAATGAAATGTGTTTTTCTTGCATATTATTATCTTCCTATTCATATTGCACCAATATATTAAGTTTGGCTGGATTATCTGTCCATTTGGCCATTTTAGATCACATTTTCACATGCGGGTGTTTTCGGTCCGAAGAAGGCGATTTAAGGGCTGTTAAAGCTTAAATGTCCCTTTAAGAGTTAAAGCTGTTGTGTTCAATATCTGCAACAAAATACCAAAACAAATCATATCGACAGGCACGTGGGGCTTATGCGGGGTGGGGAAAGAATGAACTTGTTAGATATTTTCACTCCAAGCAATTTTGATAATGTCTTTTTTGTGTGTGTTTTTTTTAAATACCCCCAAAAATGTCAATTTCACAGCAAAAATATCCAATTTCATCCAAGACAAACAACAAATAAGCAAAAATGAGAGATCAAAGATACTTTGAAGTGTAGAAATCAATAAGCTTCCTATAACTTGTTGTTTCACACTTATAAAAGTGTGAAATCTTGAAAGCGCCTTGTTGCTCGGAGCCCATTTATTTACCAGTCGCAAATGGTATATTCTAGCATATAATGCCATGGGTGCTTTTAAACTGCAGCAGATGGTCAATATGCTCTGCCAGCTGTCATTCAGAGGTTCAAGAGAATACAAAATTTCATATTTTGGGCGCAAAACAAGTACTTTTGACTATTTTTATGGTGGCAATCTGGACAAAATGGGCGTTAATAACTGAGCGAAAGACAAAAATGCTCATTTTGGGCGTTTAAACTAGAAGGAAAGGTTAAAATGAAAAAGATACATATATGTTGGAGAGCATTATAAGCTTAGAAATGAAGTTCTATGAAGTAACAGGGGCAGAAAGGCAGCTCAGATCAATGCAGGCTTCCTGAAAGAGGTTTCTAGTACATCTTCTGGGGACACAGCTTCCCGCAGAATTCTCAACACAACACATATCATTGATCCATGTCACCTTTGTATGCAAAGACAAGCAAATAAGGTCAATACTTCCCATAAATCACTGAATGAGAGAAGCATGTACCAAATGAAAAACTAAACTGGTTGCTGAAAGTGCCACATTTTGGCAAAAAGATCCCTCTAAGGTAAATGATGAAGGGGACACTTGCTACAACAAGCCTATGTTTAAGTCGGACGCCACATCCTTTCAAGCCGGGACCATGACTGTAAGCATATTGTGAGAAAACAATACCAAACACAAGCTAATTGTAGGGTTACAAGTAGCATATCAACTCAGATGCACTGCATACATGCTTAGGAACAAGGATAAACCTGTTAAGTGCCAACTTCTGCTGCCAACAAAGCGCGAGCTTTACGTGTCAGGACGCGGAACTATCCATACAAACTGCACGGGGAGTTGCATGGCGGCAAGGGTTTGAGTGACCACAAACCTGATTATGACAGTATTTCACACCTTAAGCATCATAAATATGCTTATTTGCTTGCGTACATGATAATAATTTAGTATTATTACCTGTTTTACCATCAACAACCCTTATCCAGTGGCCCTCGGCTTAGTTGCAGACATTCCTCTACCTGAAAAAGTCAAAATTCCCAATAAAAAATAGATATAAAATGGCAAAAAACATGCATTTAAGTATTTTTAGTGTATTTTTATGAATAATATGAAGTAATAAACCTTGTTATGTTCATGATTGTACTAAATATGAAGGCTGCCTCAATTAAGTGTCTGCTGCACTGTCCAAACTGTAAAAATGTCCGCCATTCCATGTCGGTGAAATGGGGCTCTGTTTGAATGTTCATGCTTTATGCACTAGCTATTGTTGCGTTACTGGATCACGGAGTTCCTGGTGTTGAATTCTGACTTCATGTAGCACACTAACGCTACACGGTCAACCAATATGCCTTTGAATTCAAGTCGGAAAGCAATTTAACCCTTATTTGGCTATATCAGGGTGGGGGTCAACTTGAAAAACAACTATTCCAGGTCAAATTATCTGAATTCATGCATTTAAGGCACTTATTTTCTTCTCTTTTGTTAAGAAATGACCAAAAATCAGCTTTCCCAGTCATATTTTGCACTTGCAGATGATATTTCATTTTTACCTAAAGCTAGTTTAGGTTACAATATACCAAAAGATTTCCTACACAAATTCAATGTAAAAGCAATAACTTCAACAAAAAATAAAGTCAAACTTTTGCGCATAGAGACCCCCATAACCATACCTTTTCTTAAAGAGCATTCCAAGTCGCAATGATTTAGACAATAAAAAAGGGGGGTCATGCGTTTTGCAAGAAAGAACTCGATGCGAATCAGCGGTCACTGTTTTACAGCCATCAATTTACCGGGTTCGTACCAGTGGATGAGGGTTTCCCGCCATCTGTCAAAGTCTCATGTAGTCTTTAACCTTCAAGCAAATGAGTGAATTTCTGTTAAACATCAATGTTTTCCCTACCACATGCACAAAGAAACATTCTAAAATAAAGTCATGACAAGTGCCCACACAGAGAATTGTGTCTTCTTATAAATGATGTTCAGGTTTTTAAAGAGTATAGCATTGCACTCCAAAAAGATTTAGTATATTGTAACCTAAAGGAAAAATATGTTCTGAATGAAATGTGTTTTTCTTGCATATTATTATCTTCCTATTCATATTGCACCAATATATTAAGTTTGGCTGGATTATCTGTCCATTTGGCCATTTTAGATCACATTTTCACATGCGGGTGTTTTCGGTCCGAAGAAGGCGATTTAAGGGCTGTTAAAGCTTAAATGTCCCTTTAAGAGTTAAAGCTGTTGTGTTCAATATCTGCAACAAAATACCAAAACAAATCATATCGACAGGCACGTGGGGCTTATGCGGGGTGGGGAAAGAATGAACTTGTTAGATATTTTCACTCCAAGCAATTTTGATAATGTCTTTTTTGTGTGTGTTTTTTTTAAATACCCCCAAAAATGTCAATTTCACAGCAAAAATATCCAATTTCATCCAAGACAAACAACAAATAAGCAAAAATGAGAGATCAAAGATACTTTGAAGTGTAGAAATCAATAAGCTTCCTATAACTTGTTGTTTCACACTTATAAAAGTGTGAAATCTTGAAAGCGCCTTGTTGCTCGGAGCCCATTTATTTACCAGTCGCAAATGGTATATTCTAGCATATAATGCCATGGGTGCTTTTAAACTGCAGCAGATGGTCAATATGCTCTGCCAGCTGTCATTCAGAGGTTCAAGAGAATACAAAATTTCATATTTTGGGCGCAAAACAAGTACTTTTGACTATTTTTATGGTGGCAATCTGGACAAAATGGGCGTTAATAACTGAGCGAAAGACAAAAATGCTCATTTTGGGCGTTTAAACTAGAAGGAAAGGTTAAAATGAAAAAGATACATATATGTTGGAGAGCATTATAAGCTTAGAAATGAAGTTCTATGAAGTAACAGGGGCAGAAAGGCAGCTCAGATCAATGCAGGCTTCCTGAAAGAGGTTTCTAGTACATCTTCTGGGGACACAGCTTCCCGCAGAATTCTCAACACAACACATATCATTGATCCATGTCACCTTTGTATGCAAAGACAAGCAAATAAGGTCAATACTTCCCATAAATCACTGAATGAGAGAAGCATGTACCAAATGAAAAACTAAACTGGTTGCTGAAAGTGCCACATTTTGGCAAAAAGATCCCTCTAAGGTAAATGATGAAGGGGACACTTGCTACAACAAGCCTATGTTTAAGTCGGACGCCACATCCTTTCAAGCCGGGACCATGACTGTAAGCATATTGTGAGAAAACAATACCAAACACAAGCTAATTGTAGGGTTACAAGTAGCATATCAACTCAGATGCACTGCATACATGCTTAGGAACAAGGATAAACCTGTTAAGTGCCAACTTCTGCTGCCAACAAAGCGCGAGCTTTACGTGTCAGGACGCGGAACTATCCATACAAACTGCACGGGGAGTTGCATGGCGGCAAGGGTTTGAGTGACCACAAACCTGATTATGACAGTATTTCACACCTTAAGCATCATAAATATGCTTATTTGCTTGCGTACATGATAATAATTTAGTATTATTACCTGTTTTACCATCAACAACCCTTATCCAGTGGCCCTCGGCTTAGTTGCAGACATTCCTCTACCTGAAAAAGTCAAAATTCCCAATAAAAAATAGATATAAAATGGCAAAAAACATGCATTTAAGTATTTTTAGTGTATTTTTATGAATAATATGAAGTAATAAACCTTGTTATGTTCATGATTGTACTAAATATGAAGGCTGCCTCAATTAAGTGTCTGCTGCACTGTCCAAACTGTAAAAATGTCCGCCATTCCATGTCGGTGAAATGGGGCTCTGTTTGAATGTTCATGCTTTATGCACTAGCTATTGTTGCGTTACTGGATCACGGAGTTCCTGGTGTTGAATTCTGACTTCATGTAGCACACTAACGCTACACGGTCAACCAATATGCCTTTGAATTCAAGTCGGAAAGCAATTTAACCCTTATTTGGCTATATCAGGGT
This sequence comes from Dreissena polymorpha, assembly GCF_020536995.1. Taxonomy (NCBI): domain Eukaryota; kingdom Metazoa; phylum Mollusca; class Bivalvia; order Myida; family Dreissenidae; genus Dreissena; species Dreissena polymorpha. The sequence goes on from NC_068363.1 coordinate 96,943,540, forward strand.
GGGGGGTCAACTTGAAAAACAACTATTCCAGGTCAAATTATCTGAATTCATGCATTTAAGGCACTTATTTTCTTCTCTTTTGTTAAGAAATGACCAAAAATCAGCTTTCCCAGTCATATTTTGCACTTGCAGATGATATTTCATTTTTACCTAAAGCTAGTTTAGGTTACAATATACCAAAAGATTTCCTACACAAATTCAATGTAAAAGCAATAACTTCAACAAAAAATAAAGTCAAACTTTTGCGCATAGAGACCCCCATAACCATACCTTTTCTTAAAGAGCATTCCAAGTCGCAATGATTTAGACAATAAAAAAGGGGGGGTCATGCGTTTTGCAAGAAAGAACTCGATGCGAATCAGCGGTCACTGTTTTACAGCCATCAATTTACCGGGTTCGTACCAGTGGATGAGGGTTTCCCGCCATCTGTCAAAGTCTCATGTAGTCTTTAACCTTCAAGCAAATGAGTGAATTTCTGTTAAACATCAATGTTTTCCCTACCACATGCACAAAGAAACATTCTAAAATAAAGTCATGACAAGTGCCCACACAGAGAATTGTGTCTTCTTATAAATGATGTTCAGGTTTTTAAAGAGTATAGCATTGCACTCCAAAAAGATTTAGTATATTGTAACCTAAAGGAAAAATATGTTCTGAATGAAATGTGTTTTTCTTGCATATTATTATCTTCCTATTCATATTGCACCAATATATTAAGTTTGGCTGGATTATCTGTCCATTTGGCCATTTTAGATCACATTTTCACATGCGGGTGTTTTCGGTCCGAAGAAGGCGATTTAAGGGCTGTTAAAGCTTAAATGTCCCTTTAAGAGTTAAAGCTGTTGTGTTCAATATCTGCAACAAAATACCAAAACAAATCATATCGACAGGCACGTGGGGCTTATGCGGGGTGGGGAAAGAATGAACTTGTTAGATATTTTCACTCCAAGCAATTTTGATAATGTCTTTTTTGTGTGTGTTTTTTTTTAAATACCCCCAAAAATGTCAATTTCACAGCAAAAATATCCAATTTCATCCAAGACAAACAACAAATAAGCAAAAATGAGAGATCAAAGATACTTTGAAGTGTAGAAATCAATAAGCTTCCTATAACTTGTTGTTTCACACTTATAAAAGTGTGAAATCTTGAAAGCGCCTTGTTGCTCGGAGCCCATTTATTTACCAGTCGCAAATGGTATATTCTAGCATATAATGCCATGGGTGCTTTTAAACTGCAGCAGATGGTCAATATGCTCTGCCAGCTGTCATTCAGAGGTTCAAGAGAATACAAAATTTCATATTTTGGGCGCAAAACAAGTACTTTTGACTATTTTTATGGTGGCAATCTGGACAAAATGGGCGTTAATAACTGAGCGAAAGACAAAAATGCTCATTTTGGGCGTTTAAACTAGAAGGAAAGGTTAAAATGAAAAAGATACATATATGTTGGAGAGCATTATAAGCTTAGAAATGAAGTTCTATGAAGTAACAGGGGCAGAAAGGCAGCTCAGATCAATGCAGGCTTCCTGAAAGAGGTTTCTAGTACATCTTCTGGGGACACAGCTTCCCGCAGAATTCTCAACACAACACATATCATTGATCCATGTCACCTTTGTATGCAAAGACAAGCAAATAAGGTCAATACTTCCCATAAATCACTGAATGAGAGAAGCATGTACCAAATGAAAAACTAAACTGGTTGCTGAAAGTGCCACATTTTGGCAAAAAGATCCCTCTAAGGTAAATGATGAAGGGGACACTTGCTACAACAAGCCTATGTTTAAGTCGGACGCCACATCCTTTCAAGCCGGGGACCATGACTGTAAGCATATTGTGAGAAAACAATACCAAACACAAGCTAATTGTAGGGTTACAAGTAGCATATCAACTCAGATGCACTGCATACATGCTTAGGAACAAGGATAAACCTGTTAAGTGCCAACTTCTGCTGCCAACAAAGCGCGAGCTTTACGTGTCAGGACGCGGAACTATCCATACAAACTGCACGGGGAGTTGCATGGCGGCAAGGGTTTGAGTGACCACAAACCTGATTATGACAGTATTTCACACCTTAAGCATCATAAATATGCTTATTTGCTTGCGTACATGATAATAATTTAGTATTATTACCTGTTTTACCATCAACAACCCTTATCCAGTGGCCCTCGGCTTAGTTGCAGACATTCCTCTACCTGAAAAAGTCAAAATTCCCAATAAAAAATAGATATAAAATGGCAAAAAACATGCATTTAAGTATTTTTAGTGTATTTTTATGAATAATATGAAGTAATAAACCTTGTTATGTTCATGATTGTACTAAATATGAAGGCTGCCTCAATTAAGTGTCTGCTGCACTGTCCAAACTGTAAAAATGTCCGCCATTCCATGTCGGTGAAATGGGGCTCTGTTTGAATGTTCATGCTTTATGCACTAGCTATTGTTGCGTTACTGGATCACGGAGTTCCTGGTGTTGAATTCTGACTTCATGTAGCACACTAACGCTACACGGTCAACCAATATGCCTTTGAATTCAAGTCGGAAAGCAATTTAACCCTTATTTGGCTATATCAGGGTGGGGGTCAACTTGAAAAACAACTATTCCAGGTCAAATTATCTGAATTCATGCATTTAAGGCACTTATTTTCTTCTCTTTTGTTAAGAAATGACCAAAAATCAGCTTTCCCAGTCATATTTTGCACTTGCAGATGATATTTCATTTTTACCTAAAGCTAGTTTAGGTTACAATATACCAAAAGATTTCCTACACAAATTCAATGTAAAAGCAATAACTTCAACAAAAAATAAAGTCAAACTTTTGCGCATAGAGACCCCCATAACCATACCTTTTCTTAAAGAGCATTCCAAGTCGCAATGATTTAGACAATAAAAAAGGGGGGTCATGCGTTTTGCAAGAAAGAACTCGATGCGAATCAGCGGTCACTGTTTTACAGCCATCAATTTACCGGGTTCGTACCAGTGGATGAGGGTTTCCCGCCATCTGTCAAAGTCTCATGTAGTCTTTAACCTTCAAGCAAATGAGTGAATTTCTGTTAAACATCAATGTTTTCCCTACCACATGCACAAAGAAACATTCTAAAATAAAGTCATGACAAGTGCCCACACAGAGAATTGTGTCTTCTTATAAATGATGTTCAGGTTTTTAAAGAGTATAGCATTGCACTCCAAAAAGATTTAGTATATTGTAACCTAAAGGAAAAATATGTTCTGAATGAAATGTGTTTTTCTTGCATATTATTATCTTCCTATTCATATTGCACCAATATATTAAGTTTGGCTGGATTATCTGTCCATTTGGCCATTTTAGATCACATTTTCACATGCGGGTGTTTTCGGTCCGAAGAAGGCGATTTAAGGGCTGTTAAAGCTTAAATGTCCCTTTAAGAGTTAAAGCTGTTGTGTTCAATATCTGCAACAAAATACCAAAACAAATCATATCGACAGGCACGTGGGGCTTATGCGGGGTGGGGAAAGAATGAACTTGTTAGATATTTTCACTCCAAGCAATTTTGATAATGTCTTTTTTGTGTGTGTTTTTTTTTAAATACCCCCAAAAATGTCAATTTCACAGCAAAAATATCCAATTTCATCCAAGACAAACAACAAATAAGCAAAAATGAGAGATCAAAGATACTTTGAAGTGTAGAAATCAATAAGCTTCCTATAACTTGTTGTTTCACACTTATAAAAGTGTGAAATCTTGAAAGCGCCTTGTTGCTCGGAGCCCATTTATTTACCAGTCGCAAATGGTATATTCTAGCATATAATGCCATGGGTGCTTTTAAACTGCAGCAGATGGTCAATATGCTCTGCCAGCTGTCATTCAGAGGTTCAAGAGAATACAAAATTTCATATTTTGGGCGCAAAACAAGTACTTTTGACTATTTTTATGGTGGCAATCTGGACAAAATGGGCGTTAATAACTGAGCGAAAGACAAAAATGCTCATTTTGGGCGTTTAAACTAGAAGGAAAGGTTAAAATGAAAAAGATACATATATGTTGGAGAGCATTATAAGCTTAGAAATGAAGTTCTATGAAGTAACAGGGGCAGAAAGGCAGCTCAGATCAATGCAGGCTTCCTGAAAGAGGTTTCTAGTACATCTTCTGGGGACACAGCTTCCCGCAGAATTCTCAACACAACACATATCATTGATCCATGTCACCTTTGTATGCAAAGACAAGCAAATAAGGTCAATACTTCCCATAAATCACTGAATGAGAGAAGCATGTACCAAATGAAAAACTAAACTGGTTGCTGAAAGTGCCACATTTTGGCAAAAAGATCCCTCTAAGGTAAATGATGAAGGGGACACTTGCTACAACAAGCCTATGTTTAAGTCGGACGCCACATCCTTTCAAGCCGGGACCATGACTGTAAGCATATTGTGAGAAAACAATACCAAACACAAGCTAATTGTAGGGTTACAAGTAGCATATCAACTCAGATGCACTGCATACATGCTTAGGAACAAGGATAAACCTGTTAAGTGCCAACTTCTGCTGCCAACAAAGCGCGAGCTTTACGTGTCAGGACGCGGAACTATCCATACAAACTGCACGGGGAGTTGCATGGCGGCAAGGGTTTGAGTGACCACAAACCTGATTATGACAGTATTTCACACCTTAAGCATCATAAATATGCTTATTTGCTTGCGTACATGATAATAATTTAGTATTATTACCTGTTTTACCATCAACAACCCTTATCCAGTGGCCCTCGGCTTAGTTGCAGACATTCCTCTACCTGAAAAAGTCAAAATTCCCAATAAAAAATAGATATAAAATGGCAAAAAACATGCATTTAAGTATTTTTAGTGTATTTTTATGAATAATATGAAGTAATAAACCTTGTTATGTTCATGATTGTACTAAATATGAAGGCTGCCTCAATTAAGTGTCTGCTGCACTGTCCAAACTGTAAAAATGTCCGCCATTCCATGTCGGTGAAATGGGGCTCTGTTTGAATGTTCATGCTTTATGCACTAGCTATTGTTGCGTTACTGGATCACGGAGTTCCTGGTGTTGAATTCTGACTTCATGTAGCACACTAACGCTACACGGTCAACCAATATGCCTTTGAATTCAAGTCGGAAAGCAATTTAACCCTTATTTGGCTATATCAGGGTGGGGGGTCAACTTGAAAAACAACTATTCCAGGTCAAATTATCTGAATTCATGCATTTAAGGCACTTATTTTCTTCTCTTTTGTTAAGAAATGACCAAAAATCAGCTTTCCCAGTCATATTTTGCACTTGCAGATGATATTTCATTTTTACCTAAAGCTAGTTTAGGTTACAATATACCAAAAGATTTCCTACACAAATTCAATGTAAAAGCAATAACTTCAACAAAAAATAAAGTCAAACTTTTGCGCATAGAGACCCCCATAACCATACCTTTTCTTAAAGAGCATTCCAAGTCGCAATGATTTAGACAATAAAAAAGGGGGGTCATGCGTTTTGCAAGAAAGAACTCGATGCGAATCAGCGGTCACTGTTTTACAGCCATCAATTTACCGGGTTCGTACCAGTGGATGAGGGTTTCCCGCCATCTGTCAAAGTCTCATGTAGTCTTTAACCTTCAAGCAAATGAGTGAATTTCTGTTAAACATCAATGTTTTCCCTACCACATGCACAAAGAAACATTCTAAAATAAAGTCATGACAAGTGCCCACACAGAGAATTGTGTCTTCTTATAAATGATGTTCAGGTTTTTAAAGAGTATAGCATTGCACTCCAAAAAGATTTAGTATATTGTAACCTAAAGGAAAAATATGTTCTGAATGAAATGTGTTTTTCTTGCATATTATTATCTTCCTATTCATATTGCACCAATATATTAAGTTTGGCTGGATTATCTGTCCATTTGGCCATTTTAGATCACATTTTCACATGCGGGTGTTTTCGGTCCGAAGAAGGCGATTTAAGGGCTGTTAAAGCTTAAATGTCCCTTTAAGAGTTAAAGCTGTTGTGTTCAATATCTGCAACAAAATACCAAAACAAATCATATCGACAGGCACGTGGGGCTTATGCGGGGTGGGGAAAGAATGAACTTGTTAGATATTTTCACTCCAAGCAATTTTGATAATGTCTTTTTTGTGTGTGTTTTTTTTTAAATACCCCCAAAAATGTCAATTTCACAGCAAAAATATCCAATTTCATCCAAGACAAACAACAAATAAGCAAAAATGAGAGATCAAAGATACTTTGAAGTGTAGAAATCAATAAGCTTCCTATAACTTGTTGTTTCACACTTATAAAAGTGTGAAATCTTGAAAGCGCCTTGTTGCTCGGAGCCCATTTATTTACCAGTCGCAAATGGTATATTCTAGCATATAATGCCATGGGTGCTTTTTAAACTGCAGCAGATGGTCAATATGCTCTGCCAGCTGTCATTCAGAGGTTCAAGAGAATACAAAATTTCATATTTGGGCGCAAAACAAGTACTTTTGACTATTTTTATGGTGGCAATCTGGACCAAATGGGCGTTAATAACTGAGCGAAAGACAAAAATGCTCATTTTGGGCGTTTAAACTAGAAGGAAAGGTTTAAAATGAAAAAGATACATATATGTTGAGAGCATTATAAGCTTAGAAATGAAGTTCTATGAAGTAACAGGGGCAGAAAGGCAGCTCAGATCAATTGCAGGGCTTCCTGAAAGAGGTTTCTAGTACATCTTCTGGGGACACAGCTTCCCGCAGAATTCTCAACACAACACATATCATTGATCCATGTCACCTTTGTATGCAAAGACAAGCAAATAAGGTCAATACTTCCCATAAATCACTGAATGAGAGAAGCATGTACCAAATGAAAAACTAAACTGGTTGCTGAAAGTGCCACATTTTGGCAAAAAGATCCCTCTAAGGTAAATGATGAAGGGGACACTTGCTACAACAAGCCTATGTTTAAGTCGGACGCCACATCCTTTCAAGCCGGGACCATGACTGTAAGCATATTGTGAGAAAACAATACCAAACACAAGCTAATTGTAGGGTTACAAGTAGCATATCAACTCAGATGCACTGCATACATGCTTAGGAACAAGGATAAACCTGTTAAGTGCCAACTTCTGCTGCCAACAAAGCGCGAGCTTTACGTGTCAGGACGCGGAACTATCCATACAAACTGCACGGGGAGTTGCATGGCGGCAAGGGTTTGAGTGACCACAAACCTGATTATGACAGTATTTCACACCTTAAGCATCATAAATATGCTTATTTGCTTGCGTACATGATAATAATTTAGTATTATTACCTGTTTTACCATCAACAACCCTTATCCAGTGGCCCTCGGCTTAGTTGCAGACATTCCTCTACCTGAAAAAGTCAAAATTCCCAATAAAAAATAGATATAAAATGGCAAAAAAACATGCATTTAAGTATTTTTAGTGTATTTTTATGAATAATATGAAGTAATAAACCTTGTTATGTTCATGATTGTACTAAATATGAAGGCTTGCCTCAATTAAGTGTCTGCTGCACTGTCCAAACTGTAAAAAATGTCCGCCATTCCATGTCGGTGAAATGGGGCTCTGTTTGAATGTTCATGCTTTATGCACTAGCTATTGTTGCGTTACTGGATCACGGAGTTCCTGGTGTTGAATTCTGACTTCATGTAGCACACTAACGCTACACGGTCAACCAATATGCTTTGAATTCAAGTCGGAAAGCAATTTAACCCTTATTTGGCTATATCAGGGTGGGGGTCAACTTGAAAAACAACTATTCCAGGTCAAATTATCTGAATTCATGCATTTAAGGCACTTATTTTCTTCTCTTTGTTAAGAAATGACCAAAAATCAGCTTTCCCAGTCATATTTTGCACTTGCAGATGATATTTCATTTTTACCTAAAGCTAGTTTAGGTTACAATATACCAAAAGATTTCCTACACAAATTCAATGTAAAAGCAATAACTTCAACAAAAAATAAAGTCAAACTTTTGCGCATAGAGACCCCCATAACCATACCTTTTCTTAAAGAGCATTCCAAGTCGCAATGATTTAGACAATAAAAAAGGGGGGGGTCATGCGTTTTGCAAGAAAGAACTCGATGCGAATCAGCGGTCACTGTTTTTACAGCCATCAATTTACCGGGTTCGTACCAGTGGATGAGGGTTTCCCGCCATCTGTCAAAGTCTCATGTAGTCTTTAACCTTCAAGCAAATGAGTGAATTTCTGTTAAACATCAATGTTTTCCCTACCACATGCACAAAGAAACATTCTAAAATAAAGTCATGACAAGTGCCCACACAGAGAATTGTGTCTCTTATAAATGATGTTCAGGTTTTAAAGAGTATAGCATTGCACTCCAAAAAGATTTAGTATATTGTAACCTAAAGGAAAAATATGTTCTGAATGAAATGTGTTTTTCTTGCATATTATTATCTCCTATTCATATTGCACCAATATATTAAGTTTGGCTGGATTATCTGTCCATTGGCCATTTTAGATCACATTTTCACATGCGGGTGTTTTCGGTCCGAAGAAGGCGATTTAAGGGCTGTTAAAGCTTAAATGTCCCTTTAAGAGTTAAAGCTGTTGTGTTCAATATCTGCAACAAAATACAAAACAAATCATATCGACAGGCACGTGGGGCTTATGCGGGGTGGGGAAAGAATGAACTTGTTAGATATTTTCACTCCAAGCAATTTTGATTAATGTCTTTTTTGTGTGTGTTTTTTTTTTAAATACCCCCAAAATGTCCAATTTCACAGCAAAAATATCCACAATTTCATCAAGACAAACAACAAATAAGCAAAAATGAGAGATCAAAGATACTTTGAAGTGTAGAAATCAATAAGCTTCCTATAAACTTGTTGTTTCACACTTATAAAAGTGTGAAATCTTGAAAGCGCCTTGTTGCTCGGAGCCCATTTATTTACCAGTCGCAAATGGTATATTCTAGCATATAATGCCATGGGTGCTTTTAACTGCAGCAGATGGTCACTATGCTCTGCCAGCTGTCATTCAGAGGTTCAAGAGAATACAAAATTTCATATTTTGGGCGCAAAAACAAGTACTTTTGACTATTTTTATGGTGGCAATCTGGACAAAATGGGCGTTAATAACTGAGCGAAAGACAAAAATGCTCATTTGGGCGTTTTAACTAGAAGGAAAGGTTAAAATGAAAAGATACATATATGTTGGAGAGCATTATAAGCTTAGAAATGAAGTTCTATGAAGTAACAGGGGCAGAAAGGCAGCTCAGTCAATGCAGGCTTCCTGAAAGAGGTTTCTAGTACATCTTCTGGGGACACAGCTTCCCGCAGAGAATTCTCAACACAACACATATCATTGATCCATGTCACCCTTTGTATGCAAAGACAAGCAAATAAGGTCAATACTTCCCATAAATCACTGAATGAGAGAAGCATTGTACCAAATGAAAAACTAAACTGGTTGCTGAAAGTGCCACATTTTGGCAAAAAGATCCCTCTAAGGTAAATGATGAAGGGACACTTGCTACAACAAGCCTATGTTTAAGTCGGACGCCACATCCTTTCAAGCCGGGGACCATGACTGTAAGCATATTGTGAGAAAACAATACCAAACACAAGCTAATTGTAGGGTTACAAGTAGCATATCAACTCAGATGCACTGCATACATGCTTAGGAACAAGGATAAACCTGTTAAGTGCCAACTTCTGCTGCCAACAAAGCGCGAGCTTTACGTGTCAGGACGCGGAACTATCCATACAAACTGCACGGGGAGTTGCATGGCGGCAAGGGTTTGAGTGACCACAAACCTGATTATGACAGTATTTCACACCTTAAGCATCATAAATATGCTTATTTGCTTGCGTACATGATAATAATTTAGTATTATTACCTGTTTTACCATCAACAACCCTTATCCAGTGGCCCTCGGCTTAGTTGCAGACATTCCTCTACCTGAAAAAGTCAAAATTCCCAATAAAAAATAGATATAAAATGGCACAAAAACATGCATTTAAGTATTTTTAGTGTATTTTTATGAATAATATGAAGTAATAAACCTTGTTATGTCATGATTGTACTAAATATGAAGGGCTGCCTCAATTAAGTGTCTGCTGCACTGTCCAAACTGTAAAAATGTCCGCCATTCCATGTCGGTGAAATGGGGCTCTGTTTGAATGTTCATGCTTTATGCACTAGCTATTGTTGCGTTACTGGATCACGGAGTTCCTGGTGTTGAATTCTGACTTCATGTAGCACACTAACGCTACACGGTCAACCAATATGCCTTTGAATTCAAGTCGGAAAGCAATTTAACCTTATTTGGCTATATCAGGGTGGGGGTCAACTTGAAAAACAACTATTCCAGGTCAAATTATCTGAATTCATGCATTAAGGCACTTATTTTCTTCTCTTTTGTTAAGAAATGACCAAAAATCAGCTTTCCCAGTCATATTTTGCACTTGCAGATGATATTTCATTTTTACCTAAAGCTAGTTTAGGTTACAATATACCAAAAGATTTCCTACACAAATTCAATGTAAAAGCAATAACTTCAACAAAAATAAAGTCAAACTTTGCGCATAGAGACCCCCATCACCATACTTTTTCTTAAAGAGCATTCCAAGTCGCAATGATTTAGACAATAAAAAAGGGGGGGTCATGCGTTTTGCAAGAAAGAACTCGATGCGAATCAGCGGTCCACTGTTTTACAGCCATCAATTTACCGGGTTCGTACCAGTGGATGAGGTTTCCCGCCATCTGTCAAAGTCTCATGTAGTCTTTAACCTTCAAGCAAATGAGTGAATTTCTGTTAAACATCAATGTTTTCCCTACCACATGCACAAAGAAACATTCTAAAATAAAGTCATGACAAGTGCCCACACAGAGAATTGTGTCTTCTTATAAATGATGTTCAGGTTTTTAAAGAGTATAGCATTGCACTCCAAAAAGATTTAGTATATTGTAACCTAAAGGAAAAATATGTTCTGAATGAAATGTGTTTTTCTTGCATATTATTATCTTCCTATTCATATTGCACCAATATATAAGTTTGGCTGGATTATCTGTCCATTTGGCCATTTTAGATCACATTTTCACATGCGGGTGTTTTCGGTCCGAAGAAGGCGATTTAAGGGCTGTTAAAGCTTAAATGTCCCTTTAAGAGTTTTAAAGCTGTTGTGTTCAATATCTGCAACAAAATACCAAAACAAATCATATCGACAGGCACGTGGGTGCTTATGCGGGGGTGGGGAAAGAATGAACTTGTTAGATATTTTCACTCCAAGCAATTTTGATAATGTCTTTTTGTGTGTGTTTTTTTTTAAATACCCCCAAAATGTCAATTTCACAGCAAAAATATCCCAATTTCATCCAAGACAAACAACAAATAAGCAAAATGAGAGATCAAAGATACTTTGAAGTGTTAGAAATCATAAGCTTCTATAACTTGTTGTTTCACACTTATAAAAGTGTGAAATCTTGAAAGCGCCTTGTTGCTCGGAGCCCATTTATTTACCAGTCGCAAATGGTATATTCTAGGCATATAATGCCATGGGTGCTTTTAAACTGCAGCAGATGGTCAATATGCTCTGCCAGCTGTCATTCAGAGGTTCAAGAGAATACAAAAATTTCCTATTTTGGGCGCACAAACAAGTACTTTTGACTATTTTATGGTGGCAATCTGGACAAAATGGGCGTTAATAACTGAGCGAAAGACAAAAATGCTCATTTTGGCGTTTATTAATTTTTTTTAAACTAGAAGGGAAAGGTTAAAATGAAAAAGATACATCTATGTTGGAGAGCATTATAAGCTTTAGAAATGAAGTTCTATGAAGTAACAGGGGCAGAAAGGCAGCTCAGATCAATGCAGGCTTCCTGAAAGAGGGTTTCTCGTACATCTTCTGGGGACACAGCTTCCCGCAGAATTCTCAACACAACACATATCATTGATCCATGTCACCCTTTGTATGCAAAGACAAGCAAATAAGGTCAATACTTCCCATAAATACTGAATGAGAGAAGCATGTACCAAATGAAAAACTAAACTGGTTGCTGAAAGTGCCACATTTGGCAAAAGATCCCTCTAAGGTAAATGATGAAGGGGACACTTGCTACACAATCCTATGTTTAAGTCGGACGCCACATCCTTTCAAGCCGGGGACCATGACTGTAAGCATATTGTGAGAAAACAATACCAAACACAAGCTAAGTGTAGGGTTACAAGTAGCATATCAACTCAGATGCACTGCATACATGCTTAGGAACAAGGATAAACCTGTTAAGTGCCAACTTCTGCTGCCAACAAAGCGCGAGCTTTAGTGTCAGGACGCGGAAACTATCCATACAAACTGCACGGGGAGTGCATGGCGGCAAGGGTTTGAGTGACCACAAACCTGATTATGACAGTATTTCACACCTTAAGCATCATAAATATGCTTATTTGCTTGCGTACATGATAATAATTTAGTATTATTACCTGTTTACCATCAACAACCCTTATCCAGTGGCCCTCGGCTTAGTTGCAGACATTCCTCTACCTGAAAAAGTCAAAATTCCAAAAAAAATAGATATAAAATGGCAAAAAAACATGCATTTAAGTATTTTTAGTGTATTTTATGAATAATATGAAGTAATAAACCTTGTTATGTCATGATTGTACTAAATATGAAGGCTGCCTCAACTGCCTCAATTAAGTGTCTGCTGCACTGTCCAAACTGTAAAAATGTCCGCCATTCCATGTCGGTGAAATGGGCTCTGTTTGAATGTTCATGCTTTATGCACTAGCTATTGTTGCGTTACTGGATCACGGAGTTCCTGGCGTTGAATTCTGACTTCATGTAGCACACTAACGCTACACGGTCAACCAATATGCCTTTGAATTCAAGTCGGAAAGCAATTTAACCCTTATTTGGCTATATCAGGGTGGGGGTCAACTTGAAAAACAACTATTCCAGGTCAAATTATCTGAATTCATGCATTTAAGGCACTTATTTCTTCTCTTTTGTTAAGAAATGACCAAAAATCAGCTTTCCCAGTCATATTTGCACTTGCAGATGATATTTCATTTTACCTAAAGCTAGTTTAGGTTACAATATACCAAAAGATTTCCTACACAATTCAATGTAAAGCAATAAACTTCAACAAAAAATAAAGTCAAACTTTTGCGCATAGAGACCCCCATAACCATACCTTTTCTTAAGAGCATTCCAGTCGCAATGATTTAGACAATAAAAAGGGGGGGGTCATGCGTTTTGCAAGAAAGAACTCGATGCGAATCAGCGGTCACTGTTTTACAGCCATCAATTTACCGGGTTCGTACCAGTGGATGAGGGTTTCCCGCCATCTGTCAAAGTCTCATGTAGTCTTTAACCTTCAAGCAAATGAGTGAATTTCTTTTAAACATCATGTTTTCCCTACCACATGCACAAAGAAACATTCTAAAATAAAGTCATGACAAGTGCCCACACAGAGATTGTGTCTTCTTATAAATGATGTTCAGGTTTTTAAAGAGTATAGCATTGCACTCCAAAAAGATTTAGTATATTGTAACCTAAAGGAAAAATATGTTCTGAATGAAATGTGTTTTCTTGCATATTATTATCTTCCTATTCATATTGCACCAATATAAGTTTGGCTGGATTATCTGTCCATTGGCCATTTTAGATCACATTTTCACATGCGGGTGTTTTCGGTCCGAAGAAGGCGATTTAAGGGCTGTTAAAGCTTAAATGTCCCTTTAGGATTAAAGCTGTTGTGTTCAATATCTGCAACAAAATACCAAAACAAACCATATGGACAGGCACGTGGGGTTATGCGGGGTGGGGAAAGAATGAACTTGTTGATATTTTCACTCCAAGCATTTTGATAATGTCTTTTTTGTGTGTGTTTTTTTTAAATACCCCCAAAAATGTCAATTTCACAGCAAAAAATATCCAATTTCATCCAAGACAAACAACAAATAAGCAAAAATGAGAGATCAAAGATACTTTGAAGTGTAGAAATCAATAAGCTTCCTATAACTTGTTGTTTCACACTTATAAAAGTGTGAAATCTTGAAAAGCCTTGTTGCTCGGAGCCCATTTATTTACCAGTCGCAAATGGTATATTCTAGCATATAATGCCATGGGTGCTTTTAAACTGCAGCAGATGGTCATATGCTCTGCCAGCTGTCATTCAGAGGTTCAAGAGAATACAAAATTTCATATTTTGGGCGCAAAACAAGTACTTTTGACTATTTTATGGTGTGGCAATCTGGAACAAAATGGGCGTTAATAACTGAGCGAAAGACAAAATGCTCATTTTGGGGGTTTAAACTAGAAGGAAAGTTAAAATGAAAAAGATACATATATGTTGGAGAGCATTATAAGCTTAGAAAGAATGAAGTTCTATGAGTAACGGGGCAGAAAGGCAGCTCAGATCAATGCAGGCTTCCTGAAAGAGGTTTCTAGTACCTCTTCTGGGGACACAGCTTCCCGCAGAATTCTCAACACAAACACATATCATTGATCCAGGTCACCTTTGTATGCAAAGACAAGCAAATAAGGTCAATACTTCCCATAAATCCACTGGAATGAGGAAGCATGTACAAATGAAAAAACTAAACTGGTTGAAAGGCCACATTTTGGCAAAAAAGATCCCTCTAAGGTATAATGATGAAGGGACCACTTGCTACAACAATCCTATGTTTAAGTCGGACGCAACATCCTTTCAAGCCGGACCATGACTGTAAGCATATTGGAGAAAACAAACCAAACACAAGCTAATTGTAGGGTACAAGTAGCATATCAACTCAGATGCACTGCATACATGCTTAGGAACAAGGATAAAACTGTTAAGTGCAACTTCTGTGCCAACAAAGCGCGAGCTTTACGTGTCAGGACGCGGAGAACATCCATACAAAACTGCAGGGGAATTGCTGGCGGCAAGGGTTTGAGTGACCACAAACCTGATTATGACAGTATTTCACACTTAAGCATCATAAATATGCTTATTTGCTTGCGTACATGATAATAATTTAGTATTATTACCTGTTTTTACCATCAACAACCCTTATCCAGTGGCCCTCGGCTTAGTTGCAGACATTCCTCTACCTGAAAAAGTCAAAATCCCAATAAAAAATAGATATAAAATGGCAAAAAAACATGCATTTAAGTATTTTTAGTGTATTTTTATGAATAATATGAAAGTAATAAACCTTGTTAGTTTCATGATTGTACTAATATGAAGGCTGCCTCAATAAGTGTCTGCTGCACTGTCCAAACTGTAAAAAATGTCCGCCATTCCATGTCGGTGGTGAAATGGGGCTCTGTTGAATGTTCATGCTTTATGCACTAGCTATTGTTTGCGTTACTGGATCACGGAGTCTGGGTTGAATTCTGACTTCTGTAGCACACAACGTACAAGGTCAACAATATGCCTTTGAATTCAAGTCGGAAAGCAATTTAACCTATTTGGCTATATCAGGGTGGGGGTCAACTTGAAAAACAACTATTCCAGGTCAAATTATCTGAATTTATGCATTTAGGCACTTTTTTCTCTTTTTGTTAAGAAATGACCAAAAATCAGCTTTCCCAGTCATTTTGCACTTGCAGATGATATTTCATTTTACCTAAAGCTAGTTTAGGTTACAATACCAAAAGATTTCCTACACAAATTTCAATGTAAAAGCAATAACTTCCACAAAAAATAAAGTCAAACTTTTGCGAATAGAGACCCCATAACATACCTTTTCTTTAAAGAGCATTCCAAGTCGCAATGATTTAGACATTAAAAAAGGGGGGTCATGCGTTTTGCAAGAAAAGAACTCGATGCGAATCAGCGGTCACTGTTTACAGCCATCAATTTACCGGATTCGTACCAGTGGTGAGGGTTTCCCGCCATCTGTCAAGTCTCATGTAGTCTTTACCTTCAAGCAAATGATGTGGAATTTCGGTAAACATCAATGTTTCCCTACCAAATGCACAAAGAAACATTCTAAATAAAGTCATGACAAGTGCCCCACAGAGAATTGTGTCTTCTTATAAAGATGTTCAGGTTTAAAGAGTATAGCATTGCACTCCAAAAAGATTTAGTATATTGTAAACCTAAAGGAAAAATATGTTCTGAATGAAAATGTGTTTTCTTGCATATTATTATCTTCTATTATATGCACCAATATATTAAGTTTGGCTGGATTATCTGTCCATTTGGCCATTTTAGATCACATTTCAATGCGGGTGTTTTCGGTCCGAAGAAGGCGATTTTAAGGGCGTTAAAGCTTAAATGTCCCTTAAGAGTTTAAAGATGTTGTGTTCAATATCTGCAACAAAATACCAAAAACAAA